>NC_061817.1:32751975-33083606 GCF_021462225.1 Girardinichthys multiradiatus
GTCGGCTTAGGTTATCCTGAGCCATCTCTGTAGTTATGCTGCTATAGGTTTAGGCTGCTGAAGGATATAATGACCACTTTCCCCCACTGTGCTACATTTTCATACTACTCTCCAATTTTGTGTTAGTTGCTGTTATTTCAGCTTCTAACTTTATGTTCTCTTTCTGTTTTTTTTTCCTCTTAGAAGCTACATCTGATCTGGCTCTTTATTTAGCTGTGAAAGCTTGCTGGAGGGGAGCATTGGCTGAGCTGCTGCTGCCAACAACTTAATGTTCTCCTTGCACTGATGATGCACTTAGCCCTGTCTTGCAGTGTTTAACTCCTGTTTCTCTCCTAGACATAGCTACTGGCTGAGCTTTTACTGTGACTAACTGTATGTGCTCTCTTTCATACTCTAGGCGTGAAAACTGACTCAGTTTATCTGCTTAGCTGTCGGATCTTTCTCTCCTAGATGAAGCCAATAAAGGAGCTACTATTGCCTTAAACGTTTTATTTTTATCTCACAAAGAAAGTACTCCTGGATCAGTCCTTCTGACCAGTTGGTCATGGCAGTTGGCCGCTTACAATGAGCCTGGTTCTGCTGGAGGTTTCTTTCTGTTAAAAGGGAGTTTTTTCTTTTTACTGTCACTACATGCATACTCAGTATGAGGGATTGCTGCAAAGTCATGTAAGGGACTGTTCACTGTCGCTACATGCTCAGGAGGAGTGACTGCAGTTAGTCACTGACTTGATGACATCTGCTGGATTTCCTTAGATAAAAAACCTTTTAACCAATTTCATTGATTTTGACATCACTGTTTGATAATTAGGATCAATTGGAATGTATGTAACCAGCTTGAAAACAAATAAA
Organism: Girardinichthys multiradiatus; assembly: GCF_021462225.1. NCBI lineage: Eukaryota > Metazoa > Chordata > Actinopteri > Cyprinodontiformes > Goodeidae > Girardinichthys > Girardinichthys multiradiatus. The sequence goes on from NC_061817.1 coordinate 32,752,825, forward strand.
AAACCTTGAACCTTGATCAAAGCAACTGTGAAGGTAGCGTTAGATTTGTTTTCTGAGGTTTGATTTTCCTTTGTTTAAACGAGCTTGATCGAAATTAGTCAAACTGTAAATAAATTCATTACCATGAGACAGGCACCCTGTCCCCTTTTGGACCAGGCTCAAAATTTTCCATTCCAATATGCTAAGAGTTAGGGTGGTTTTTATCCTTGGCCATCTCTACTGTCATTCTGCATCTTTCTGCTTAGGATGCGATGCCCAGTTTTCTCCTGTGTTTCTGTCCTGGCAGAAACCATTGGTGGAGCCGTTGCGACCATTCACTTTGCGTATGCTCCTTGTTTTTTTGGTCCCATAAAATGTACTATGGGCCCACTGCATGTATGCCCCCCCTCTCTATATCATCTGTAAAACATGCACGCATCACTTGAATTTAAAAGATTTAACAAAATTTTTGCAGTCAAACTGTGATGTATGCTTACAATTTATAGAAACGGGACATATTTGTCAGTAGGTGTGTCCAGTCTGTCTGAGGGCCACTTCATTCCATTTCACAATGAACATGAACTGCTTTTACTTGGTAAAGTTAGACAAGTAAAGAGCTGTGAGTAGGTAAACACTTTAAGCAGAGAACGCCCGGTCCATATCCCTGCTGACTTTCAGAAATTTCTTATTGTACAACTTCCTGTGAGTGCTGGTAATACGTCAGACCTGTGTTGGAGTGGATGCTTGTTTTCCCTCTGAGGTTTTTTTTTTTACCACCGTTTTATCACAAGCAACCAAATGACTCAGAGGAATCTATGAACAATATGTTGAGGTAAAACTGGGCAGGGCTGCAAACTATAATTTTGTGTGGGTGGGAAGATATGTGTGTTCTACACATACAAAAATATGAATGGAGAGTGTATTTATGTCCCTTAAGCTCATGAATAGTTATCACTAGATGAACAATCCATCTCAGTGCTACTGGTCAAATTAAAAAAGGAGATTGATGGTAACACTTTATACATCAAGAGTTAGTTAAACCTAACTCCAAAACTAAACACCAATGATCACAATGAAATAGTGAAATAACCTTCCACTAACTTTAATCATAAACAAAATACAGCTAATGCAGGCTAAATAAATGCTGACTACAATAATAATAGAATATGTGTTGATAAAGAGAAAGTGGCTTAAGAGCTGACTAAAAGCATAAAACTGCATCTAAAAAAAAATATTTTTCCAAATATATTTTGTTCATTTGTCATGGATTATGTTGGTTAACTTACTATCAAACAAGTTTAGAGGTTTCTTGATAGCTTTGGATTAGTTTGAACACTAAAGTCAAGATAGGAGAATTTCAAATTTAGAAGCTTTATGGTTTATAATTGTATCAAAGTGCAGAACCATCAGCATTTCTTAAACTCTGTCTGCTGTGTTTTAAGATTATTTCATGCTATTCCTCTGTGAATGGCTTTACACACAAGACTGAGCTGTTAACAGATACCATGCCGCCACAGAGGAATATGAAGTGTCACATTAGAAGTTCATTCACCTCTGCAAAACAGACATGCTTCTGACAGAAACACCTACGCACACAATAAATAACACACCGCAGGTTTTTGGAGCTTTGAGAAAAGGGTAAGAAGGTGGATAATATGTGTTTACTTCGCAGCCATTACTCATCAGGGGCTGGTTTTTAGTGGCTTTTTGGGAAAGAAAAAATAGACAAAAGTACCATATTGGCCATGTACGGTCCTGGTCAGTGGAACAGTCATTTTTTTGTTTTTTTCATTTGCCAAATTACTCTGACTCCTTTTCAGTGGATGGTTTTTAAATTATCCCACAGATACATTTCATTAACACAGCTGTTCCTGTTCTCCTGAAGCTGAAGTTTGACAATTAACACGCTCTGGCAAATTGGTTAAAGTCTATATTATTAAAGATAATTACCTAGCAGTCATTTTATCCTCTGCTACACATTTGTATGAGCATGTGAACAAAGCTCCAAAACATCTACTCTCAGCATCTCTGTATCTCTTTTATATGGAGGAGAATTGCTTTTCATTGACCCGTTTTTCATATTCTTACCGATAACTGATGAAGCCTGACAAGCATGGGAAAGGACCAGGTCATCATCTTAATAGACCTTAACAGTTAGTCTCCAGCTTAGCAACTTAGAGGAAAAGATATGGATTTCTGTTACTTTGCATTCATCCTCTTCCTGCAGGAAGAGATCATGCCACTTCAAGTAATGCTGTCAGACAGCAGAATGCTTTCAAACAGGTCTGGAATTATGAAGAAAATCTTTCTGGAGTCCATCCTCACCTCCTCCATCACCATCTGGTACGCCACTGCTACAGCCAAGGATAAGGGCAGGCTGCAGCGTGTCATTCGGTCTGCTGAGAAGGTGATAGGCTGCAGTCTACTGTCGCTCCAGGAACTGTACACCTCCAGGACCCTGAAGCGGGCAGGGAAGATTCTGGCTGATCCCTCCCACCCCGGTCACAGACTCTTTGAAACTCTCCCCTCTGGCAGGAGGCTGCGGTCCATCCGGACCAAAACCTCACGCCACAAGAACAGTTTTTTCCCTTCTGCCACCAGCCTTGTTAACAAAGCCCGGAAACCACACTGACACTCCCCCCCTCTTTTTTTTTTGCTGACAGGACACTTGTAACCTGTAACTCTATGCGTTACATTAACGCTCAGCTTGGACTCCTGCTTTACTTGCACTGCCATACTTGCACAATGATCATCTGCACTGTTGTATTGCTCTTGCATCTTATACTGCTCTATATTTACTCTCACTCACTTAAAACTGTGCACATATATTTATATTATATTGTAGATATGTTTATACTGTTTAATTTGTATTGTATTGCACTGACTACGCCAAAACAAATTCCTTGTATGTCCAAAAACGTACTTGGCAATAAAGCTTTTCTGATTCTGATTCTGATTCTGATTGAAAAGCTTCAATACATCTGATGCTACTCACTATAGTATGCATTTCGAGGTAGAGTCAAACCCTGGCATCTCTAAAAATAGACATTTGACTCCACCCGCAATTTTGATTGTAACGTGCCTCCTACCTGTAAAAGTTTTGCAGCTCCACCCCCCAAAAAAACAACAATATGGCTGCATACATTAGGTCACTACAAGCCCCAAAGTCTCAAAGAAATGATTTATGTTTGGACAAGAAACAACCAAAAAACATTTTTTAAGAGAGGGGTTCGAAAGTTTAAAATGATTCTTCTCTGAGCTAATTAAAACATTTTGTGTTCAGCTAGTGTTATGCTACTTTTGACCTCAAAGTCTTGACCTTTAAGACCATTCGTGAGACCATACTTTCAAAATCTTGTCTGTTTTTGACTGTTGGACTGTGTAAGGTTGTCAAACTCCAGTCCTCGAGGGCCAGTGTCCAGCAAGTTTTTCATATGTCCCAGGTCTAACACATCTGAATCAAAGGACTTAATTACCTACTTATGCACTCATATTCTACAGAGTCCTGCTAGTGACCTAATTATGGGATTCAGGTGTGTTGACAGAGAGACACATCTAAAAGTTACAGCACGCCGGGCCTTGAAGACTGGAGTTTGACACGTGTGGACTAGGGATTTATTTCTCAAGACCTTTCCCAAGATCACAGATGCAATATCATTTTTTTACAGCAAGTTTTGTGAAACTCCTGGTTGCAATTAAGTTCATCCTGGTTGCAGTTAAAGTCATAAAGTCACCTGTGCCCATACAAGATGCAAGGAATGAGAAAACAAGAGTGAGTAACATTTTCCAGCTCTAATATATAAATGTTTTCCTGTCTGTACAATTCGTAGGGAACACTAAGTCCACCACCTCCACTTACACCTGCGGCTAATGCTGGGTCAGTTAACATTTAGCTGGATGGATGCGCTCTTCTGAGTTGTCTAGTTTTTTCTGTTTAATTTTAGAAATGTCAAAGTCTTTTGCTGCCAATATCATATTACCTTCCCTCCTTTTCAAGCCAGAAGTCAGAGCCCAAGTAAAGAGCAAGCGGGAGCACAAGCAACTTGGCTGCTAATTAAAATTCCTCTTGACCAACAAAACATGTCTCATTAACATTCACAGCTGCATGTGCAAATGTCTGGAGGAGCGGGTGCAAACATAGCATGACCTTGCCTGTTTGCCGTATTGTGCCTCCTACAGAGAAGTCAAAGATGACATGTTCTACGTTGCTGTCATGATGAAAGGCCAGCTGTGAAAACCAACCACCTACAAATTAGATGCTAAAACATACTCCTGGGTGAAACAAAGAGCACACTGTATCCGTGTATGCATATAGAATATTTAGTTTTATATTTTTACACTTTTCTCTGCTCTCTCAGAAGATCTCCTGGCCATTCTGAATTTATCCTTTTTTCCATGTTGTTCTCTGTTGTTTTCAGTAGCTTGGTTTATTTTAAAGTTTGTTTAATAAAGCAGGAGCAGAGCAGGGGTCTTGTGTATGACAGAAGAATATACTCTCATCAAATTTAAGCAAGATTCCTCAGATTCTTTCAAAAAGCACCTCCAAGCAGGGTCTAAAACCCTTCTTTCCTGTCACATTGCAATTTATGGAACAAGTAAGACGGCACAGGGAGCTTGATGTTAAACTGCTGCTGTTGCACCTCTGAGCTGAGACGGTGCATTGTTGTTAAAGTAAGTATGAAGTGGAGCGCAGCTGAGTCAGTTCGCCAATATAGCAAAAGCTGTCACTGTCTGATTTTGAAATAAGGGCTTAATTTATGTAATTGACATCATCTGCTCTAATGTATGATTTGCAAAAGTCAGAGGAGGCTAATCACCAAAATAAGTTTTGAAGATAAATTTCAAAGAATTATAATCAATTATCAACCAAGCTGTCAAAACACTTCATAATTAATGTTCAAGCTAAAATATTTATTTTGCAGCTACATGTCATGGTAATATGAACAAAGATTTGCCCCATCAAAGATTTCTTCTGTTTTATCTTTTTTGTTACCCTTAATTTTGTTTTTAAATAAAATAAATTTTATGTTAAACTGCAATATAAAACCAGTAATCAGGCATTGGCCTCGTTAGTGAAACTGAACCAAAAAACGGGGTTTATCTCATTTAAGTTATGAGTTAACAAAAGAAGGGAGGTTACTTTTCTCATAGGGCCAGGTTAGTTTGTAAAGTGTTCTTCCATTAATAAATGAAATCATCATGTGAAAACTCCTTTTGTATTTACGTGGTTTACCTTATACATTTTTTTGATGATTTGAAACAGTTACATCCATACTTGTATGTGTTGCCAAAAGTTCAACACTACGCCTCAAGTACAACATAAAATGTTAAAAGTCCCTCATTTGGTGTTCTAACACAACAAAAACAGGTATAAGTGTTGATACAAGCAGGTTTGCATCAGTGAATTCAGGCAGATTATCAAGTGAAAATCAATAAACAAAAAGACCAGTGACCAGTCACCTTCACATACACACACACAGACATTCAACTGCCACTAAAAGGCCTTTCCTCAAAATTACACACAAAAAACGTAAAAATTTTTTTTTCTTTTTTTCAAGAAAGCTCAACTTTTTCTCAAGGACATAAAAATCTCAGGCAATCTAATAATGTCTCTTATTGTATTTGTTTTTCAGGCAGGGATGATATAAAGTGGGAAACAGTGAATAGTGAATTAAATCTTGAACAAAACAATTAGACAGTAAGTTTGAACAGTTCTCATAAACTGTTTTGTGCAATCTGTCATTATTGTTCAGCAAATAAATCACCATTATGGGAGAGTTCAGATCCTCATTTATAACAAAAGCAAACAAAAAGGAGGCTTGAGGCTTGGAACATGGAGAGTACTTCTTCCAGAAGGCTTAATTTGAAAGGACAGAGATGAAATTTAGGAAAAAGATCCTTGAGGTGCAAGGCAAGCATTTTTCTCCGAAGTGTTGCAGCAGGAAAAGCAGTTGTACTGCTAAGGGGATAAATAATTCAGACGGCTGCTGTGTTAGCGACCGGGTTGGCCCTGAACATGAGAAAGGAGGGGATTTTACACACGCACACACACATTCAGCTGCCTCACTCATCATTACAGTTTTATACATGCCACTCCACTTCCTGTAAGCCAGGCTCACATCCTGTGCAGCTAAAACACTCCTGCATCCACATTTATCACAGTAAACAAATTCTGTCATTTATGAGACGTGTTGGGTGTTTTATGGAACAAATTTATCATTGCAGCCTAATGTAATTTAACCCCAGTGCTCCATAATATTTTATTTCACAAGACAGTACCTAAGTGAGTCAGCGCAGCGAAAGGACAAAGAGGATTGCAGTTGCTTGCTGCAATTTATTTATGCTTTAGGAGCGAGGGGACAAGGGCGTGAACAATGAGAGTATAAAGAGAGCAAGAGAGATAAACAGAGGGAAACTAATTGGGAATCAAAGGACAAACACCATACTGAAATGAAAGTGAATCGCAGAGGCTGGTAGATGAACTTGATCCCACCAGCAAATCTTGCATATGGTTGCATTACAATCTATAATGTCCTTTAAAAAATGTGTGTTTGAATATTGTCTAAGAAACAAACAAAATAATGAAATGTAATTAAAAAAAATTCACTGTATACAGCTAGTGCGGCACAAAGTGCTGTATTTGTTTTCATTCTTTTACTAATACCTTGTGGCAACACCATGCTCACATCGTAAACGCAATTATCGTCAAAATTAAAGTGTTAAATATTCTGTTATACATGATTATATAGATTCATAACATGATGATAAATAAATTAGAATACTCTTGAAAAGTTCTTTAAATTTTGTAAGTATATGTCATATATAAATTTAATACAGTGATTAAATTCAGATTTTTATTTATGCAGATTTTATTTTTAATTGCATTCAGATATTAATTTGTTCATTTTGATAATTATGATTATGGTGTACAGCACCATAAATGCATAAAATGTATTATTTTGGCCATAAAAAACACTTTGTTGCAAAATCTCAGAGGTCTGTAACATGCAGCTGGAGGGGCCACATGTGGCTATTTCACCCCTCTGCAGCAGCTCTTAATAAAAAAAAAAACTGAAGAAAAGTAACATGAAAGGCTAGTTTTATACGTTCTTCTGCCTGTTTTTGTAAAATATATACATATTATTCTCAAGAAAGAGAGATGCTACAATTTGTTTAAATAAATATGGAAACCAAAAAATCTTTTTTCTAATACAAAAAATAAATAAACCTATATATAGTTCTTTACATTCATTATTAATATTAATATAATTTAATCTGAAAAGACTCACAAGGAAAAGGATGGCAATTAAAAAGTTTTAATGATACGTGATTACATGGTTATTTCTGTGACGCTCGGACATGGGAGGAAGTCATGAATGCTGAGAATGTCATGGTTTAGATTTAGAGATGTCTTCCCCCTGATCCAACATTGGTGGTGGATTGGCGGCCAGGGAGGAAGCTGGGAGGAGATGGGAAGGAAGATGGTGGAGGTGGGGTGGAGGAGGGATGAGCTCAGCTGACAAGCGAGGATGTACAGGGGTTGGACAATGAAACTGAAACACCTGGTTTTAGACCACAATAATTTATTAGTATGGTCTAGGGCTCCTTTTGCGGCCAATACAGCGTCAATTCGTCTTGGGAATGACATATACAAGTCCTGCACAGTGGTCAGAGGGATTTTAAGCCATTCTTCTTGCAGGATAGTGGCCAGGTCACTACGTGATACTGGTGGAGGAAAATGTTTCCTGACTCGTTCCTCCAAAACACCCCAAAGTGGCTCAATAAAATTTAGATATGGTGACTGTGCAGGCCATGGGAGATGTTCAACTTCACTTTCATGTTCATCAAACCAATCTTTCACCAGTCTTGCTGTGTGTATTGGTGCATTGTCATCCTGATACACGGCAGCGCCTTCAGGAAACAATGTTTGTACCATTGGATGCACATGGTCCTCAAGAATGGTTCGGTAGTCCTTGGCAGTGACGCGCCCATCTAGCACAAGTATTGGGCCAAGGGAATGCCATGATATGGCAGCCCAAACCATCACTCTGGGCATGCAACAGTCTGGGTGGTACGCGTCTTTGGGGCTTCTCCACACCGTAACTCTCCAGGATGTGGGGAAAACAGTAAAGGTGGACTCATCAGAGAACAATACATGTTTCACATTGTGCACAGCCCAAGATTTGCGCTCCTTGCACCATTGAAACGGACGTTTGGCATTGGCATGAGTGACCAAAGGTTTGGCTATAGCAGCCCGGCCGTGTACAGGTCCTTCTCAAAATATTAGCATATTGTGATAAAGTTCATTATTTTCCATAATGTCATGATGAAAATTTAACATTCATATATTTTAGATTCATTGCACACTAACTGAAATATTTCAGGTCTTTTATTGTCTTAATACGGATGATTTTGGCAAACAGCTCATGAAAACCAAAAATTCCTATCTCTCAAAATTAGCATATCATTAAAAGGGTCTCTAAACGAGCTATGAACCTAATCATCTGAATCAACGAGTTAACTCTAAACACCTGCAAAAGATTCCTGAGGCCTTTAAAACTCCCAGCCTGGTTCATCACTCAAAACCCCAATCATGGGTAAGACTGCCGACCTGACTGCTGTCCAGAAGGCCACTATTGACACCCTCAAGCAAGAGCGTAAGACACAGAAAGAAATTTCTGAACGAATAGGCTGTTCCCAGAGTGCTGTATCAAGACACCTCAGTAGGAAGTCTGTGGGAAGGAAAAAGTGTGGCAGAAAACGCTGCACAACGAGAAGAGGTGATCAGACCCTGAGGAAGATTGTGGAGAAGGGCCGATTCCAGACCTTGGGGGACCTGCGGAAGCAGTGGACTGAGTCTGGAGTAGAAACATCCAGAGCCACCGTGCACAGGCGTGTGCAGGAAATGGGCTACAGGTGCCGCATTCCCCAGGTCAAGCCACTTTTGAACCAGAAACAGCGGCAGAAGCGCCTGACCTGGGCTACAGAGAAGCAGCACTGGACTGTTGCTCAGTGGTCCAAAGTACTTTTTTCGGATGAAAGCAAATTCTGCATGTCATTCGGAAATCAAGGTGCCAGAGTCTGGTCGGATGAAATATGCTAATTTTGTGAGATAGGAATTTTGGGTTTTCATGAGCTGTATGCCAAAATCATCCGTATTAAGACAATAAAAGACCTGAAATATTTCAGTTAGTGTGCAATGAATCTAAAATATATGAATGTTAAATTTTCATCATGACATTATGGAAAATAATGAACTTTATCACAATATGCTGATATTTTGAGAAGGACCTGTATATTGACCCTGTGGAGCTCCTGACGGACAGTTCTGGTGGAAACAGGAGAGTTGAGGTGCACATTTAATTCTGCCGTGATTTGGGGAGCCATGGTTTTATGTTTTTTGGATACAATCCGGGTTAGCACCCGAACATCCCTTTCAGACAGCTTCGACTTGCGTCCACAGTTAATCCTGTTGGATGTGGTTCGTCCTTCTTGGTGGTATGCTGACATTACCCTGGATACCGTGGTTCTTGATACATCACAAAGACTTGCTGTCTTGGTCACAGATGCGCTAGCAAGACGTGCACCAACAATTTGTCCTCTTTTGAACTCTGGTATGTCACCCATAATGATTTAGTACATTTCAATATTTTGAGCAAAGCTGTGCTCTTACCCTGCTAATTGAACCTTCACACTCTACTCTTACTGGTGCAATGTGCAATCAATGAAGACTGGCTACCAGGCTGGTCCAATTTAGCTATGAAACCTCCCACATTAAAATGACAGGTGTTTCAGTTTCATTGTCCAACCCCTGTACATGGCTGAAGGTCCTTATAAGCGAGGCGTCGGAAGGTGATTGGATGAAGAGTCATGCAGACAGGATGCTGATTGGATGGCAGGGAGACGCGCACAGAAGAGTCATTGGAAGGTGGAGGCGGTGTAGGTGCGTCTTTTATTCTGAATTTTCGTCAAAACTCCATTATATTTTTTATAAATTGTTTAACTTTTTTCCCCAAGTGTGAAGAAGGTTTATTGGCTCCAACAGGTTCTACTTAGCAGTAGAATCACAGAGCAGAGTTGGTGAATGGGTGCAGAGGGTGGTGACGTGCAATTAACACTCTGTTGTAGCTAATGGTGCATTGGTTGGATCTGCAATTCCAGCCTAATTTAAGCACAAGTGAACTCATGAAAAGCCCTACACATTGCTGTTCAAGCTATCATTTCCAAGCAAATAATCCTTGGGGTAACCAATGTTTTGCTCGTTGAACAAAACCATTTTACATCTTCAAAGTGGTAGACAGGTTGTGTCAACCAAAACCAAAAAAAACTGCATACATTCCAAAAATCCTTTTAAAGCCAATGTCTTAGACTTACCAGCAGAGGAGTGTTAACAAGAGAGCAGCAGAGGACAAAGAGATAGACAAGACCTGACAAGTGCCCTGCAGTGTAATCCATCATCATATACAGATGCACATGGCTTACCAATATGCAAAGGCCATCCTATCAGCTCCAATGGGGCCTTAAAAAAGTTTAATATTTAAGAAAATATGGTTACATACTGACTCTTACACAAAATGACATGAGAAGATGGATATACATCTCTGTGGTTCTGGAGTCATGGTGTTGTTAAATATGAAAAAAATGCAAACCTGGCTTATAAAAATGAAAAACGTTTTGAACTGAACTTACACCTGTAAAGTTTGATGGTTCTAGCGATATACTGTATAATTACTCTGAGTTCTGCTGGAAACAACGGGAAGCTCAGATGGGCTTTATTATTTGCAATGAACCATTCATATAATTTACCAAGTACCAATTTTAATACCAGAGTTTACAGTGTTGGGACCCACAGCCATGAGTTACAACAAGAAATGCAGTACAGACTTTTCTGGAACTTTCAAAATAAATTGCATTAACCTACTTCCGGCACAACTTAGGAATTGGGGGTAACAGCGAACTTCCAATGATGCCACTGTCCACATAAAACCCCACTTCCCCCAATGGTCCGATCTCTTCCACATGGCCTCCAGAAGGACCAGATAGGGGAGGCAGCGCGCTAGTGTCTCTTTACTGGCAAAAGACAAAAACTCTTCAAACTAGATCCAAGGGTGTCATAAGATCACGCGATCATATGCACAAGTTAAGTACTGATGAATTACTGTTGAAAGAATCCGGTATTCATTCATAAAGGGAGATTAAGGTATAAGCATTGCTTTACTTTCTCTCTGAGGCCTGCAGAAGCAAAGTGTGTTCCAGAGTTCCCTGCAGAGACACTATCTCTACGAAGTAGAGTGGAGCGGTTTTTCCCCGGTCTGAAAGGACGACAACAGGAGCCGCATCCCGTGGTAACGTGCAGTTGGTTGGTGGACACAACGAGTAGTCTTTCATCCACAGCTACGGAGGTTAGCTGGAAGCTAACCCTTTGTTCACAGAGCGGCCGCACCTTCAACCCCCCCACAGTTACGGAGGTTAGCTGAAAGCTAACCGTTAGTTTACTGTTGACATTTATTCAAACTTAATCGTCGCCCGGACAACTCCTCAACACGTTCATAAGAGGTTAGGTTTGGGCAGAGAGATAGACGTGATTTAGAATGAAATGATCTAAACGTTTTTCCATTTTATGAAGTTTGGTTTTGTTTATGTTGAACTCAGCTATCTAGGTGCTAGCAGAATATCTGCAGCACACGTGTTCAGGTTGTGTTGTGTGTTTGTGGGTTTTTAAAGTTAAGACAAACTTTATTTAAAGGGTGATTTTAAACACAGAAGATCGGCCATAACGTGCCCTCCGCGCTTATGCATTTTAACCATTTTATTGATGGTATTTTTAAAGGTGTGTGTTTGATTCTGGTGCTAAGCTATCAGCCTCCTTTGTTAGCTTCAACTGCTAACAGGTAAGGACACGTGCTTGCTGCCAAATAATATTTACCCAGAAAGGTTTAGTTTTCAATCCAGTAAATAATGTATTCCTAACAGAATTTTACTAAATTTGATAAGTAAGTAAACACCATTAAGCTCCATTTCTCCAGAAAGATTTGGCTCTTTTCCAAAATATTCCCTTAAATATTTGACCATTTCCTTTAATAATATTTCTTTAAATATTATTTTAATAAATAAAGACAGCTGAGACCCCGTTGAGAATTAGTCATCCAGAAGGTTGATTTTATTCAGCAGATCATTCTCAAAACATTATTTTATTAAAATAATATTTTATCTGATCTTGCATTGTGAATGGTTGTCTAAGTTAGTTCCAAGACTAACTTAACTTCATTTCCAGATTCTTCAAGATAGTCCTTGGTCCTCAAACATAAACATTGCATGGTAATGTTGCATCACTCTTTCGATCATGGTTTTCATTCATCTTTAAACAACTTGTTTATATTGTATATAGCCCATTAGTCTTCGTTATTCTTTAATTCTGCTTGGTAGTTTAGTCGGATTGTTTTAGCATAATAAAGAGTTTGTTGATTGAAATATGTTTGACTTTAAGTTGACTTATTTTTGTTAATAAATTCTTTATTTTTGTTAATAAATTCACACAATTTAAGAAACTGTGTGAATTCCTTCCATGTATGTGCAGAGTTTATGTGTTCAATAATGTCAGAGCTCGTCTCACACCTTTCTATTTTGTCCTAATACCATCGCCTTACTGGGCTGGTATTCACAGGATAACCCTTAACAGACCAAAATATTATTTAATAAAATATTAAAATATTAATATTAAATATTAAATAATATTCTCAGATTCATAATCACAACAATAGATACATACAGTGACAATATAATGCTGAGAAGGAGTGCTTCATTATGCAGTTTTTTATGTCATGATCATTGAAGAATAGCCTTGTGGGGACATCTGACATGACTTTGAATGGTGTTCATGTAGTTTGTAATGAGGCCAGACTGAAAACAAACTTTTCTGCTGCAATTGCAAATATGGCAAAGGCTTAAAAAAATGGGTTGAGCACAAATTCTGAGATTTAATTTATTTCAGTTTATTTATATAGCACCAACTGACAATACATGTCGTCTCAACGCACTTTCCAAACAAAAAGTCAGTTTAATCATGCAGACAGATTCCAGGGTAACTGCAAACATTCCAAATTGATCCTAGCTATCAAACAATGCAGTCAGGATCAGCTTATTATTCAAATTGGTTATAAAGTTCTCAAAGGAAACCTAGCAGACAGGTCTTTATAAAGTTCACTTTTCAGAGTCTCTTTGGCATGTTTTTTGTTCTACATCTTTTACATTATGCTATTTTATCAAATTGGAACCAAACTTGGCTGATCATTATTAAAGTCTTACTTTGAGAGTTGTTTGTAAATTAAAACAAACATCTCAAAGCAACCCCCCCACCCTCTTTCCACCTTCAAACACTGCTTTCTAGTAATTCTTTCTAGTAATTGGACCTCAACTGAATAGGTTGGATTGGCATTTAAATTAATATCAATTCGGTTACTTTTCAAAAACATGCCTGTGCAGCCACTCTTACAAGAACAGACCTTGTAACATGTGCAGCTGCAAATCTGAAATATTCAGATGGCCAAAGATTTCAAGGATGTATAAACATCAGTTATTTTAACGAGCAAGATTCTGCTTTGGATTACTTCTTTATGATTTGAATGATGCATAAAATTAATGAAGAATATACATGATGAAGTATGTTTGTGTAACAGTGTATTTTAAGATATTTATGTTACAATTACTCAATTCTTATATAATATTGTTGTTTTAAAGCTGTGAATGCAACAGTTTCTATGGGCTAACGCTACAGTATATCCCATGAAAGTGAGTCGCAATCATAGGAGGAAAGAAGTTTCCATAAAAGTTGAGAATATTATTTCATCACACATGAAGAGCCTTAGGTGTAAGAGGATTTTAAAATTTGCCTTCAGGAGTGAAAGAGCAGGATTTCTATACTTTAACTGCTTTCATCCTCTACCAACTTAACAATGGTACATCATGTTTGTAGGTTTGATATTAATGTTAGTCAGGGAGGACTTCATGTTGTATGATGGTGCTGTTTTTATTTGACAAACAAATGATTGCAGTCAATAGCCCCTTTCACAAAACACTGCAAGGAGGGATGAAGGCATTTTTTTGTGGTCTTCGTTTGTTTTGTAAAAGGACCAATGCAGCGGGGGCGTTAGAAGTAGGCCTCTCTTTATTAAACTCCAGTTTTGCCAAGGTAGTCATAGCCCCGCATCAGTTGATTTGTGTAAGGCCCAGCCAGCTTCCGAATTTAAAAGCTTAAATAAGTCACAGAAATAATTTCCGACGATAAGAGCAAGAACCTGAAATTTATCATTTCAATTCGAAGCATTTTCTCAGCTAACAACAGGGTCCCTACCTTGGGTTCATCCAGCATTATTGTTTTAAAGGGAATGCTATGTGGAGATGCCCAACACAGAATTTATGCATAGTTCTGACATCAGTGCTGCAGATCATCTCCAGTCGTCCCACACGTTGCCTGAACTGGCTACTTTCTTTTATTTTCTTCCCTGTGTTTGAATTTGACTATTAGACCATAATGTGAGATTTGTGCTGTGAAAGGAACTCACAAAAGTAAAACAAGTAAAAAAAAAAAGCTCTAGATTAGAGCCATTTTACACAAGCAAATAAAAAAAATTAAAGGAGTCAATATTTCTTTGTGGTGCTGTACAGGACTTGTTTGGCACTCCATCTTGTGCAAAATAATGACTTCTGTCAGTTTTACAGGCAGGCTGAAATAAATCCATAAGTAATATTAATGCTAATGTGTCCCTGGTCTATACTTCTTCATGCCACAGGCTTAAAATATCGATGAAGCTATCAATATGTGTCCTATTTCTTAAAAATAGAGCTTCAGTGCATTTTACACATTGCTACAAAGCTACTAAATATTTGCCTTTTGAAATATGAAACTATTATTTAAAGCTATAAGTCAGATTTTGCTCTAACAAACTTGCCTTAAAAGATGCGTATTCTTGCAGAATTCAGCATTCTACAGTTTTTGTTAAAAGTTAGCTTCCACTGCCTTGAAGGTAGGATTTCTTTACAGAAAAGAGAAAAAGTGATTTATAATGATGCAGTATTTATATCTAAGGTGTGCAACAATTCACCCTGCCTTCCATTATAATATATATAATATAAGATGTACTCTGTAAGGTCTACAGGTTCAGATGCTGCAGCAAAACGGGTCAAATATAAGGATTATTTCAGGTCAAATAACTTGTACTCCCTGAATAATAATCCCACCACAATACTTCACTGGAATCACACCTCCCTGCTGCAAGAATGGAAATCTATTATATATTAAAATGACATGTTCGGTTTCAATAACTGCACCACCCACCACCACAACTTGTCAATCACACCAGTGTGTTGTGGTGTTCAAATATAGCTATAGACTACAAGCTGTCACCCTGCTCTCATCAATCACCTCACACACAGCCAGTCGTTTTTTATTCATACGTCACACCCAGTGATGGCCAGCGGGACTACTTTCTCACCTGTCACAATCTGCCTGGCTGCTCCAGGGCTGATGTAGAGATGAGTAATAATGGGCCAGGTTGAGGGATTAATAGCAGGACCTCACCACCTACTGGAAACCAACCTATCTCACTGTACAGCATACTTTCTCTTCCTCACAGTGGCACATGAGAGGATTTCAGATCTGCCTGGCTGCTAACACTTCACCCTGATTATCTGTGGCTCCAAAGGCTTTTGAGAGAAATTCACAAGGACCCTCACAAAGCAGTTTATTGTTAAAAGTAAAGGATTTCTCATAGTCTGTGACCTTCCCTCACATCAGTTGTTCTTTAGGCTGCTAGTACTGATGAATATAAGACCTGAAGCTTCCTGAAGAGATCAATACCAGCAGCAAAGTGTGATTATCTCCAGTATCCAACAGAGCTTACCTTTGGTTTACAAATTATGTAATTTAGGACAAATGTAACAACAAAAGCCTTAGTTGCCCCTGCCAGTGCCTTTTATTATCCATGTTCTTACTTAATAGCCCTGCAGCACACAGTCTATAATTCGCCAACTTTCATTTGAAACACAGAAGACGCTTGCATTTTTAGTGGTGTGTGAGAAACAATGCATTTAAAACTGGGTTATTTGATTTTAATATTTAAAGCTAAAAGACAAATGAAAGAAAATCATTAATTGGAATCCAAGGATGAGAGAATAATGGTGGCGCAACAGAGCATTGAGGGTAGGATGCTAAAAGACAAGTGCATCACATAAATTAAAATTATTAAAACAATTACATAAAACTCATTATATAGATTCATTACACATATAGCGATGTGTTTCCACCATTTATTTCTGTTAATTTGGAAACCTATGGATTGCAGAGGAATAGCCAAAATTATGTTTCTTAGAAAAGTTGAATATTGCATCAAAAAATTATGTTAATGCAGAAATGTCATGCCACTGGCAACACTATCACAGGGAAGACTGCTGACTTGACTGTTGTCAAACAGACACCCTCCACACAGAGGGTAAGCCACAAAAAGTCTTTGCTGATTAAGCTGTACGTTTACTGAATGCTGTATCTACATTTCATGCTGTATCTAAAGTATTAATGCATATAATGTACAGTACATGGACATAGTTTCCAGCTGACCACATATCCCTATTAAAATGTATTTTTATTGGTCTCATTTGATATTTTAATATTACAAAAAACTGATTTTGGGGATTTTATAGCAGTAAACATATTATAGAAAAGAAATGAATGCCTGAAATATAGTATAAAACTTTGTGTGTAATGAATCTATAAAATATGAATTTCACTTGATTTACTGAAATAAAGTAACTACTCTTATATATTTAGACGCACCTGTAAATTTTTCTTGGAACTAGTTTTCTGTAGGGCTGCACATTGACAGGAAATTAAGGGGTATTTAAAAACATCTATGATACAAATGAAAACTGTCACTAAAACTATTATTGTTTTGCGCTTGGCATATTTATTGTAATTAGAAGCACATTTGTGTTTAAGCTGTTCTGTAGTTACATTTTATGATGGCAGAATCTTCATTGGTTGCCACTGCTCTGGGTGGTGGTTTTTATTTCTTTAATATAATACCTGCTGTTTAGGAGAGGGACTGCAGTGATTGTAACATCCCTCCTGCAACTTTACCATGCAGACATCAAAAAACCATTCCGTACATAGCAATGAAACTGAAAAAACCTTTACAACTAGATGACTTGCCTTGAAAGTGCATGCAATGACAGAACATTTGTAGATTATGTAAGCGAACTCAAAGCAATCTTCCAATTTTTAACCACAGTTTAGTGGCCCTCAGAGGCTGAAGACAGCAAAGAAAGTATGCAAGAGTGCCAGCTGAGATCAGAAGGTTAACATCAGGTAGTCTCTTGGAATAAAAAATGGTGCAACGAAGACAACAAATCACGCTGTGACACCAGTTATAAGACTGTTATAACAGTGTTCAGCTATGAAGTTTCAGCCCGCTGTCTCTCCTGCTTACCCCTAATTCACCCAATATCATGTTGGGGTGGGGGATACCATTTATTTTTTTGCCACATTAAGAGTGGACATGGACTATTCTAAATAGATTAACAAACGTCAACACTCAAATATTTTAAAGTTAATTTCTAACCGAATCTTGAGGAACACCTCGTGCGGATCTTAAAAGCACAATTGCGGCACCTGGACAGTTTATGGTGAACAGGTAACAGAAACATGAGGGGCTGGCTGAGCAAGAACTACATCCTGCTGTCTCTACAATAAAATAAAAAAGAATGACACCAGATGTGGACAGTGTAAAACTAATCTAAAATAATTTGAAACATGACAAACAAGAGGAACAATATGACATAGTTCCACTCAGAGGCAGAAGAGAAACAACTGATAGTCCCTGTCGCTGTCAGACAGAGGACAATCAAGAGAGATGTCAAAGATTCCCCCTAACTTGGAAAAGATGAAGCGTATAAAGCTTATAACATTAGCCGTTAAGGATTTCCAATTAACAGTTGCAGGACTTTTAAGATACAGAATGCTCGAAATGATCCCCAAACTACGAAACATTATAAGGAGGGTTTGGTTGGTTTGGGGCGGCTTGATGCTATATCTATAAAAATTTAATTTCATCGCAGCCTTCAGCAACATTATCTTTATATTTGGGATTTCTATTCTAAGTAGGCAAGGTTTAAAATCCCCCCAGATAAAGAGTTATGGTTTAAATTTTTTTTTTAACAATTAATTATTTTTTATTTCAATTTCTTAGATTTTTTTCATTATTCAAACACTGCAGGTAAACAGACAGGCCTTTACCGCCTCTGAAGTGGCACTATCATCTTGGATACACATGTTTGACATTTTAATTTAATCCAGATGTGGTGCTGAGGTATATCTATCAGGTGAAAAGGTCATTCATTCATCTTCTATACTGCTTATTCCATAGTGGGTCACGGGGGTCTCCAGCACTCTACGAGCGAGAGGCAGGGTACACCCTGGACAGGTCACCAATTTCATTGCAGGTAAATGTAGCCATTTATATGACAATAGTTACACTTCTCTTCTGATTTGTGTTCCTGAGCAAACATGTACATTTTTATCTGAATTAAAGGTTTCTCATTCTGTTAACCATAACATGATTAAAATTTCATAACTTTTTTGTTCTAACCATGAAATAGGAGATTAAAGCCAGGTATGAATTATAGTATGATTGGACTGTGATTGAGAAGTTGCTTCGCAAATATCCCAAGTCTAGTTTCCATGGTTACTGGTATCACAACACAAACTACTCAATTTGTACAAAACAATTTGTGAAATACAGAGCGTCCTCATTCTGTCTACACAAGTGAAGGATAATAAAACATGAAAAGGAATTATTTTTGTAGTTTTAATTTTGAGAAAATTGCCAGAAATGTTAGTGAAGACTTTAATATTTTCTTTTAGATAATATGAACATGCAGGAACACAACCACCAGCCTCATCCGTTCTATATTAACTGCCAAGCTTGAAGGAAATATGTTTTGGGTAGTGACTTCATTTTGAACATAACTACAGGTGCACAGGGAAGTTCATCCTTAGCAATCTGCATACAAAAGATTAAAGTGCTTTTAGTCACTAGGCTGCACTGACTAAACATACAAAACAGGAATCATAAGCAGAGTTTGAATGTGGAAGCTTGCTGTTTCAAATGATTATTTTATAGCTTCCCATCAAGGTATGGACCTGGTGTTGCATTGTATGTGAAGGCAGCAGTGCATAAGATACCTGGCAGGGAGGAACCTGTACATGTTCAGAAATTCATGCAGAGGAAGCAATGTGAAGTAAGGCACAAGGAAATTTGCCGTGCTGTTTGTTTTATCTTTTTTGGTTAAACAATCATACAACAAAAGGTAGAACCACAGCTTGCAAACGTTTATGTGTTTAGTACTTTTTTTAGATCTTGAAGGATGATGCAGTTTGGCCCAAAACCTGAAAAATATGTTTTAAAACCTCTTTTTTTTTTACATTAGGCTATAAATGTTTTTTTTATTTATTTAGTGGCTGCAGAAAAGTGGCTGGTTTTCCCTTTATGGGTCCGTAAAGAGCTCCTTATGCAAGATAACTTTGCTTAATACATTTGCTGATGTAAACTTAAAGGCTGTATCATAAGTTTAAAAAAATAAATACGTTACTGTGAGCCCAACTGTACCATAATGTTTTTATAAAAGTCTTTGGAACAAATAAACTCATTTGGGTTGGGGAGGAGAAATCTGTCCTCTTTATCTGTTTACTTTTGTGGAGGATCTTTGTGTTATGAATAACCGGGCAAACACCTATTTGATATTTTCTTGGTTGTCTTTTTAAAATAACCCCACATAGTCAGGCACGCTTGACTCCGTGGACGTCTGCGCGTACTTAAGGCGGACTCAATAAATGGTATTACACAATTAACTGCATAGCGGGAAATGTCTCCACATCATGGCTTTATATACCACCATCTTTTTCTTTCTGTTTTTCCAAATCTACACGGCAAATTGGCTCTTCCTCCTCGTCTGATGATGCCATGGCAGAACGTGTGGGAAATGTAGGAATCTTTCACCAGAAATTAGTACGCTTGACCACAAAACCTCAAACGTCCACAGACAGAGCATGCTGAGTCTGTGCTAATTACAGTACACCCAACTCTGTGGGATCCTTAAGGCTCTTTTGGTCAGAAAAGAAGGTTTTAAAATTACTATAATAATGGAAAGCCTGATATTGATTTTTTTATGATTTGAATTTTCAAGATTTTTAAAATAAGATAAAATCGGACCTCTAAAACAGTACATAATTTGTTTATTGTAGGTTTTCTGAACATCTTGGTGAAATTTTACAAATTTCAATGGGGAAATTCTAATTTCCTCCTTTTTTATCTTATTCATATAGAAGACATATTTAGACTCACAGCATTTCCTACAGGGATCTTGTTTACTTCCTTTAAGCATGTGAAATTATATCTCAAAATGTCAAAGAATTGTTAAGCACACAATTGTTTCACTTTGACGAATTATAAATGAGTGAATTTTTTAGCTTGTCCCCTTGAAAATCAAAAAGAATAACCTAAGACAATAACACTGAATTACACTTACCCAACAGCAGCTTGCAGCCGTGCAGAGAGAAACATTTTGTATCTGCTGTGAAGCAGAGCTGTTGATCAATGAAAATGAGACCGAAATGAACTAACTTTTGATCACAAACAGCGCTTCTGTTTTTCCAGCTAAAATTTAACAACTTAATTTCTTTTTCGCAGTAATCTTGACAAAAACAAGTTAATGCTTAGAGTTGTGTTGCTTTTTGGCAGGCAGATCAGAAGACAAAAGAAGCTGGCAAAAGGAATGGTAAATCTCTACTGATGGAGATTGTTGGCCTATTGTTTCGACCATAATATATGAACAACATGCCAAGAGTGGGAGGAATCCCTCGCACATAGAGGATTATATTAAATGCCAGCCATTCTGTGAAGTTATAATTGCCACAACAAAAGGTAAAAATAATAATCATCTGTTTGCCAAACCCTGCTATTTGCATGTTAACTGAGAATTTGGGCGTTTCTTCGTAGCTCCTTCATCAGCAAGTAAATTAACATGAACAGAGAAATGAAGATTTAAATGCAGTAACAGTCTAACAAGGTTTCCAGAAACCTCTCTGATTTTATTATAATGAGAGAGGTTTTCAGTCACCTGAATACCTCAATCAGAAATTAGTCTGATCTCACTCTTTTCAATGGGAATAAAGAAATGCACCCCTTCACTCTGCTAGGTTTCTTTGATAAAACATTTTTTTCCTTTTTAATATTCAATTCAATTCAAAAATACTTTATTAATCCCAAAGGGAAATTAAATGTTGTTATAGCTCATATTATGAAGGTTTCCTCAAAGAGCCGTTGTAGATGCTGATTCTGTGGGCAGGAAGGATCTCCTGTAGCGCTCCGTCTTACAGCAGATCTGAAGAAGCCTCTGACTGAAGACACTGTGTTGTTGTAGGACAGTCTCATGAAGAGGATGCTCAGGGTTCTCCATAATGTTCTTCATTTTATGAAGAATCCGTCTTTCCACAATAATCTCCAGAGGTTCCAGAGGAGTCCCCAGAACAGAACCAGCCTTCTTTATCAGCTTGTTGAGCTTTTTTAAGTCCGTGGCTCTGATGCTGCTTCCCCAGCAGATGATGGTAGAAGAGATCCCACTCTCCACAACAGACTTATAGAAGATATGCAGCATCTTGCTGCAAACACCAAAGGACCTAAGCTTCATCAAGAAGTACAGTCTGCTCTGTCCCTTCTTGTAGATGGCTTCACAGTTGCATCTTCACTCTAGTCTGTTGTCCAGGTGAACACCGAGGTATTTATACTCCTCCACCACCTCCACTTCTTCTCCCATGATAGTAATAGTTTTTGACTTATTCCTGTTTCTCTTAAAATCTACAATCATCTCCTTTGTTTTAGTCACGTTCAAAATGAGATGATCGTTTCCACACCATGCCACAAAGCGGTCCACCACCTTCCTGTACTCAGCTTCTTGTCCATCTCTCATCCAACCCACGACTGCAGAATCATCTGAGTATTTCTGCAGATGACAGGAGTCTGTCTTGTACTGGAAGTCTGAGGTGTACAGAGTGAAAAGGAATGGTGAGAGTACAGTCCCCTGTGGTGCTCCTGTGCTGCTGACTACCTGGTTAGACTCACAACCCTTCAGTCTCACAAACTGTGGTCTGTTTGTCAGGTAGTCTTTGATCCAGGAGATTGTTGAGGCCTCCGCCTGAGTCTTCTGGAGTTTCTGACAAAGCAAATCAGGTTGGATGGTATTAAATGTTCTGGAGAAATCAAAGAACATGATCCTCACAGTGCTGCTGGCTTTGTCCAGATGACAGTGGGTTTGTTGAAGCAGGTGTATGATGGCATCTTCAACTCCAACTCCACAGCGATAAGCAAACTGAAGGGGGTCCTGATGGTTTACTGTTTGCTTACTCAGGTGGGCCAACAGGAGTCTCTCTAGGACCTTCATGATGTGGGATGTCATATCTTCTCAAATTATCAACCCTCTGCACATAGTACATGCAGTCTCTGGCATCAATTAGTTTAAAAACAAATCATATTCTAAAAAGTTGCAACATGACTTGTTTGCATTGATTTGGCTCATACTGGTTTTATGACTAACTCAGCTATTTCAGTAAACCAGACCCAGATTTAAATCCAGAAGGTTAAATATGACATGTGCAATACACTACATGAGTGTGGAGCTCAAAGCTAAGCAAAGATGGTACATAATCATTTCCCTGGACAGTTGCCTTGACGACTGAGGCCTCCGTATATGGGTCACACGCTCTACTACTAGGCCATGTGGCACGACCCTTATTATTTTAATATTATTTACAAGGCTGTCTTGCTTTTATCTCTTTTCTAAGATTCTTTTTTAAGTTTTAAAAATTGCCTTAAAATATTAATGTTATTACTACATGTCAGAAAAAAAAAGAGTTTGAAGAAGCTTAATCTTGATAATGCGCTCCCATTTAGTAATAATTAAAGGTGTTTTTGCAGTCCGTACATTGATAAAATATTTTTCTGTAATCCATCAACCACAGAATTTAACTCCACCTACAAAAACACTGAAACCTTTCAGTTTGAACAAAGGCAGTTTTAAAATGTTAATCTCCCTTTCAATGTATACATTTAGACACCTCCACACAGCAATTTTAATTTTGGTAAAAGAGGCTCATAGATTAGGAAAAATCGTATCTATGATGGGATTGTATTACTGCATTTGGCTGGCAATTAAAACTGTAGAAATCAGTCATTTCATACAACCTTAATGTTTCATCTTTAAAATAAGATTTAAATTGACAGCAGGTATTTTTAAAATGTACATGGAGAGAACAGTTCAGAACTTTAGTCAACAAAATCTTAAAGAACAGACTCACTTGACATATGTGCACTATGTGCTAATGGTTTCTGACACAGTGAATCCAATTAGCCCAGAAGATTGTTACAATTGTTTAAACATAAATATTAACTGCATAGTGATCCCAAGCTCATCAGTAAGTCGCATATTAAAAATGTATGTCTTAACTCTCTGACCTACAGGGGTATCGCGTCTCAAGAGGTGTGGCAAGACTATCCAAATTATAAAAAGTGCAATATTGTTTTTGGAGTTCTGGGAGATGCAGATACATATGACACAAATAATTTTAATACTTTTAGTTGATGAATATATATTCTTTGGGGGGTCAGTGTATTGTTGTTTGGCTATTTGACACCAAGGACAAATGGCAGAATTTCCCAATAATCTGTACATGCATTAATTTGCTTCCATATTTTAGAACATAACCAGGCTCCCATGTTAATATGTAGATGGTAGATTTACTCTAAATGTTTCAGACTAAAGCTACAGGATATAGGGGTGGAGCCTGTAAAGTGGAGGAAAAAGCTATGTGGTAAGTGATGAACTTTCAATCAAATTCTGCTTTCACCATCTCTCAGAAATATTTGATATCAACATGGCAGATTAAAGGAAGAAAGGCCTCTGTCTGTACGGTTGGTGCCTTTATTAATTCCTGCACTCTCATCAGTGATGTGTTAAATAAGGTGTCTTAATCGAAAAACTGTGTAAGAGGAGAATTTGACTTTCATTGAAAAAGCAGTATGGCAGTAAGCTACCATAGAAGTATGGACAATATCATGGAATCAGTTAGAAGAAAAATGACAAGGGCAGCTAAGGTGTAATTGGGGAGCCCTTAGCTGAAGTGGACACAGCTGATCTTGCATTTCCATTATGTCAAAATTGCGGGACATCTCCTTTCATTTCTATCCCTCTTACAGGAGCCCTCACGGTGAAAGCCTTGGCTTCCTGTAAATTCATGCTTGAAGCCAAGATAATGTCTATGTTGTCTCCTTTGGCGGCATGAAATTGATGGGAAGTGAAAGAACAGCAACGCCAGGAACTACTGGGAACAGATGTGTCAAATATATAAGAAGACATTTCCTGTAGTTTTTAATATTCACAGGGACAGAGAATGTGGGCGGAGGGACACAGCCGTGTGAAAGCTGATTAAATTACTGCCAGCAGCCTGGATGCATTTAGTGTGCGAACATGTCTCTGTGTAGAGGATCCAGCCACTTACAAATAAGCACAATGTACTCGAAGTAAGAGCCTCTCCTCAAAGTATCCCATTAACACATTTTCAGTCATCCTGTGCTCTTGTCATGGAATTGATGTATTATAGTTGTTTTAAAGTGTTACTACCACCTTGCGTTAACTAAGGAAAATGTGACTCTGTGAAAGTGACATAAGGGTTGTATTCGGGAGATTGGAAGTCTTCTTCATGACGTAGTGTGCCACCTTGCTTCAGAGGAACATTGTAATCTTATGGCAATCTTTTCAACCCTGGTCTTAAACATCCCAATATCCCTCCTTCTGTAGGTTATCATACATGTAACATGTATTAGCAAGTTTCGACACGGTTTTAATTGAAATCATTTAGATCTAGGTGTAACTTTTTCTTTTCAGCAGATGCTTAAGTTTTGGTCATGTGACTATTATTAGAGCAATGTTATCCTCCCAAATTGTCATGAAACATGCCTTTATTGTGTAGTCACTCAAAAAACATGTTTATCATTTCATACCTGAAAGCTACTTATTGTGTACTTTGTATCCCTCGTCTTTGTACAGTTTTACAACAAAGAGAGAGAGAATGTATTTTCCTCATTAAAACCTGCCAAAAATAAAAAGGGGCATATTTTCTGAAGGATGAGGCACTGGGAATTAAAGAAGGTTAAGCTAGCCGTTGAGTTAAAGTGACGTTGCCTGCAACAAACTTTTGCGAGAACAGCATAGAACTATTAAACTAATATTTGTGTTATTATGTGCTGCACATCAGTGAGTCTGCTGGTAGAATCTGCAGGGGTTACATTATTGTTATGAATAGATAAAGTGATACATCTACAATCATACATTTCTAAACATATATAAACACATTGTTTAGCTCTGAGGATGCATATGCCCCTTTTCCACTGGCTCAGTTGGGCCCTACTTGACTCCACTCGGCTTGCCTTGCGAGCGTTTCCATTACAGTTTCTTCCATAATGGTGACTACTTTTTTGGTCACTGATCCTGAGCAGGTACAACCGGGGCTGAGTTGGGACTGTGTGTGATGTGAACAGTTTGCTGTTCACTGATTGGCTATGGGACCAGGAGAAATGAGAAGGTTTTCGCCAAGGTAGAGCAGGGAAAAGTTAATAAGGACCACAATGGCCAGAGTGGGTCAAACCATTATAATTTTACTATTTACAAATCGTAAACCATGCCTAAAGGCTTAAAGAAAAGAAAAAGACAAACCACCTTTCTGACTTACACGCAGGTGGCACGCTGTATTCATTAACATCCTAAATCTGCTGACCACACATAAAATTAGCTGTTCGGATGCACAAACATTTCCCTCAAAAACAAACAAAACAATAGCACCATGAAAAAGCATGTTTGGTTCAGAAATCTATTGACGGTCCGTCCTTAAGCGTACCAGCGCCTGCAGGAAGAGGGAGCAGGCAGAGGGCAGCTGCCTGTAATCAGATTGCCTACATTGGATCAAATGGGAGGAAGATCCGGTTAAAGCCGCGGAGCATGAATATCCAACCTAAAACTTACTTCACCGCGGTCAAAGTTCACGGTTTTGCTCTTTAAAGACCTTGTTTTCGTTATTGCCGTGGCCGAGACGAAAACATCATCATAAAGCCCAAAATATTAACTTCTTCAGGCAAACACTTTAGCTTCCCCATCCAGACAGCAGCGTCTCTCATCTCCTCTTCTCCTGCCACACCCCCCTCACACCTCACATCAGAACCCCTGAGCCAATAAGTTCTGGCAGGGCTGTAGTCCAGATAATTATCTCAGTGGATCATTTTATACATGAAAAAAAATATATAAGACATTCTTACATATACAGTAATACAAGCATTATTAGTATTTAGTTTATTTAGGTTTTTATTTTCTATCAATTTTTTTTATTATTTTACGCAGATTATTTTAATGTGACAATGTCACACAGTAACATTAATAGCAGCACAGCGCTTTGCGGTTGGAGGCGGGGCTTTAGCTCTCATTGGGTCTGTGAAAACACAACTGGCACTATACCGAGTAGACAGAGACCGAGTGGAGCCGCGCAGCTAAGCAAGTCGTAAATTACAGCCGAAAACACATAACTGCTCAACACAAACAACACAGAGGAAGATGTCAGACATAAGGTACATGCTTAATTTTCCACCAGAGATATAAAACAACTTGTTTGACCCTGTTTTGACTTTGATAATACTGGAATTTATGTAACAATTCCCCAATAAGGTGTAAAAATATTAGTAAGTGTGGAGGAAAAAACCTAAATCAAACAGGGCCGAAAAGACCTAAATATATGACCAAAAAGCAGTGAAGGGTGTCAAGGCATTGTCATGAGGAAGAAGCTAGGTAGGTATCTTCAAGATGTGTCATGGTGAAGAAAGAGATGACTTAAAAAAGTTCTCTACTCAGTGGTCCCCAACCTTTATATCATCGCGGACCGGTCAACGCTTCACAATTTTACTGCGGCCCGGGTGTGGGGGGTTGAACTGTCATGTTAGTTTGCCTGCTGAGACCCACAAACTCTACTCCTCTCCTCTCAACCACTGCCCTAACGCTCGCTGACTCTGGTCGCTATGGTAACGTTTAAACATCCATTCAAAATAAGATACAGATACGCCACGAAAATGAATGTAAAGAACATTTTGTTTTCATGAAAATGTTTACTCACAATCACGACAAAATCAGTGGGAGCTCTGAGCTTCCTTCTCTGCAACGAGGCAGTCCCATCTGGGAGTGATGGGAGACAATGATACCCGAAGTGTGTTGCTTATGCCCAGTCTACTCCGTTGTTTTGTTTTGGTTGTTGTCACTGCAGAAAACCCGACTTCACACAGACAGGATGTCGGAAATGGCAAAAGGTTTTTCAGTGCTGTGGTGGCGATCTCAGGGTATTCTGCCATGACTTTAATCCAGAACACCGGCAGAGTTGCTGTCTCAAACATACTTTTAAGGCTGCCGTCATTTGCGATCTCCTGCAGCTGATCTTCTGGTTTGTTGACAAATGGGTCGCGGATCCATTCCTTGCCAGTTCGTGGGTCTTTTGTGGTTGGGAAATAGCGCTCAAACTCCTTTAAAAGCAAGGACAGGTGACCGTGCACCAGCTGGGAGAATGACAGCTGGGGCTTAGTCTCACCCAACATCTCCGCTAATGTTTGAAACATGTCCAATATGCCTCTGTTCACACGCCTTCCCCGCAAATCCAATTTGGCTTTAAATGCAGCTACTTTATCTGCCAACTTGAAGACAGTGGTCATTTTTCCTTGAAGTGACAGATTGAGTTCATTTAGCTGGTTGAATATGTCGCACAGGTAAGCCAGTTTTGCGACCCATTCCTCGTCACTGAAATGTACTGCCAGCAGTGACTTCTTTTCTGAGAGAAACCTTTGCAGCGGCTCTCGTAATTCAAACACTCTGGCCAACGATTTCCCTCCGGATAACCATCTTATTTCTGTGTATGAGAGAAGCCGTCTGTACTCTCTGCTGCTCTCAGTGGGGTCAGACACTTTTCCACTCTCTCCTTGATTCTCCCCCATTTTTGCCCTGCTTCAGCTTTTTGTCTATGTTCTTCTTAGAGCCTCTATTCACATATCCTCCTAATTTGTTCATTATGGATTTGGTCAGCTGGTCTCTCAACGCAATCAATCAAATTTTCTTGACAGGAAGACAGGGTAAAGGGGAACCCTCTTGTATAGATGGGACGTTCTTTTCCGCAATGGATTCCTGGCAGCAGTGGAAGATTGTATGTCTGACAATAATGTCAGTCGAGGACATGAAAGATTTGTACATAATTGGATTTCTGATAACAGGATTTCTGCATTTTGGAGTTGCCGGTTACCTGGCTTATCGGAAGATTCGTAAAACATCGGCAGCTGTTCAAAGCACTCCAAAGCTGCCTGAGATGTTTGAAGGGATCTATAGAGCTCTCAACACTCAGACTGAAATGTTAAGAGAGCAAAATCGCAAGCTGGACGCGTTCCTTGAACAGAATCGCAGGCTGGCTACGTTTCCTGGACTCAAAAGGTGATATGATTTAATCTTGGAGAGAGTTGTATGCTCAAGATCTACGGAAAGTACCATAAATTTGGCTATTTGGATTTGAAATTGAGAATGCCAGTAAGACTTTGAAGGCAGGCGGAAAATCACAGCTGACCTGAGCCAAAACATTTATTGTTTGTGTCTAATTCAGGTGCCCTGATATGGCCTTCACAGGCTACTTATCAAAACATTTCTCCTAGATGTTCTGTAAATATGACGCTCTGCCCCAGCAACCCCCCTCATCTGTGAACTGAACTGTGTGGTCGTTTGATAAAACTTCCATCTCTTTTTGTTTTCCAAGAACAATGGCACCTTTGTCAGTGTTGACAGTCTAATTCTTTGCACACACACTCATACTTAAATATTTGCACCCACACGACTCCACCATGCCCCTGCAA
Source organism: Girardinichthys multiradiatus (assembly GCF_021462225.1). Taxonomy (NCBI): domain Eukaryota; kingdom Metazoa; phylum Chordata; class Actinopteri; order Cyprinodontiformes; family Goodeidae; genus Girardinichthys; species Girardinichthys multiradiatus. The sequence goes on from NC_061817.1 coordinate 32,781,825, forward strand.
AATCTTTGTTTATGTGTGTTGCTTTCCCATGCTGAGATTTATTTATTTTTTTCTCAATGTCTCAAACTGTATCCTGCTAGGGATAAAGTATGAAATATGATTTTTTCCCCCTTATTTTTTTACCTAAATGTGGATTTCATTTCTTCTCCTTTTTATAGATTTTTAGATTTCTCAGAAGAATTACCAGTAAAAGGAAAATATTACTAGTTTTTAAAAAATTTGAACAAAAGCTGTTTTTACACCAGTGACTTAGCTTCCTTAGTCAGAACTCAATGATTGCTTAGTTAAATTTCAATGGATGCAAATGACTGTTATTATGGGACTACAACTGCATTATACCAGCAAACCCAAGGATCATCTCTCTTAGCACAAGATGCTTTCCCTTACATAGAGGACTTAATGATATAATTAGCTCTTTAGAAAGATTGGTTTGGAACCAGCTCTTACCAGTAAAACCCAAAGGATTATAAATGTTATCTACCTTCTGTGTTTATTTTCTTTGTGATTGTATTGTAATTGTTCTTCCTCATGTACAGCGCTTTGAATGTCTTGTTATTGAAAAGCGCTATAGAAATAAACTTACCTTATCTTACTCTGCGTCCATCTCCTCACAAAGTTGCTCAAACAGGCACGAGTTAAGGGCTTGTGCTTTGACGTGATTAATAACTTTAACAATATCATTCAATATGCTTTTCAGTTCTGGTGGCTTGCCAGCATTTCCCTGTGAATGATACAATGTAAATGGTAAATGGACTGAACTTATATAGCGCTTTTCCAGTCATGCAGACCACTCAAAGTGCTTTACACTAGAGCCACATTCACCCAATTGCACTCACTAACACATTCATACACCGATATGCAGATCGGTAGGCAACTTGAGGTTAAGTGCCTTGCTCAGGGGCACATCGACATAGGCAGGAGGAAGCTGGAATTGAACCCACAACCTCCTGATTGCAAGACGACTACTCTTCCTACTGAGCCACAGTCGCCTCACTGTGTAGATTCACATTCAGGTGCAACTTCCTTAATCCTAGCAGTTAAACCAGACAGCCGTCTGGTCATGGCAGCAGCTCCGTCTGTGCATATACCGACACAAGAGGACCATTTCAGTTTTCCTGATATATAACCATCCAGCGACTTGAACAGTTCTGCGGTGGTGGTGTTGGTTGGCAACGATAGTGCACATAACATATCCTCATGCACATCCTCCTGATAAAGATATCGCACATACACAAATATTATTGCATTGTTTTCAACATCTGTAGATTCGTCAACCTGGAGGGCGTACCACTGTGATGACTTAATCCTCTCCAACAATTGTGTCTCAATGTCTTCAGCTATTTCTTCAATGCGTGGAGTCACGGTCCTATAGCCGACAGCGGCACCTGTGTGATCCTTTTTAACAGCAGCCTCTCCTAGAAGTTCATGGCAGATGTCTTCAGTAAAGGGCAAGATCAATTCTCCACCAATAGTGAATGGCTTTTTAGCCTTAGCAAAACGGTTAGCCACCAAGTACAATGCTCTCAGTACATTCGCATTTACTGATGTGGTGGCCCTCAGTAATTTCTTCTGTCCATCGTGTTCTTGTTTTTTTCTTTCAAAATACTCCAGGGGCTTGTCTTTTAATCCAGGTCGCCACATATTATGCAGAGCGGGCTTGGTATGTGGGAATCACCTACCGGGATAAATCCATATTTCAAGTAGGACTCATGGTAGACTGTTAAAAGCTTTCTTTTTCTTGGAAGTGGGCTCTTCTCCTGTCTCTTCACTGGGCCTTTTCCCCTTCACAAAGAAACTTCCCAAAGACTTCTGTTTCTTACTTATTTTGCTAGCTTGTGGGTTCAATGTAGGCGCGAAAGACGTAATTGAGAGGTTTTTCAAAATAAAAGATCGTTCAGACTCAGATAATATATAAAACGGAAATATTTTATTATTTCTTGTGTGACCCGGTACCAAGTGATCCACGGACCGGTCCGGGGACTGGTTTGACTGCTCTACATTGTGAACCTCACATTTGGACGTGATACAAAGCTGAAATTAGTTTCCATTGTAGAGTGGCTGGGATCAGCCTTGAAGCTAAGGTGAGGAGCTCAGTTTGGTGATAATGATCATGTTCACTCAGGGCGCATCTTTTGGAGGTTTTACAAACAAATTTCATGGTAGTAGAAGCAGTTTTGGGAATACTGTACTAGCTGGAAAGAGTCTCTGGAGAGTGGGGAGGTCTGGGTTTTCTTCCTTGACCTGTTACACTGCTGACCGGAAAAAGACAATGTACAACATACCTTTTAATAGAACCCGGTAAAGGATATCAGAATGTTTATGGTGCTAAGCTGTAGACCAGTTGATAGTAGGTTTTATTACTCATACTCTGTTGTGTTGGTTTTGTTATTGTTGTTGAATTACCATTTGTCTTGTCCATAAGTCTGTGTCATTTCCTGTAAATTATTCAACTACCAGGTCCAGATATAGAGTTGTGCAACCAGTCCCAACTACTATGCCAAAACGCAGTCTTTGGAAGGACATATCCTGAGAGATAATTAAATGCAGGAGTTTAAAGTCGCTACAGCTGGCCCAATCTGCCCAGAGCAGTGTAGGGAAAAACTGTATTAAAGCCCTCTCCAGCATGTGATTTATTGGGTACCGCGGCATGGAAAAAGGAGTACTACATCAGTTACCAAAGAGCAAAACTGTATAAGTATGCTCATCTGCTTGTTGGGCCCTTTTAAGCATCACATTAGAGCAAGGTCTTGTTCTGTAGAGCCAGTACACCAGGGAAAATGTTCGTTCAGGCAATTAATACAAGCTGTTTTCTTTCATCAACACTGGAAGATAAAATGACAATCTTCTACCTTCTCTGTTTTCTGTAATAATCTCCAAATACAACCTAAACAAAATAACACAGAGGTAGTACTTCCCTGGCTTCCACCTTCAGGAGAAAAGACAGTGACAAATGTCAAGCCTTCAGTCATTGCTGCTGGCCTTCCCACAACTAAAGGTGCCAGACACATTTTTTCACTTTAAAACATTAATGAAAAGAATAAAAAAGTGAAACTCTGTCACCTTCAGCACATTGCCTCCCCTAAATAAAGCAGTCATCACGCATCATTACCTCCTTTACCAAGGACAAACAGCAGAATTTCACAAAATCCTCCCATCCTCCTTTATCTACACCCAGGTATTGATTCTGCTTTTTTCCTGCTTTCTGGACTTGACTTAATGGTCAAGCTCACGCCACTGCACCAAAAAGTCAGAAGGCTTTGCTCCAAAAAAACAAGGCTCAGAGGTGGAGAGCAGGTCCATCTGTTCATATACACGTCCATCTGTTCCACAGATTCACCCTTTCCATCTACATTACCATCTTCACTGGACTACTTCAATGATTAGGTAACTGAGTTTTACAACACACACATTTCTAACTGAAGGGCTGAGTGGATGAATTCTGAATACTGAGGCAAGAAGTTATACTTTTAGATCAGAAGAAAAAAAAGGAAATTGTGTGGTTATAAAATCCTATCAGCTAAAACTTGAAGTCTCTAGGTACTAATAGAAATTTAAGTACCACTAGTACTTCTTACTTTTTCTTCCAAAAGAATGAGCTTCCAAAAGAAATTAGCTGTGTCGAGGTCCTGAGTTGAAATCTTCTTTCAGCTGCAGACATCTGAAACGGATACACTGTTTGGACCGGACATTCCCTCTTAGAGATTTGTTTCTATTTCCACCCCTTTCTGTTAAATGGATAAAAATAATAAACTGAAAGGTTTACTTACAGGTCAGTCAGTCATTTTCTACACATTTTGATAAATGTGAATATGAATTAATCAGTTATAGCGAAATTTTATTGGAATGCAGAGAAGGTTGTTTTGTGAGGGGCAGGATGTAGACAGGACACAGTGAAGCTGGACACAGTGTATTTGCATAATTCTTGGTAAAGTGTACAATAAAGCTTAAAAATGTTTTATCCAGAGGTTTTATATGCATCATGTTTGGTTCTGTCTTGGTTCTATCTGGTTTGCCTTTGTTCTGTCACAGTTCTGTCACACAAACCTTTAGTGGGAGAATACTGATTAATCAATTAACTGTAATGATGCAGCACGCACTCAAAATTCGTTGGGAAGTTCGGGGATTTCAGATATTTGCAAAATGCATATGTTTAAACCTAATCTATCAATGACTGACAACAAAAGCACAACAGCTTAGAAAAGTAGAGATTCACTGATTAGACAAATACCTGTTTTTTCTATGCTTGAAAATTTTAACTTTGATTTTCTTTCTACAAACTATAATAGTTATAAACCAAACAACCATCAAAAGGGAAAAAAAACTGATAACAGAGTTAGTAGTTTTTAATCCAAAAGAAACTGAAAGAACAGCTTTATCATGTAAAGCTGTCCCTAAGCTTTATGTTATTTTTAATCATCTCAAAACATCAAAAGAAACGTGTTACTTGTTGAAGCACAGACTAAACAGTATAGACTTTGAGTTCTAATACATTTAATACATGAGTAAAAAAAAAAGCTAATTTTTCATTTGACTTGCTGAGTAATTAGTGAATCATTGCAGAAAATACTAGCGCAATATAACATTGTTTGCAAAACTATCACATCCTGAACTTTTTTCCCTCATTTATCATGGAAAAAGGGTCCATGGCTAAAAGAACAAGCTTCCAAAGTGATTTAATCTCAGGCAAGTGTTTGGAATAAAGTCAAACCCCAGTGTGGCATGAGTAATGGATCATATTTATATGGATCAGAAAAAGGAAGAGGTCCACTATAAATTGTATTACTCCCTTTAGAAAACAGCTCATGAGTCATTAGTTCTGCTGCCATTTACAGCTGCATAATTTTTTACAGTTATATCATGGTTAAATACCATATGCAAACTATTACTTTATACATAATATTGGTGCAGCATTTGCAGGGTAAACAACATATCTGCCCTCCACTGAGCCTTTATCAACATCAGCAGGTGTGCCACTCAGAGCAGAATTCATTACATTTCTGCAAAGCCCGAGCAAAGCAAGAAAAATGGTTACTGGTAGCATTTAACTGGATGTGTTTCTGCAGGAGGGAATAATGATAATAAATAAAAAATAATAAATAATCTGGCAGCTACAGGCTGCTATTGACATGCACATTGTTACCTTCTGTATGTGGGAGCAGCCCAATGTCAGTTTAAGGAATAATGATCTTTACTAGAGAAGAGAAATGATTAATAATACTCCCACCACTGACATAGACACTGTATGCAGTACACATTTGGTTGCCTACACACATTAGGAATAAATTTTAAGAGATACAAGCAGCTGTGTGGGCTGTGGGTTACGTGGGAATGTTAAGTGCTGTGTATGGATTTAAGAAGTGTAGTGAGAAAGTCATGTCTGTTGGAGAAGTCAGCTGAAAAAAAGCAACCCTTGACATGAAAAATGAAAAAGCTGCGTAAAAACAAGATTTTGGCTCAGACAAAGTTACGTTTCATTTTTAATATAGACACTTCAATATGCAGATAGGATCAGAACATAAATTATATTCAAACTGTCTCAAGTCAATCCAGCATTCAAATCGTTTGCCAGTTCTGCAGCAGGTTTTACAGATAAGGTCAGCTCATTATTTATTCTTTGTATTTTATCTCTTTTCTTAGTTCCTTTTTCAGACCTAATCTCACAGTCTTAACATCACTCACTAAAACAGCCCTCATTTAGCAAGCAAAACTCTGCTGTGGCAGTACCTACGCTCTGTTTCACATTAATCATTGTATCTCTGTGAAGCTGGCTCATAACTAATCCCAATTACCTGATTGTCAGTGAAAGGAAACAAGTTTGGGCATTGTCAAAAATGATGTGTTGACATGACTATAATGAGGAAGCTGAAGAAAAGAGGAGACTGACTTCACTCTCCAGTCTGTTTCCAAAAAGGCAAAAATGTGAACTTGTTGTGTTTTTAGCAGGACTGCTTGGCAGCATAGAAACACTCAGAAATGCATGTGTCTAATTAACTTTATTTTAGGGTTCACTGGGATTTTCTGTCATTTGATTAAGCCAACAAGACCAAACATGTTTGTTTATGGCCTTTTAAACAACACAAGAAAGCCTTTACTGACCTCTTGATGGGGAGGAATATGTGAGTGGAATACAAAATGCAATCTCTAAGATTCTGACATATTTTCTGCACATATTCAGTTGGTTATATTTTAAGCCAAGTCTTTAAGTGTTACAAGAATGCAATATTAATACTTGTTGTCATTTGTGTTAAAATATTAAGCTCCTCACACTCTGTCAATAACAGTGGGAAAAATGAAAAATAATGAATATTACAGCAAGGGTTAATAATTCATATAAATTGTATACCTACTTGGAAACACCTTGTTCTTTTCTAACAGCCTGTTCAGAGTCTTGGGCTGAGCGTCATTAATAAAGAAAAAGGCAGGTAAAGGCGTTTGCCGCCAGCTATGTCGTCAGCTCCCAGTCACTTTCGCACTTAGCAGCAGACACCCAAAGGGAGAGTGCTTGATGAGGCATTGCTGCGTGAGCAGGGCAGCATGTGTGTCCCATGGAGCTGAACCAGGATGGAAGGGGCTCTGAAAGCCTTTTTAGAGGCTCTACTACGGTAACATAAGGAAAGGACGACTTGTGAATTGTTCATCTTACCTGACGCAGAGCTGTGGGAGGTAAAGTTTAAGTGAAATCCAGATGTGATAAGAGGTGGTGATAGACTTTTCACTCTCGCTGCCTGTAACCAGTTGGGGAGTGTCCTTCAATTTATCCAGTTATCACCATGGGGAACAACCTGCTTTAAACTTCTAAACTAGTAAGAAGGAACTCCTGGAGATTTGGGGAATTAAAAATTGTTTTGTTGGGTTCTTTTTTTGGTTGCAATGTTTCTTTTTCTCATCATCTAATGGAATAATGGAGTTCCACCAAGTTAGGGTCTGATTTGCACATTTCTCAATGGAACTTTTATTCCTAGAACCATTTTTCCCTACACTTCCTTCTGCGCATATTACACATAACATAAAGAAGTCCTTCTAAGACAGCCTTAATTGAAGTGATGGTTATTCTGCACCTTTGTCTCACAGGTTTGGTCATTTTGTCAGTCACAGGACATTTCACACAGACCAATTTATACCAGTTCAAAGAATTATCTAAAATAACTTTTCCATCATTTGCCCAGTCTGCTCCAGGGAAATGTTATACGATGTCACAAGCTGATAGTAATTTATTTTTGATCATGAGTCAGAATATGGCCCAAATGACAATCAGAATCAAAGTCAATGAAAATTGGGTGTGATATATCGGCAGAAAATTAACAGTATGTCAGCATTTTTCTGATGATCTATTTTCATAATTAAACAAAATACCTAACTAACTAGAGTATTAAGAGAATACAGAAGGGTTAAGCACATAGATTTATAGTGGAAGTGGACTAAAACAAAATGCTAACACAAAAAAAAAAAAAACACCAACCGGCTAAAGGACACATTTTCCCTAATTTATTTAACTGAAAAAACCCTGGAGGTACAGTGGGTAAAAAAGTAGTAGTATTTGAAATAAAGATGATAGGATGTTAACATTATTATAACTTTATTAACAAAATGATAATTTTAATAATTACCAGACACTCCAAATTTTATTATTTTAAGGTCCTGTCTAATTTACTTTATGTTTCTCAAAAAAACAAATTGATGCAGCTTTGTCTTGTACATTGCTTATTGGAATTAATTGATATAATTCCCAGTTTTTAACTACAGTGTGTGGACTGTGGTGAATACATCATCAGTGCAGACAGAGCATCTGCATGGCGTAGCATGAGATTAGGTAATGTTATTAGCCATTGTGGCGACATTTAAGCAGCACTTTAATCAGTTCCACAGCATTGGCATATATGTGAGGTTAAAATGGCGACCAAGTTGTGACAATCATGCCGCTAAATGTTTTTCACTTTGAAAATAAAACATGGGAACCTGGCTTACCTGGTGATCCAAAGGTGTATGGTACAGTTTGAAATGCACAAGGCAGCAATGATAGAACATTTTTTAATTAAAGCTGCTTATCTTTATATGCTATTGACATGCAAAGCAGGTCTGCAATAAGGGTATTACTTTAATGTGCAATTTATCTTCTTTTTTATTTAAAGTTTTAAATTAGTGTAGATCTGACAAGGTAGCTTAAAAATATTTTAGGATCTATTAAAGATTTAATTTAGTCTGACTGATTTTTAACTAAGTGGAACCAAGTAGGACTTTGTTAGTAGAAACTTAAAAAAAAAATCTGTTTCTTTATTTCAATCCATAAAAAAATACTAGCATTAGCACCGACATGAGGATTCCCACAGAACTTTTATCAAAAAATGGCATAAAGAAAATCCTTTGGATCTAGTGTTGCAGCTTTATTTCAGTTTCATAAGCAGATGACTTCAAGATACTCTTCATCTGCTTTACACAGGTTCTATTGAAAAAGTCATGTGTATGGGGGCTGCATAAGATGCATGCAGAACAGACCTTTTTCACACACTATAGGAAGCACCAATCACAATATGACAGTAGTATATCAAAACTACGTAAGAAACTCAGCTAGCATTACCACCCATGTTAAAAAAGAAATCCCCGTACTCGTCGTCTTCCGCTTATCCAGCACCGGATCGCGGGGACAGCAGACTCAGCAGAGACACCCAGACGTCCCTCTCCCCAGACACCTCCTCAAGCTCATCCGGGGGGAGCCCAAGGCGTTCCCAGGCCAGCCGAGAGACATAGTCCCTCCAGCGTGTCCTGGGCCGTCCCCTGGGCCTCCTCCCAGCGGGACATGCCTGGAACACCTCCCGAGGAAGGTGTCCAGGAGGTATAGATGCCCGAGCCACCTTAACTGGCTCCTCTCGATGTGAAGGAGTAGCGACTCTACTCCGAGCCCCTCCCGGATGGCCGAGCTCCTCACACTATCTCTAAGGGAGTGCCCGGCGACTCTACGGAGGAAGCTAATTTGAGACGCTTGTATCCGGGATCTCGTTCTTTCGGTCATGACCCAAAGTTCATGGCCATAGGTGGGGGTAGGAACGTAGACTGACCGGTAAATCGAGAGCTTCGCTTTTCGGCTCAGCTCTCTCTTCTCCACAATGGACCGGCACAGGGCCCCCATTACTGCGGCAGCCGCACCGATCCATCTGTCGATTTCCCGCTCCATTCTTCCCTCACTCGTGAACAAGACCCCGAGATACTTAAACTCCTCCACTTGAGGCAGGAAGACGACAAGCCACCCTTTTCCAGTCCAGAACCATGGCCTCGGACTTGGAGGAGCTGATCCTCATCCCAGCCGCTTCACACTCGGCTGCGAACTGCCCCAGCGCATGCTGTAGGTCTTGGCTAGAGGGGGCCAGCAGGACCACGTCATCTGCAAGAAGAAGAGACGAAATCCTCTGGTCCCCAAACCAGACCCCCTCTAGCCCTTGGCTGCACCTAGAAATCCTGTCCATAATAGTTATGAACAGGACCGGTGACAAAGGGCAGCCCTACCGGAGTCCAACAAGCACCGGGAACAAGTCCGACTTAGTGCCGGCAATGCGAACCAAACTCCTGCTCTGCTTATACAGACACCGGATGGCCCCTAATAAAGGCCCCCCGACTCCATACTCCTGGAGCACCTCCCACAGGGCATCACGAGGGACACAGTCGAATGCTTTCTCCAGGTCCACAAAACACATGTGGACCGTTTGGGCAAACTCCCATGAACCCTCGAGTACCCTGTAGAGCAGGGGTCACCAACACGGTGCCCGCGGGCACCCGGTCGCCCCCAAGGACCATTTGAGTTGCCCGCAGACCTGTTCTAAAAATAGCACAACTCACTACTGAGCTGCGTCTAAAATTTCCTTTTATTCAGTTGTTATTCTTTTTTGTATTTATATATATTTAAAAATGTCTATCTTAAAAACATGTTCATTGTACATTTTTTAAAATTTAAGCTTTGGTGAACTCTGACCTAATCTAGTTCAAAGAGCAGTATTGTGCGAGCCAATCAGTGGTCGTGAAAAGTATGCTAGCGGGTGCCGCAAAGGTGATCTGTGAATCAGTTTCCTACACCCCAAAAATGGCAGAAAAAAGAAAGAAAACTTATCATTTTCACAACGAATGGGAGGAGCAGTTCTTTTTTACAACTGTGAAAGGAACCTGTATGTGTCTTATTTGCGGGGCATCTGTGGCAACAGCGAAGCGGCACAATGTGGAGAGACACTTCACTACGTGTCATAAAAGCTACAATGCTAACTACCCACCGGGAAGCGCATTACGGACAGAAAAAGCTCATGAGCTAAAGGCAGCTTTGGGTAAGCAACAGTCTTTTTTAACAAGACCAACAAAAAAGTCACAAAAAGCAACGGAAGCCTCGTTTAGAGCTACACATTTTCTGATAAAGAAGAAGGCATTTTCAGATGGAGAAGTTGTCAAAGAAGCGATGATTATTATTGCTAACACTGTACTCGAGGATGAGAAAAATGGAACCGATCTTATCTCCACTCTCTCTGACGTACAACTGGGAGCAGCTACGATGGCTAGACGAGTGTCAGGTATGTCTGGTAACTTGGCTGATCAGCTGGACCAGGATCTGGCGAGGTGCAGGTGGTTTAGCATCCAGTGCGACGAGACGGTGGACAGCAGCAGTACAGCGCAGCTATTGATTTTTGTCTGGATGGTCTTTGAAGATTTCGCAACCAGAGAGGAACTCCCGATGTTACTCCCCTTAAAGACAACCACGAGGGGAGCTGATATTTATAAAACGGTGAACGAGTTTTTCGTACACAGAAAAGTACCGATGGAAAAGCTGGTAGTGTTGACTACAGTCTTTCCTGAATTTCTGCATTATCACTGTATCATTCACCAGCAGACATTATGTGCAAAAGTGATCGGCTTTGAGCATGTGATGACTCCTGTTGTAAAAATCGTAAATAGCATCAGATCCAAAGCAAAACAGCACAGAATGTTTAAGGTGCTATTGGAGGAGATGTCAGCTGAATATGGTGACTTGCTGCTACACACCGAATTCAGATGGCTCAGTAGGGGGCGAGTTTTACTTAGTTTTTCGTCACTTTTGGGTGAAATCAAAGGGTTCATGCAGTCCCGAGGTGAAGATGTCTCACTACTAGAGGACACAGAGTGGACACTTGACCTTGCATTTTTGACGGACATTACTGGGAAACTGAATCACTTGAATTGCGAGCTGCAAGGCAAAGACAAGACTGTTGCTGATATGATAAGTGCTTTAAATTCATTTAAAGCCAAGATGAACATTTTCACATGTCATTTACAGAGAAAAAATGTGGTGCATTTTCCCTCTGTGCAGTCGGTGCTGAAAGACAACACTTCTGCATCTGAAACATTTGAAATAGTTGCAGAAAAGTACTGTGAAGTCACAAACAGACTTGGGCAGCTGTTTGAGAATAGCTTTTGTGACCTTGAACAGCTTGAGACGTGTGTCATTTATTTCCAATCCTTTCATGAATGTAAACACAACATGCTTTGCTGAGCAACTTAGTGCAATGTTCAGCTTGGATGCTGGACAGGTGGAGATTGAAATCATTACATTGCAAAATGACTTCCACCTCAAAGCCCACAAGGCTGAACCAAACCGTTGGTGCCTTGTTGACACAGAGAAGTACAGTGGTGTATGCACAGCAGCTATGAAGGTTGCCAGCCTGTTTGGTTCAACCTATCTCTGTGAATCAGCATTTTCTGACATGAACTTCATTAAGAACAAACACAGAATATGCCTCACTGATGCACATCTGAAAGACTCACTCACACTTGCAGTGTCAAGTTACACACCAGATTACAGTGCACTGGTGAACAGCATGCAATGCCAGTCTTCCCACTAACAACGACCAGATGTCAGTGGCAACATGGCAGTGCCATGGCAAATATAAATTAAAATAGTTAAGAATTTTGTTCAATTTAAACATGTGTTCATGACATGTAAGTTATAATTTTCTTAAAAATGCAGCAGATTCAGTAATTGGTTCAAAATGTGACAAGATTTATTTAAAAATATGTATTCATGAAATATGTGATTTTTATAAATATTTGATTGTCCTTTAACATTATATAATTTACAACTTTCTGAAACATAGTACATGGAAAAATGGAAAATGTTTTCTACGAAATATAGTGATGTAAGTGATTATCTGAAAATGTATCAATTAGTGTGATTAATAAAATTTTGAATATTGATTTCTGTTTCCCGCCTTGTTGTCATTGCCGATGATTGTGAGAAATCATTAACGTGACGCGTCTTCATATGGATGATTGTCATTATTCATTAATAATGTATAATTAAGAGGCAAACTGAGCAAATGTGTTTTTTCAGAAGAGTTTATCAAACTGGTAGCCCTTTGTATGACTCCGTACCCATAAAGTAGCTCTCGGTTTCAAAAAGGTTGGTGACCCCTGCTGTAGAGGGTATAGAGCTGGTCCAGTGTTCCACGGCCGGGACGAAAACCACACTGCTCCTCCTGAAGCTGAGGTTCGACTATCGGGACTCTCCTCTCCAATACCCTGGCGTAGGCCTTACCAGGGAGGCTGAGGACTGTCCCCGACCGCCACACAATGTTGAAGAGGCGTGTCAACCATGACAGCTCCACAACATCTAGAGACTTGAGGTACTCATGGCAGATCTCATCCACCTCCGAAGCCCTGCCACCACGGAGCTTTTTAACCACCTCGGTGACTTCAGCCTGGGTGATGAAAGAGTCCAACCCTGAGTTCCCAGCCTCTGTTTCCACCAGGGAATGCATGATGGCAGGATTGAGGAGATCCTCGAAGTACTCCGTCCACCACCCGATAATGTCCCCAATTGAGGGCAGCAGCTTCCCACCCCCACTGTAAACAGTGTTGGCGAAGCACTGCTTCCCCCTCCTGAGGCGGCGGACGGATTGCCAGAATCGCTTCGAGGCCAACCGGTAGTCCTTCTCCATGGCCTCAACTAACTCCTGCCAGGCCCGAGTTTTTGCCTCTGCCACCGCCCAGGCCGCGGCACGCTTGGCCTCACCATACCCATCAGCCGCCTCAGGAGTCCCACAAGCCAACCACAGCCGGTAGGACTCCTTCTTCAGCTTGACAGCGTCCCTTACTGCCGGTGTCCACCACCGGGTTCGGGGATTGCCGCCGCGACAGGCACCGCAGACCTTACGGCCGCAGCTACAGGCAGCAGCATCGACAATAAATGCGGAGAACATGGTCCACTCGGACTCTATGTCTCCAACATCCCCCGGGATCTGGTCAAAGCTCTCCCGGAGGTGGGAGTTGAATACATCCCTGGCCGGGAGCTCCGCCAGGTGTTCCCAACAGACCCTCACTATGCGCTTGGGCCTGCCAAGTCTGTCCGGCTTTCTCCTCCTCCAGCGGATCCAACTCACCACCAGGTGGTGATCAGTGGACAGCTCAGTCCCTCTCTTCACCCGAGTGTCCAAAACATGCGGCCGAAGGTCTGATGATACGACAACAAAGTCGATCATTGACCACCTGCCTAGGGTGTCCTGGTGCCAAGTGCACTGATGGACACCCTTATGTTTGAACATGGTGTTCATTATGGACAATCCGTGACTAGCACAGAAGTCCAATAACAAAACACCACTCGGATTCAGATCGGGGAGGCCATTCCTCCCGATCACGCCTCTCCAGGTGTCACTGTCGTTTCCCACGTGGGCGTTGAAGTCCCCGAGCAGAATAATGGAGTCCCCGGGAGGGGCACTATCCAGCACCCCTGACAGGGACGCCAAGAAGGCCGGGTACTCCGCACAACCGCTCGGCCCATAGGCCGAAACGACAGTTAGAGACAAGTCCCCAAACCAAAGGCACAGGGATGCGACCCTATCATCCACCGGGGTAATCCCCAACACGAGACAGCTGAGCTGGGGGGCAACAAGCAAACCCACCCGAGCCCACCGCCTCTCCCGGGTGGCCACTCCAGAGTAGAAGGGAGTCCAGCCCCTCTCAAGGAGATGGGTTCCAGAGCCCACGCTGTGTGTAACTGTAAATGTTTATTTTATTTTAGTTGTGTTCACATTTTGTTTGTATATATATATTTTTGTTTGTAATATACAGTATCTGCTCCAGTTAAAGTATAACTTACATAGTTGTATATCAATAAAATATAATTAGAACCCCAGTCTGGTTGTCTAAGAAAGGTCAAATGGCCCTTATGGTGCCAAAAGTTGTTCTAATGACACACTTTGTGATTCTACATGAACGTTCTCATTTGTCAAATAATGTGTTTTGTTTTAGAAAACATAAAAAGTTTAATTTTCTAATTTGCAGCAACAACATCTACTTTCACAGAGTGCTGACACCTCTGTAGTAATCTCACAAATAGTGTTTTTTTGATGAAGATTATGCATACTCACCTTAAGTCGTTTTGGACAAGAGGCAGAAACCAAGTAGACCTGAAGAGACCCATTAAGCACACAATTTTAAGTTGTTCTGGTCAGGTTAAAGGATTTTATAAGAGAACAATCCTTGTGGTATATTCAGCTACAAAATGGCTAAACGAAGTAAATCCTACACATAACGAAAAATAGCCTGACAACACCAAAGACTCAGCATAAATTCAGATAACTCTGCAGAGTCTTTCATTAGTGTGTCACCTCAACATCAGATGTGTTTATTTCTCAGCCAACAAGCCCCCGTGTGGACAATAAATTACAGCAGGTGCACTTATAAGCCAGTAAAACTATTTCTGTGGCAGCTTACAAGTCAACTAACACTTATTAGAGCAGCCGCAGACATCCAATTACATATACAGAGCGTCATAAAGAAAACAAACTAGAAGAAAAAATGGGTCTAATTTCAGCAGGAGGAGATTGCTGCTCATTTACTTGTGCATTTTATTTATTTCTTAGTGCAGTTTTAAGTGGAAATGTGCACCACATTTTCACCTTGTCACATTATATCACGCTTTATAAATATTTTGTATTTTGCCTATTTTGGCTAACTCTTTTTAAACCTTTTAGGATCTTGCCACAAACGTGTGACAGCAGTAAGTAAAAATCATTGCATATTTATAGTTTATCACAGCAATTTATTACATTTGCATGATTTCTTTGAAAGCTATTTGCAGTAATCAAGTTCTCTTGTAAGATGTATCCCCTGGAAGTAAATGTTTTAAGTGTCCTATCGTAGTGTGAGAGTGGAAAATATTTCTTCCAGATAAAGTATTTGTGCAGGTGGATGATACGCCCTAATTTTGTTTGTCGACCTTTGCACCATGTTTCAGACTTTCAGATTTGAGTCTCTGGAAGGGAATTTTGCACAGCTTTTTATTTTGATAGATAAATTACTACAATTTCTGCTCTGCTCCATATTTTGTCTTTAGCTGTTATTAGGCTTCACTTTGGGAATATTTGTCTGGAGTTTTTGTTTCTTTTTTGTCCTATTTTAACATTTTGGACTAAGTTTTTTGCTTTAGGTTTTAGAGCCTAAATGCTTCTGATCATGTTTCTGTGGCAGGATCAATCTTTAGCTGTCCTACTTATCTTAGTGTAAATGCATGTCCCTAATACTTGGTCCCAGGCATAAACAAATTATCCCATTGTGTAATTGTATTACATAGATTGCAATATTAGGTTGTACTAGCTGTAAACGGTTGTGAGTATTTTGATGGAGCGCTCTAAATTTTTTCTGCTATTTAATCAACAATACAAATTGTGATGAAAGATAAACGGATGCTGCGGTGCAAATGTTAAGTTGTCACTCCTCTCTTTATATTTTTCTTCCAGGGAGCCAAATTTTACTGTAATCTTTTAATGTTGTTTGAATAATAGTGAGCCATGTGGGACTTCTTTTGTCTGGCCAATTTTGGGGTACACAATTGCACGACAGGTGTTTTATCCACCTTATTCCAATAACCCCCAATGCGTTAGATAAACTGTATAAGGATTTCTGAACCAGCACTTTCACATGTAAACAAACACTGTCACTGAGCAAATAATAAAAATGTTGAATAAAACATTAAACATTATAAACGTTTACATTTTGAATGGGATTACATAATCATAGCTGCGCCTTTATCTTTCAAAGGCACGATAACCTGAAAAAATGATCTCCAGAACATATACTGGCATTTTTAGCATTTGTTGCTTCGTTGATTCTGTTGTGATGGGCTAAGAACGATGGTAAACATGTATTCAATTTTATTTCACAGTGAACTGGGGTTTTTCATGCTTTTAAATCACTAAGAGCACATTCGTTGTGTATTTAAGTATTTTCAATGGGCTGTTAGGTCACTTTGAACTTGCCATGGTTGGTTGTTCCAGTGTGCTAGTCTTGATGATGATGAGCTATTAGGATTGTCATGTATACCAACTACCAGGGAAAGGTCTTAAAAAGTAAAAACATATACAGTTATTGGCTTTAGTGTACACTACAATGGCTTGATGTCAGAGGAGAATGGGTAGGCAGGGTCGAGATGATAGAAAGACATAAATAGAGCAAGAGATCGCTTGTAACAACAAAGTTATTTAGAATATCATAAATGAATTCTCACAATGTTGAACCGTGAAGCAGATGGATTACATGTGAATTTCAGCGAGCCAAGTATTTCACAAAGGCTCACTAAATTGAACGAGAAAGGAATGGAAGACTGGGACATATTTCACAACTATTTCTTGAACATAACATTGAGTTTACTGTACTCCAGTTGCCTCTAAACTCACCAGATCTAAATCTAAGGGGTGGAATAAGAGATGCAGCTGACAAATTGACATTAACTGCATGATGCTGTCATATTAATATGGACCAAAATCTTTGCAAATGCCTTTGAAACCTTGTTGAATCTATGCCACAATGAATTGTGGAAGCTGTAAAGGTTACCTTGGTATTTGCAAGTAGTACCTAATAAAGAAGTTGATGAGTGTACAAAGCAGTGATTTAAATAACATATCAGAACAGGACTCAGTATTGACAAATGCTTAATCTTTAATGACTCATTAGTACTGGGGGAAAAAATTCATATTGGGTCATCTCTAGGCTTGACAAAGAAACAAAACATTGCTTACGACTTTTAAAACGTTTAGTGAAAAAAGGCAGATGCAGGTGAACAGACAATATATACAGGGTTTAGGACAGTATCACTATAAATAATGAGCTTGGGGAGATTCTCATTTTCCCAGCCCTCCTTATGTTTGGAGGCCAGTCACCAACTGAGCGGCAGGCTAATTGACTTTTAATTAGTATCTGATCTAACACACAAGCAGCGACGCAGTTTGCATACGCCAGCCCTGCCGTCTTGATACCAAGGTTATCAAAACGTCCTCTAACATCAGATCAAAGTATTACCTGTGCTGCACACATCAGGAAGCTTTTCCCAGGGATGGTGCACCTGCTACACTTTCAACTAGATGTTTAAATATTCATAAAAAGGAAATTACTCGTAAAATAGTTTAAACACTACCTGTTGTTTCCTATGAGCTTTGTGGGCTCTCTCTTATAATATGCAATAATTTTCACTTCTACTTAGACTGTGAATGGCATAAAATAGCTCTAATAATACTCACAAAATCACAAAATGTCCCTGTGTGCCTTAGAATGTATTAAGGCAATTTATGAATGTAACAAGGTGGAGGAAATTTCTATTTTTAAGTAATTACTTGGCTATAAATAGATCAACCACTCAGAGAGTTGCAGTAATACCAACATGGATTGCAAGATTGCAATAAAACTACCAAATAAAATGGAGATCCATTGTATGTATTTCCAACAATATCCTCTCTTAACCCTCCATACTTATATTCAATAAATGGCGGGATTTTTTGTAAACTGAATGCTCTTTTCAGTACATAATGCCACCAAAGAAGCTGCTGGGGTGTAGTATATGGTTTTTAGCAGAACTGTGGCTTCACTCAACTGCCATAGGTCGTTAAGAGATTTATCAAGATGTGGGTTTTTTGGCACTCACATTATTAGCACATGTCACACTGGGACTTCCCCTTAAATATCAGAACAATGGGAATGTATTTCATCCTCACTACCCTGCCCAGTTATATCCATCTAAATAGATGCTCATTAGTTTGTTTGTATAGAAGTATATCTATATATAGGGATGGGTTAATGCATCTATATAAATATATGTATAAGTGGAACATTTTTGTTGCAATTCGTAAGTATTAACATTTTGGTTAAAATGATTTAGGTTTTTGAACACAGTCTTAAACAACCTTTTGAGGTGCCAGAGCACTGAAAGCCTTGTTCTTAGTGAAGAATGCCAGGAAGAATAAAAATTAACTAAAACTTAGACTATCCCTATTAACTAAAACTAAGACCTGTCTCTTTTATGCATAGAGTGTTTTCTCTAGGTTTCTCTAGGTCATCCAATCCTCTTCACCTCAGACTGTCTGAATGCATTTCACTGTACTGTTATTAAAGACAATTTCTGGTTTCTGGTGACTACAAGCTTACCCGCACACAATTTAATAGATTTTAATTTCTCTTTCTTGGGTCTGGGATCTTGTTCTTTACATCAAGGTACCAAGTTTCAATACCATAGTTGAGGGTTTAGATGATAAATAATTTGAGGAATTCAAACTGCTGTCCTATTTGGCTTAAATATGTCCTGTCCATGTTACTGGGCTACATTTCCTTGTAAAGTCTTCAAATACAATTTTTGGTCACCAAGCCTGACACTCTTTGAAAAGGTTTCATTTTGTTTCGTTGAATCAAGATGTCAATTTTTTTGTTATAACCCAAAATAACCTAGCATACTTCACAGCTGGGTTGTAGAATGGCCAGTAAACTGTGAAATTCAACCTTCTAGTCAACTCCTTCGTCACAGATCAGTAACATCCTTGTGACGTCTAACAAATATAACATAATTCCTTAATAGGACACATAAACTACTCTATTCAAGGCTCAGAGTTATCCCTAACTATTTTTATAATGTCCTACAACATGGAAATAAATAATTAAACTCTTCCTAGAGTTTCAGGTCAGTTTCTCTCTCATCAATCTGGGCGTCTCCACAGTCAGCCTTGTCCTCTCCTCTTATTTCTATTTGAAGCAGAGAGAGGAGCGGTGGGTCTGAATAATGGGCTTTAATGTGATGATTGTCAAGGCATTCTTCCCTGAAGTGAAAGAGCCTGTCAACAGCAGATCAACACCTCCACCCTGAACTCAAAGGCTCGTCATGGCCGCCAAGCCATGTTTAGCTTCAGGCAGACAGAGGATGAAACAGATATAGCATGACAAGTGAGTGAAACCCAGCAAGGATGATATAATAATTTCTTTTTTAAATTAGTAACTTTTTGCTTAACGAAGCAAGGATCAAACAAAAGAGATGATTAAAAGAATATAATTACAGTTGTTGTTGGAGTACAACAATGTGGGCTCATCAAGCTTCTGTTTCTGCAAGGTGTTTGAGTGGGAACAGGTGAGTAATCTGAGCCTGATTAAAATCTCATCTGAAGTCAGTGTCAAAGGCCTAGTGGTCTCACATTGTGACTGGTGCACCCTGGGTAGCAGTGTCCCTGACATTTAATTTTGACAGGCACTAGAGCCCGTCAGCGTGGAAGCTGATGATTCAGGCCAGCCATCATGACTCAGCAGCGATCTGCTGAGCGGTGACAGAAATCATGCAATCTCCTCCCTGATTGGGCACTGTGTGCAGCAGGCGCTTCCAAGCACAGCAAATTGAGGCCCAGCGGCGACATTAAAATTACTTTAACTATCAATAAATTAATGGGCCTCTGCTCAGAGTGCAGCTCCATAACTGTGGTGAACATAAACTGCCTGTGTGAGTGGGTTTTAATGTGAAAAACATCTCTGCCGCACTGTGTATCTGCACCCACTGAATGACTTAGATATTACAAAAGGTCATGATCAAACATATGACTTTTCACTGCAACACAAAGGTCATCCATCCATCTATTTGGTACCAGAAGCAGTAACGTCTGGATCTGGTCAAAAGCAGGGAGATTTATTTTAGACACTTAAGACTGCAGAGGAACATTCTTTAATCTATGTAGCTAGAGCTCACTGACAGAAAACCATGAAATCATCCTGGTTGGATTTTAGCTGAAGGATGAGCAGCTACATTAGAGGAAATATAGTTATTTGATTAAAAACTCAAAAGGCACCAGAGATACCAGTTCTGTGTGAAAATCAAGTATCATCCGCACTGCTCCGAAAAGGACATTCTGGGGAGTAAATATTCTAATCAGTGCTTTAAGATGGATTCAAAAATGTTTGCTAGGAAAGAAAACAAACAGAAATACTTGGACTACATTGTGATTAGAAACATGCACTGTGATTGTATCTAAAGGGGTAGGAGAGTAAGGAGGCTTTACGAAAAGTCATGTGACAATTTACAGAAAAATATATACCTTTATCATTGAAGTAAACATGTCAGGGTGGATGATTCATTATGCAACAGAAAAAAGTGTTGCGCAAGATGCCTCCATTGTTATAGGAGGAAACATTTCAAGCGAGACTCTCGTAAAGGACAAGGATACCCATTAAAGGTTTCTTCCAATCTATGCTCTAACATATCCATGTGCTGGGCTATACTGTTGAACAATAACTGAAAGTTGTTTTGATGCTTTTGGCCAGTTGAATTTTTGCTTTTTATCCATGAATATCTCAAACTAACCTTGGAAGAGATATTAAATTCGATAGCTGTGCCATTATGTGCATCATCATAGAAAAAACTGTTTACGTCCAGAATAAAAGCACAAAATAAACTGACCAAATGTTTGTCAAAAAATGTTTTTAATAATAATTTTTGCTATGTAAAAAAAACTGTGATTAACAAGAAAAGCAGCTAATGAATCCAATAATTCATGCATGTCACAATTATCATTAAATTAAACTATTAATATAGTTGTTTTACAATGTAATATGAAAACCTGAAGTGGTCCTTTTATTCAGGACATTGAATTTTTTGTTTCTCAGCAGCTGGCAGTTAAACAGCTAACGACCCCCAACTTTTCATCATGGAAGTAAAATTCGATCACATTTGAGCGAAGAAAGAAATAAACGAAAATTCTAATGGACTAAGTTTAAATGTGTTGTAATCTAAATTTCATCAATTATCCATATTCCCAAATATAAGGTCCTGCAAAAAGTATTCATACTCCTTGAAGTTTTGTCAGCTTAAAATCACAAACCTCCCTGTATTTTATTGGGATTGTATGTGAAAGGTCAAACCTTTGCAGAGCAAAATTGTGAAGGGAAAGAGTCATGATGCTATGAATCAGAAAAAGGCGGACCGAAGATTCAGCCAGACACAGTACTGAAAGTTTAAAAGGTTTATTCAGCCACAGGAAAACGTCACACAGGTAACACTCCTCACAGCTTCCAGGAATCACTGAGGCAGAAAGAGGGATTGGTGACTTGTAGTCTCCAGATTTTGCAGGGATCAGAAAAGCCACTAACCTGCTTTTGTCTTGAGTGGAACTTGAAACCCACAGGGGAAACCTCAGTGGGCGGCAGGTGGTGATCTCCACAGCACAGGTAAGAAGTGACTCCAGGTTGAATAATCCGAGGGCTAGGCTTGCTCAATAATCCAAGGACAGAAACAGGGTCAACAATCGGAACAAGAGGCATCAGGCAAGGGGCAGGCAGAGGCATAAACCAGATGCAGGAAACAAGGTCGACAACCAAAATCCAAATAGTCCGACAGGGAGCAGGCAGAGGCATAAATCCAAGAGGCAAGGCAAGGTCAAGAACAATGATCAAACAGGAAGGAACGCTGGATATCTACTCACAAAATGGCTTTCAAAAATCTGGCACCCTCTGCTTGTCAGAGTCAGTATACAGGTCCTTCTCAAAATATTAGCATATTGTGATAAAGTTCATTATTTTCCATAATGTAATGATGAAAATTTAACATTCATATATTTTAGATTCATTGCACACTAACTGAAATATTTCAGGTCTTTATTGTCTTAATACAGATGATTTTGGCATACAGCTCATGAAAACCCAAAATTCCTATCTCACAAAATTAGCATATTTCATCCGACCAATAAAAGAAAAGTGTTTTTAATACAAAAAACGTCAACCTTCAAATAATCATGTACAGTTATGCACTCAATACTTGGTCGGGAATCCTTTTGCAGAAATGACTGCTTCAATGCGGCGTGGCATGGAGGCAATCAGCCTGTGGCACTGCTGAGGTCTTATGGAGGCCCAGGATGCTTCGATAGCGGCTTTTAGCTCATCCAGAGTGTTGAGTCTTGAGTCTCTCAACGTTCTCTTCACAATATCCCACAGATTCTCTATGGGGTTCAGGTCAGGACAGTTGGCAGGCCAATTGAGCACAGTGATACCATGGTCAGTGGTTTTGGCACTGTGAGCAGGTGCCAGGTCGTGCTGAAAAATGAAATGTTCATCTCCAAAAAGCTTTTCAGCAGATGGAAGCATGAAGTGCTCCAAAATCTCCTGATAGCTAGCTGCATTGACCCTGCCCTTGATAAAACACAGTGGACCAACACCAGCAGCTGACACGGCACCCCAGACCATCACTGACTGTGGGTACTTGACACTGGACTTCTGGCATTTTGGCTTTTCCTTCTCCCCAGTCTTCCTCCAAACTCTGGCACCTTGATTTCCGAATGACATGCAGAATTTGCTTTCATCTGAAAAAGGTACTTTGGACCACTGAGCAACAGTCCAGTGCTGCTTCTCTGTAGCCCAGGTCAGCCGCTTCTGCCGCTGTTTCTGGTTCAAAAGTGGCTTGACCTGGGGAATGCGGTACCTGTAGCCCATTTCCTGCACACGCCTGTGCACGGTGGCTCTGGATGTTTCTACTCCAGACTCAGTCCACTGCTTCCGCAGGTCCCCCAAGGTCTGGAATCGGCCCTTCTCCACAATCTTCCTCAGGGTCCGGTCACCTCTTCTCGTTGTGCAGCGTTTTCTGCCACACTTTTTCCTTCCCACAGACTTCCCACTGAGGTGCCTTGATACAGCACTCTGGGAACAGCCTATTCGTTCAGAAATTTCTTTCTGTGTCTTACCCTCTTGCTTGAGGGTGTCAATAGTGGCCTTCTGGACAGCAGTCAGGTCTGCAGTCTTACCCATGATTGGGGTTTTGAGTGATGAACCAGGCTGGGAGTTTTAAAGGCCTCAGGAATCTTTTGCAGGTGTTTAGAGTTAACTCGTTGATTCAGATGATTAGGTTCATAGCTCGTTTAGAGACCCTTTTAATGATATACTAATTTTGTGAGATAGGGATTTTGGGTTTTCATGAGCTATATGCCAAAATCATCTGTATTAAGACAATAAAAGACCTGAAATATTTCATTAAGTGTGCAATGAATCTAAAATATATGAATGTTAAATTTTCATCATTACATTATGGAAAATAATGAACTTTATCACAATATGCTAATATTTTGAGAAGGACCTGTATATCAGGGAAGACACAGGTGCTCAGCATTCCACAGATTGCACTACACTGCAGCAGCCACCAGGTTCATCTAATCTGCTGATTGCATCCAAGGAGACAGGGTAGAGCAGATGTGCCAGAATCATAACACATGATTTTCAAATCTTTTAAGGACTTGCACTTGTATTCAGATGCAGAGTCGACACTTTTGAGTGATAACTCTCTGCTGTTGAAACTGCAAGTCCTTTAGAATATGTCTCCAGTTTTGCACATCAAGAGACAAAGTTTTGTCACATTTGGCTTTCAGAATACTTCTAGCCAGTGTTGCCAGGTGTACGATAATTATCGTATTTGTACAATAATTTTGCTCTCTGTACAATGCACGATCTATATTCCTAAAAAAGGCCAAATGTGCGACAATTTGACCATTCCGTGAATGTGTGGTTGTAATCAGTTGTCATCAGCCTATCGCCAAAGTCTGTCAGAGTTTTTTTGTGAAACTTGAAGGCATCTGTGTCCGGATTTGGAAACAAATGCTGGAAATTCCAGCCAATCGTGCTTTTCTAAATGTGACCTACGTGTGATGTGATGCGTTGGCCTCAGAACAACGGCCATGATTGGCTGAATAGTCCACTGCGCCCGCCCATGATTGAGGAAAAGAAAAGAAGAAAAGAAGAAGAAGCAGAGCCCGGCACTGTGGGGCTGCAGCTGTTGATAAATCCATTCCGTACTGACACCACAAAGCTGCGAGTACCTATTAGACGCTATTCTGTCACGGAGTGACATTTTTGGACTCTGTTTGTGGCTTTGTGTTTGTTTAACTTTTGCTTAGATTTTTCTATTTTGGTTTTTGTATCATGTTTTTCTTTTCTCCTTCTTCCGCCTCCTAGTGTTTACTACTTAGTTATTTTATGGTTGTTTTCTTATTACTTTGTATGGTTTGTTATTATTATTATTATTATTATTGTAATTATTATAGTTCTTGGTCTTCCCTGGATTCTCTAGTTTTATTTCTCTTTAGTATCTTTGTGGTTAATTGTGTTTTATTTGTTCCTTTGCATTCTTCTTGTTTACTAGTTTATTTTCTGTTTCCTTTCCAGTAATTTCAGTCAGTGTGGTTAGGTTTGTTTACTTTTGTATTCAGGTTTTCTTTATGGGTTCTTTGTTTGTTCTCAGGTTGTTATTGTTGTTCCTATGTTCCCTCTAGTTTCTCTGTTTACTTTAGTCATGATTATTCTAGTTTTCTTATTCCCCATTTGATTATTTATCTTTGTCTATAGGTTTGCTTGGTCTGTGTTTCTGTTTATTGTTTATTAGTTACTTTGCCAATGCTCAGTCTTTGTATTTGTTTCACCTGTTCCTTCTGCTTCCCTGCCTCCTTGTCATACATGTTCCCTGTTCCGTTGATTATCTGCCTTTGTTATCTCACAGTATATAAGTTAGTTTTGTGTCTTTGTTCAGTGCTGGTTCCTTGTGTTCATCACACCTCGTTCTCGTCCATGATTATGCTTTGTTTTTTGCCATGCCTTGCCTTGGGAAACCTGCAGTGATTTTGCTACGTTTTTGACCTTGTAAATAAATCTTTGAATTTCTAAGATGATCCTACCGAGCTCTTGTCTGCACTGTGGTCCGCCCGCAAACCACAACGTGACATATTCAACACATCAACAGACTTGTTATTTTGGTTATGATGAGTGTACGATAATTTCCCTCAAAATACGATAATTTTATGTCTCTAGTACGATAATCCTACATTTCTCACCTGGTAACACTGCTTCTAGTTCAGTAAACTGAACATCTGTGAATGGGTTGGACCTAACATCTATGAGCCCTGGATACAAATTAACCAAAGCCCTTAATGTCACGGGAAAACCAATCTTCATGCACCATGTGGTCTACATCCACATGGAACTCTACACCTCAGCTCACCAAAGGACAATGGTCAGGCAATTATTAAATGTATTAGTTTAATTTAGCATTGGTGTTACTGTATTAAATCACTCAAATGTTGCTGCTTATTTCAATATCATAACACAACACAACAGTTTTAGCACATCAAATCTGCCTTTCAAATCAATTGCATAACACTTTATTGGAGAAAATGTTTGGGCTACTGTTTTATTCAGAAAATGTCCTTGCCAAGTCACAACTACTGAATAAATAGTTATTTTCCAGAAGTAAAGGAATATATTGCTTCTATGATGCTTGCTGTCTTTTGGCTAACCTTTAATTTGTCAGGCTTACTTGACCAGCTTCAAAGTCTGAAAATGCAGAAAATAGAGTTCTTTATGAGGTTAAGAGACTTTAGGAATCTCTTCCCAGCTTGTAGGAACTGAGGGGCACTTTTATAAAGTAACTTAAAATTGTTTGTGGAAAAGAATGGTAAAATTTCTAAGCAAAGGGTCCCTGTCAGCTTTAGGCCCAGGCCACATGCCCACTTAACCCTTGTGTTATACCAATGTTGTCCAACAAAGCTCTGAGGCCTCACAGCACACAGGTGGACCTATTATATGACTTCTATAGGCTATTGATGGCACTGGATTTTATTGAAGGTTATCAGATTAGAGGGCTAAACACATAATTTGGAAACCAATGATCTTTTTCCTTTCACTTCTTAATTATGCAATAGTTCTTATTGGCCTATCACATACAATGTGATATAATATCATTTATTTTCCTTCTATTTCTCTCTTTTTTTCCTTTTTTATCTTTTTCATTCTTTTCTTTTTCTCCGTCTCAAACGTTATTGGTTGGTGTATCAGCCTTCTCATCATTATAAAGGGTTTAATAAGGAATGTATAAAATTACGGCATTCACTGATTTATTTCTCAGTCACATCTTAATCGTTATCAATGGCTTGACTCTAGTGTTAATGGTATTGCACATCATAAAATGACTCACCAGCTAGACTAACTAATGACAACAAGGATGCCGGTGTTTTAGCCGTCTTTCCCTTTTTCATTCTTTAATTTGATGAAAGCCACTTCAGTCTGCCAAAACTGTTCTGTCTCCCAAATTGGAACAATAGCATCTTCTACCTAATTTACATTCTGGAAATCACAGGTTAACAAGTGTGACATATTGCTGCAGAAAGTTTAATAAGGTTGCATTGCTACAAGAAGTCTTTTCGTGTGAGGTTTGAGGGGGTAGCCTTGTCACTTGTTCTTAGCAGCTGAAATTTTCAATGTAAAAAGTCACATGCAGTGAATATACAAATCTGAGATCAGACCTTTTATCTGCAAGGGCTGCTTTTCTTCAGGTCCTATTAAAGTGTCCTTATCAGACCAAAAAGTGCAGTAAAAAAAAAAAATATATATATATATATATATATAGTCAGTCATTTTCTACTGCTTATTCCATAGTGGGTCGCGGGGGAGCTGGTGCCTATCTCCAGCAGTCTATGGGCGAGAGGCAGGGTACACCCTGGACAGGTCGCCAGTCCATCGCAGGGCAACACACAAACAACCACACACACACTCATTCATACACCTAAGGGCAATTTAGAGTGACCAATTAACTTAACAGGCATGTCTTTGGACTGTGGGAGGAAGCCGGAGTACCCGGTGAGAACCCACGCATGCACGGGGAGAACATGCAAACTCCATGCAGAAAGTTTGGACACACCTTCTAATTCAAAGAGTTGTCTTTATTTACATGACTATGAATATTGTAGCTTCACACTGAAGGCATCAAAACTATGAATTAACACATGTGGAATTACAGGGGTTGGACAATGAAACTGAAACACCTGGTCTAACAATAATTTATTAGTATGGTTTAGGGCCTCCTTTTGCGGCCAATACAGCGTCAATTCGTCTTGGGAATGACATATACAAGTCCTGCACAGTGGTCAGAGGGATTTTAAGCCATTCTTCTTGCAGGATAGTGGCCAGGTCACTACATGATACTGGTGGAGGAAAACGTTTCCTGACTCGCTCCACCAAAAGACCCCAAAGTGGCTCAATAATATTTAGATCTGGTGACTGTACAGGCCATGGGAGATGTTCAACTTCACTTTCATGTTCATCAAACCAATCTTTCACCAGTCTTGCTGTGTGTATTGGTGCATTATCATCCTGATACACGGCACCGCCTTCAGGATACAATGTTTGAACCATTGGATGCACATGGTCCTCAAGAATGATCCGGTAGTCCTTGGCAGTGACGTGCCCATCTAGCACAAGTATTGGGCCAAGGGAATGCCATGATATGGCAGCCCAAACCATCACTGATCCACCCCCATGCTTCACTCTGGGCATGCAACAGTCTGGGTGGTACGTTTCTTTGGGGCTTCTCCACACCGCGGGGAAAATAGTAACGGTGGACTCATCAGAGAACAATACATGTTTCACATTGTCCACAGCCCAAGATTTGCACTCCTTGCACCATTGAAACTGACGTTTGGCATTGGCATGGGTGACCAAAGGTTTGGCTATAGCAGCCGTGTATTTTGACCCTGTGGAGCTCCCGACGGACAGTTCTGGTGGAAACAGGAGAGTTGAGGTGCACATTTAATTCTGCCGTGATTTGGGCAGCCGTGGTTTTATGTTTTTTGGATACAATCCGGTTTAGCACCCAAACATCCCTTTCAGACAGCTTCCTCTTGCGTCCACAGTTACTCCTATTGGATGTGGTTCGTCCTTCTTGGTGGTATGCTGACATTACCCTGGATACCGTGGCTTTTGATACATCACAAAGACTTGCTGTCTTGGTCACAGATGCAAGACATGCACCAACAATTTGTCCTCTTTTGAACTCTGGTATGTCACCCATAATGTTGTGTGCATTTCAATATTTTGAGCAAAACTGTGCTCTTACCCTGCTAATTGAACCTTCACACTCTGCTCTTACTGGTTCAATGTGCAATCAATGAAGACTGGCTACCAGGCCTGTCCAATTTAGCCATGAAACCTCCCACACTAAAATGACAGGTGTTTCAATGGTTTTCACTTCACAGGCGTACGCTGTCAGGTTTAACAAGTGGGATTTCAAGCCTTATAAATGGGGTCGGGACCATCAGTTGTGTTGTGCAGGAGGTGGATACAGTACACAGCTGATAGTCTGTAAAGAAAAACGAGTGGCCATCATTACTTTAAGAAATTAAGGTCAGTCAGTCCGAACAATTGGGAAAAGTGGACTCAATGTGGAGTCGCAAAAACCATCAAACTCTACAAAAAAACTGGCTCACATGAGGACTGCCCCAGGAAAGGAAGACCAAGAGTCACCTCTGCTGTGGACGATAAGTTCATTCGAGTCACCAGCCTCAGAAATCACAGGTTAACAGCAGATCAGATTAGAGAACAGGTCAATGCCACACAGAGTTCTAGCAGCAGACACATCTCTAGAACAACTGTTAAGAGGAGACTGTGTGAATCAGGCCTTCATGGTAAAATAGCTGCTAGGAAACCATTGCTGAGGACAGGCAACAAGCAGAAGAGACTTGTTTGGGCTAAAGAACACAGGGAATGGACATTAGACCAGTGGAAATCTGTGCTTTGGTCTGATGAGTTCAAGTTTGAGATCTTTGGTTCCAACCACCGTGTCTTTGTGCGGCGCAGAAGAGGTGAACGGATGGACTCGACATGCCTTGTTCCCACCGTGAACCATGGAGGAGGAGGTGTGATGGTGTGGGGGTGCTTTGCTGGTGACACTGTTGGGGATTTATTCAAAATTGAAGGCATACTGAACCAGCATGGCTACCACAGCATCTTGCAGCGGCATGCTATTCCATCCGGTTTGCGTTTAGTTGGACCATCATTTATTTTTCAACAGGACAATGACCCCAAACACACCTCCAGGCTGTGTACCGGACCTGAACCCAATCGAGATGGTTTTGGGTGAGCTGGACCGCAGAATGAAGGCAAAAGGGCCAACAAGTGCTAAACATCTCTGGGAACTCCTTCAAGACTGTTGGAAAACATTTCAGGTGACTACCTCTTGAAGCTCATGAACAGAATGCCAAGAGTGTGTGGAGCAGTAATCAAAGCAAAAGGTGGCTACTTTGAAGAACCTAGAATATAAGACATATTTTCAGTTGTTTCACACTTTTTTGTTCAGTATATAATTCCACATGTGTTAATTCATAGTTTTGATGCCTTCAGTGTGAAGCTACAATATTCATAGTCATGAAAATAAAGAAAACTCTTTGAATGAGAAGGTGTGTCCAAACTTTTGGTCTGTACTATATATATAAAACTTTATTATAAATTGCATTGGGAATTTTTCAAATGCAACAAACACAGAGATGGAAATGAAAGAAAAAAAAGAAGAAAGAAAGGGAGAAGTGGGGCAAAAAGTTAAAAGGGAGAGAAGGAGATTGGGCATTTGATTGGGGGCCTAAGATGATCCAGGAGAGGGGGCGGCTCAACACCCAACCTGACCAACAGTCACAATACATTTTGAGGGGAATTAATACTTTGGCAGGCACTATACAGAAAGACTCTTGATATGTTTTTATCAGGAAGACTCGAGGCGTTTAAATCCTTTACCTGCAATCCACCGGATATTCAGTAACAGTTTGCAAACATTGTCAAAAGTTATAAAGATCTCCATTTCAAATGATTTTGTGATTCACAGCCTGGACAGGTAACCTTGAGTGATTGCAGCATAAGTACACTATCACACAGACATGCTCTTATTCTCTACATTTATTTGCAAAAAATGATGTTCCAGTATCAAACCATCTGCTATTCCACAAGGTGAGCAGAGATTAAGATGAAGGACAAGATGGACTTTGAAAGAAGGAAGTGGTGAAGCAGACTATCTTCTCCTTGAGGAGTAGATGTGTTTGAGCTTTTAAAGTAGGAAGGAAAAATCCTTCAGGATGCGTAACAAAACCTGAGCAAACTGTAAATATTTTGTAATACAAAACGAAAAAAAAAAAAATGGTTATCAGGCAAATATGGGTAAACACAGATAAACCTTAGCGTGAGGAGTTCTGCAGCCAACTTGGCAGCTGTGAAAAATAACCTCCATCTCAGAGAACCTGCTGCATAAGTTGTTAACTACACACAGTCTCCCACACAATATTCATACTTTTCTCACAAGAACACTTAAAGCATATAATAAAAATACAGTATCTATAAGATAAAAGAAATACTGCAAAGTTACAAAATCCAATACATTTTTAACACATAATTCTAGGCTAACATTAAACCATGCCGCCTGTTTCTTGTAACATTGAGCAACTGATAATAAAGATATCTTTTCATTTTACAGGCAAAAACACAGTTCTGAAAAGACAACAGAGTGATGAGATGTCACAATGCACTCAGACTAGATAAAATAAACTATTTTCTTTTTGCTAATAAATAGGCTAATATGTAACGAGCATGGTAGAGATCTTTAAACACAATAGGCTCTTCATTTTTATTTGATTTACAAGCAAAAGAGACACGACAAAACAATAAGTCTGAACCTACAATAAAGTAAGTCAACCTGAGGCTGTCTCCACATGCTTCCCGCTGTATAATCAGATGGATGGAGAGAGGCAAAACTAATGGATTCTGTGGTCTGATTTTTTTCCTCCAGCCTGACATCTGTTCAGGTTATCCCTCAGCTTATTGCATTTCTGTTAAGGCTGACGCTTTGCACTGTTAGTGAAGGCTTTATGTACTCTTTATGTTATCGCTGCAGGAGTCTCAGTAAATATGGTATAATCCCAAGATATCTACTAACTGCAGTGCAGATTCTTAAAAGTTAAATGTCCTCTCTTCCACAACTCTGTTTGTTCCAGCAGGAATCTGATTGATGTGCATATTGTTCTAACAGTGCTGCGAAATTCACTCCAATTCAATTCTTCTTTCTTTTGCAGGTTGATTTCTTTTGTTTTGTCCTCCTTATGTGCTACGCCAATACAAACTTCAATAAAATGACACAATTATTTTGGGTAAGACTTTAGCCTGCCACATAGTGTATTTAAACTGCTACAAATTGCACCTCAGATTAAGGATAAATATTGGCTGGAATTACCTGCCTAATGACCAAATTCATCAAAAAAAGGATCCACTTTTTAAAACATTATTTTCTTTGATGACAGTAGAAGTATGAAACAATGAGCAAATGATCCATTAAACGTTTTAATTAGGATAAACACAAGTGAGTTTTTCCTTTACAACAAATAAATCTCAGTTAAGAACTACAATGACTGAATAAAGACCGACATCTGTTGCATTGTTTTATCCAATTATTGTTGTGAAAACAGCTCAAACAAATCTGCTGTATTGATGTTTCCGCAGGTAGAATGTGATTAAAGCAGTAAATTAAGCGCCCTGAGTGGTTTTAAGCATTCAGTGCTGTTTAGTGTTTTTGTAGTCAGCCCAATAACTTCAGCTGACAGTTTGAACTGCAGCACTGTGCACACAGCAGGGAGGCAGCGTGGTCCCTCTTGTTACAGCAAAACAGTTAGTTTGATGCCCCTGCTCCCCGAGGCTACTGTCACCACTGTCACCAACTCCTCTGCTGTCCTCTTTGCGTCCTGCTGTACCTCTCCTCTTATCATGCCTTTGTTTTAAAGGATTCAAATATGAAAGTTTACTGGAGCTCTTAAAGATGTGTTGGCAAAGCAAAACAGTTCATAAGCTGAGAAGACGAAATACTTCAGAAGCTGAGAGCAGCTTAGTATTAGTATTAGAGTTTACTCAGCAAGCATCGTGGCTGTATATAAATGATTTAATCTGTATATCACTCAGGCACTAATATATAACTGCTGGGTAATGTAGCAGTCAGGGGTCAGGTAAGTTTTGAACTTCTGGGGTCAATTTTCTGTTCCAAAGGCAGCAACATATCTTGAGTTACAACTAGTAGGTGTATGTTGAGTTATATACTTGTGTTTCTTGTAACTGTATATTCTTTATGTCTTTTTGGCCTTCATTTTATAATAAGTCATGTGTATTAGTATGGTAGTTGCTCTTCCAGGGGAGCAATAAAACAAAAATGAGACATGTGTAGACTGTTTGTACAATTATTTTGTACTTTGCTTTAAATAAAAAAATATTTGAAACATAATCGGTGGCAGAAAAAGCAAAGGAGACATTGCCACATGTATTAAAAGACGTGCCATACTGCAAACATGTTCTACGAGACATTTAGGCCACATTCGAGTACTTGATGAACCGGCAATGAATAACACTGATTACCGTGGTTTAGATGGAGGCATTAAGTGGACAGTATTTTTTATTGTTTTTTTCATGACAGACATTCATGGCACGTTGTGGCATTTAAAAACAATATTCTTGGGTTACCTCAATATTCATTGTGAAAATTAAATGCTGTGAATTGAAGCTAAAACCTCATAGCTGCCAATGTTGCAATTTAGCTTCATACAGTGGTTTACTAACCCCTGGTAAAATGCCAGGAACAAAATGAGAGCATTAAGAAAATATTTTTAAACTATTTCTACTTCAACCTTTACAATTTAGCAGAAAAACAAAATATTTATTAGAGAGTAGAAACATTTAATGGCACTCTTTTATGAAAAAGTTCAAATATGTCAAATTATCTCTTGTCAACAGCCCTCATCAGCCAACTCCGCAGATGTTTTGTCAGATTTAAGTCTTGGACAGGCCATTCCAAAACTTTGTTTATCTGGTAAGTGACTGTTTTTCTAGATATTGTTGTATGTATGGATTCACTTTGATGCTGAATAATAAAATCATCTTCAGTGAGTCAAAACTGACAGATATTTGGAACTGTTCACAATTTTATCCAACTTGGCAAAAATCCCATTGCCATCTGAACAGAAGCAACCCCAAAACATGATGCTTCTACCACCCCATTTCACATGGGCTTGGTGTTCTTTTGGTGATCTTTAAATAAGTATAGTAGAGTGTTGTTTTTGTGCCAAATATTTTTTTAAAGAAATTTCGTTTTATCACACTGTAACACATTCTCCCAAAGTTTTAGAATATTTGAGCATGGTCATGATAGTTCATTCAGAAGAAGAAACTTTTGTTTATAACTCTGCTCCTAAACATACAAACCTTTAATCCTACACACAGATGCAACTGAAAAAAATGCTTCAACCAACAATCAATCTTAGGGTGCAGCAATGTGTATAACAACGCATCCACATTTAAGTTGCTTAAATTTACTTGTCAGCTTTTCTTTAAGTTTCATGCTCCATTTTAAAATTTAAAAATAGTGCTATTTTGCCAACAAGAGGTTAAAGACAGTACAGCAGTTGCTTGCAAGGTTGTTCTATAATTGGACTTTATCTTTATCTTTCATACACTATGAGCAAGGCAAAGTGCTTTTTTATTAGATTTCAACAGGAGGCAATGAACAACAGACAACAAAATAGGTATTTACTTTTCCAGGCTTTTCTTTGGATTTTATGGGGTTTCTTTTTACTTGTTTTCAGCACAGTACCATACCATTTTCAAAGAAATGATTAACTCAAACTGAATAAATCAGAGTTGCATCAACACATACCATGCAACCTTGCAAAGAACCAATGCTACATTGGAGCATTTTTCTTGCTACAGAAAGATTCCCAATGAATTTCTTCAGATGATGCTATAAAAAAAAAAGACAAGAAATAAAGGTTTTATTATTTTAGCACCAGCAGGCGACACCCCTTTGCATACAGTAGGTGTGTATTTCTTAAAGCTTTTCAGATGTTGTCTCTACGCTATATGAGCAACAAAAAATGTTTTTTTCATCTTCTGGCTAAATAATAATGATCATTAAAATTTTACCTGAACAATCTGAACCTTTTTCCCCCACCTTACTGCTTATAACAATCTTCTGTGTTTAAAAATTATAGATATGATATGAGCCTAATTGCAAAATAATACAAAGTTCAGTAGTAAAGGGCAAGATGAAAACTAACCTGGAGGCAAACTGTACTAGAATTTTGGAGTATTTTTGCCCTCACTGCATTTAACTGCATTTCTGATTCGGATTAATGAAGCAAAATGCACAAGCTGGGCATAAAGCTGACTGAACCAATCAAAACATATTTTGACATGACAGCCTGAGTGCTTCCTAAACAGAAAGTGAGCCCTGCCAATAAAGTTTGAAGTGAGCGGTGAGTTGTAGCTGGCAGATAAATAATAGTTCAGTTTGTGTTATGTCAGTTATTGTCAGCTCGACAGACATGGTCTGAATATTAAACTGCAACTTAAACTGCAGCAAGGGCTACAACTGCAACATCTTTCTCCTGTAAGACTGTTTGAACCATTTAAAACCAAGTATTCTTCCTCCCTTGACTGCAGAAGAAATGCTTTAACTCAGGCCTTATCAAGCAGTTTTTCTTCCACCTCAGCTAATGTCAACCCTCAAGGCATCATTTTCATCTAGCACAACAGAAAAAGAAAAACTGTTTAATTGACGTCCTAATTTTGTATCTCTTCATGTAAACGGGAACAAATAATATAAACTGAAAAAGAAATGGAAAAAATACTTCTGAGCCTGATCATTAGTCCTGGGTAAGCCTTTCTATTCCCCCTGTGAGTTCGCTTCGTTCATCCTGGTCGGTGTTTACATCCTCCACAAGCTAACGTGCAGGTCGCACAGTGCATGCTCGCCGACCAGATACTGAATGTGGAGCGGACCAACCCGGACTCCTTAGTTATCATCGCTGGCGACTTTAACAAAGGTAATCTCACCCACGAACTCCCCAAATATAGGCAGTTTATTAAATGTCCGACCAGAGAAGACAACAGTCTGGATCACTGTTACACCACCATCAAAGACGCTTATCACGCCGTCCCACGTGCTGCACTGGGCCAAACCGACCACATCATGGTCCACCTGATTCCTGCATACAGGCAGAAACTAAAGCTCTGCAAACCTGTTGTGAGGACGACAAGGAAGTGGAGCAGTGAGGCTGTGGAGAATCTCCAGGCGTGTTTAGGCTGTACAGACTGGGATGTGTTCAGGACTACTACCAACAGTCTGGACGAGTACACAGAAGCTGTGACTGCCTACATCAGCTTCTGTGAGGACAGCTGTGTACCATCATGCACCAGGGTGAGTTACAACAACGACAAACCCTGGTTCACAGCCAAACTCAGAAGGTTAAGACTGGATAAGGAAGAGGCCTTCAGGAGTGGGGACAAAGACATTTACAGAGAGGCGAAGTACAAGTTTGGCAAGGCAGTGAATGAAGTGATGAAGTCCTTTGAGCGCCTTGTGCTCTCACACCTAAAAGACATCACCGACCCCCTCCTGGACCCCCTGCAGTTTGCCTACAGAGCCAACAGGTCTGTAGATGATGCAGTCAACCTAGCCCTTCACTTCATCCTCCGGCACCTGGACTCCACAGGAACCTACGCCAGGATCCTGTTTGTGGATTTCAGCTCTGCCTTCAACACCATCATCCCAGTTCTGCTACAGGAGAAGCTCTCCCAGCTGAGTGTGCCCGACTCCACCTGCAGGTGGATCACTGACTTCCTGTCTGACAGGAAGCAGCGCATGAGGCTGGGGAAGCACGTCTCTGACTCCCTGACCATCAGCACCGGTTCCCCCCAAGGCTGTGTTCTCTCTCCTCTGCTCTTCTCCCTGTACACCAACAGCTGCACCT
Organism: Girardinichthys multiradiatus; assembly: GCF_021462225.1. Taxonomy (NCBI): domain Eukaryota; kingdom Metazoa; phylum Chordata; class Actinopteri; order Cyprinodontiformes; family Goodeidae; genus Girardinichthys; species Girardinichthys multiradiatus. The sequence continues at coordinate 32,817,695 of NC_061817.1, forward strand.
CCAGTTACCAGTCTGTCAAGCTTCTGAAGTTTGCGGACGACACCACCCTGATTGGACTCATCTCTGATGGTGACGAGTCCGCGTACAGATGGGAGGTGGACCATCTGTTGGACTGGTGCAGCCAGAACAACCTTGAGCTCAACGCTCTAAAGACAGTGGAGATGGTTGTGGACTTCAGGCAGAACCCAGCCCCACCTGCCCCCATCACCCTCTGTGACTCCACAATTGACACTGTGGAATCTTTCCGCTTCTTGGGAACCATCATCTCCTGGTACCTCAAGTGGGAGCCAAACATCAGCTCCATCAGCTCCCTCATCAAGAAAGCCCAGTAGAGGATGTTCTTCCTGCGGCAGCTGAAGAAATTCAACCTGCCATAGACTATGATGGTGCACTTCTACACAGCCATCATTGAGTCCATCCTCACCTCCTCCATCACCATCTGGTACACCGCTGCTACAGCCAAGGATAAGGGCAGGCTGCAGCGTGTCATTCAGTCTGCTGAGTAGGTGATTGGCTGCAGTCTACTGTCGCTCCAGGAACTGTACACCTCCAGGACCCTGAAGCGGGCAGGGAAGATTCTGGCTGATCCCTCCCACCCTGGTCACAGACTCTTTGACACTCTCCCCTCTGGCAGGAGGCTGCGGTCCATCCGGACCAAAACCTCACGCCACAAGAACAGTTTTTTCCCATCTGCCACCGGCCTTGTTAACAAAGCCCGGAAACCACCCTGACACTCTCCCTTTCCCCCACACCCCCCTTTTTTGCTGACAGGACACCTGTAACCTGCAACTCTATGCGTTACATTAACGCTCAGCTTGGACTTCTGCTTTACTTGCACGCCATACTTGCACACTGATCACCTGCACTGTTGTACCGCTCTCGCATCTTATACTGCTCTACATACAGCTCTTCACTCACTCTCACTCTCATATTTATATTGTAGCTATATTTATACTGTTTAATTTGAGTACTGTATTGCACCGACTACGCCAAAACAAATTCCTTGTATGTCCAAAAACGTACTTGGCAATAAAGGTTTTCTGATTCTGATTCTGATGAAAGAAACAGAAACAAACACGGTGACCAGTTGAGCTTGAATGCTATTTAAGGTTTTCATTCCAGCTTTCATTGGGTATGTAATAGATTTTTTAAGCACCAAGTTGCAGGCTGACCTGCTCATTTGCCACAAAGAACCTCTTTAACCTCTGTGGTCTACACTTGGATTCAGCGCTGATAACAATGAGTCGGCGGCTTTCTGAGCTGCCAGCGAAGCCGCAGATTTTGCAGTTTGACATTGGGGAAATGCATTTTTGCCACCATGCTTCCAAAACTCCCACCAACTGACATTTCTAGGTGACAACTGATAAAAATAAAGAGATACACAATGCAGGAAGCAAAGAAATAAAACCTGTCTGGAACATTTCTCTCTGACAGCCTCTCTGCATACCGTATTGTTGGAAATAGACACTGAATAATGCATTGTTTGTCCTGCTCTGACACCATCTTTGCAGCACGAAAAGGCAGCTAATTGAAGTCATAGTTGCTTACTTATGTTTAAATTGCAGCCAAAATACAAGTTAATTCACGTGTTTCCTTTAACCCTTAAGGGATAAAAAAAAAAGCTGTGTACCTAAAAGAGCAAATAAGACATAATTTAAAGCTACCCTGAAAGGCAGGGTTGCTAGTTTTCTCTAATACAAAGCATGACACATTGTTCACGTTACTGTTACAGAAAAAGATGTTCAGCTTTTGTTGCTCATCTGACCTTTGGTCCTGTTGGTTGAAGCTTGTCTAAGCATGATTTCTCACATGTTCCACCTCTTCTTCAGCCAGACATATATTCACACCAAAACTCTCCGCCTTTCTCCAAACTTCTCCCACCAGATGAATGTGGCTAATGAATCTCTCTGGGTTTCTTGCCTGTTAGAAAGCAAAAACTCCACCCTGAGCTCCTTTCAGAACCCTAAGCTCCATTCCCAGTCTAAAGAATCGCTACTTTTCTTTCATAGACCAAAGATTACAGAACTTCAGTCTAACCACGCCACTACTCGATTTCAAGATCTATCACATCACAGCAAGGAGGAACATTTAAAATGAGAACTTATTTTTACTTAATGCAGAACATTCTATTAAAATTTAAATTGATCTTTGATTAAACATATCTTAGATCCAGCTTAAGGTTACTTTAGCTCAGTATCTTTCATGAATCACAGGAAGAGGAATCATGGACTGAATTTAAAATTGGTTGGGATCATCAGTCACTCACACAATGATAATACTTTGTCTGAAATACTACAGCTCAAATATATTTAAGACCGATAAAAAAACCCTCATAAATATTGAAAGACTCACATTGAACTACTCACTACTGCTCTTCATACATTGCATAAGAACTTTTTTCACCAAGTTTGTGGGCCCACATCAAAGTATTCAGGACCTTATGGGTCATTACCAAAGTCAAAAAAAGATTTGTAGAGGACAGAAGGATTAGAAAGACATTTCAACACTGGCAGTTAATGAAATTTGGATTTCCAATGGCATTATCTCTGAACTTTGGAATGGTAAAGAACAGCTTGATCATCTGTTCAGTTCTGGAAGCAGGGTTATTGTCAAATGTGTCTGATCCTCTGACAATGCTGTAGAGATTCTGTACTTGCAGAAGTCTAATTTGCATCTCTGCAGAATACCAAGCTGTGCTTTATGACAGAGTTAAAATATTTCTCAAAATGTGCCAGCGAAAATCTGAGTAGGAAGAGTAGCTGGTTCAAACTTATCACTGCCACTGTATTCAGTATAAGCCTTTTGTTTCAATATCACTGGAATACATTAAATCACAGGCATAAAACAGGCTCACATGGCCTTCCTTAATATTTATTACTGTAGCATACACAATTTGATCACGGCATCAGCCAGCCTGATACAGATATATAGAAAACGTCCACCACATCACCGCCACATCCCTCACATGTCATTGTACCACAAATATGCACCACTGCTGTAGAATAAATGCAGCTGTGACTTGAATGTCGCAGCAATTATCCAATAATAACATTACTTAATCTTGCACTACACTATGCAGGCATGTGACCAGTATTCCGAAGTGGGGTCGCTCACCTCGGGATGCATGCTTGAACTGAAAGGATAACGTATACAATTACTTTCCATCTGGCTAACTCAGCTATTAAGGCTGTGACTACTTGGGTGCTCAGACAGTGTTAAAATGTAATAATTGAGATTGTTTTTTTTTTAATAAATGATATTAATTTGGACTAGAGAAAATATTCTTTTGGGTTGTTTTAAGTAATAATTCAAATACTAGCTATATTAAAAATGTATTAATTAAATTGTCCATAACAGCACAGGGTCTGCGCACTAAAAAATGCTTTCAGAAAACCATAAGCAATCTGAAATGGTACGAATCTTGAATCATGATACACATTTTTTACATTTAATTATTTACAACCAACATTTTTAAAACCCATTTTTCCTTCAACTGAGCATTGTGTTTTGCAGGCTGGAAAATCTTAGTAAATGGTACCATGGTTGCTTGATTTAATGTGATGTGGGCGACAGCCTTTTCTACACATAGGTAGAAAAGTCTCGAATGTTTATTAAATTTGTATGACCAATTCCTAAGACGCGACTTAACTAATCTTTAATTGGTTTACATCAGTTGTTCACGAGCATGATCTTGAAATGATTTTTCCATGATCATCTTAAAAGGCAAGGAGTGTTTTTGAAATCATAGTTTGACTTTGTTGTTGATGTTTTGGGATAAATTAGGCATCTTTTCAAGTAACACATTTAAACACAGAGCACACTATCCTCAAGTGTTTCTCTCTTGCATCTGTCCATTATTCACTCTACGAATGCAGCAAACTACGGCTGCATTCAAACAAATCAAACATTTTATAGCACTTATTCTCTGCCAGCCTTTTATCTTTCCTTTATCTGTCCATTTTAATTAGAACTCTGTCTTTTCAGCCTTGCCTCTTTCATCTTCTGTCCTACACTGATCAATTCTTCATGGCAAAGCCCCCCTTTACTAAACCCCTCACACCTCCCTGCTGAAGCTGTCAGATGTTCCGTGAAGCCCAGAGGACCACAAGACCACCGCAGAGTTCGGGCTTGTGAAAGCACCAGGAGCCCTTGTAAAAATCAAAATGATCGATCAGTCATCCTTGTTTTTGTGCGTTTATGGTCTGTCGTGAATGTTGCCTTTCATGCGCCATTGATTTCCTTTTTGCGAAGGGGGATCCGGAAGTAGAGGCTTTTCTTAAATTTACCAAGATGTCTGTGGGACTTGTTTCACTGATGAATGATCTCTAAATAATAATTGTTCTCTGTCGAGCAAAAATTGTGTTTTAATCTTAGGGGTCAGGATAAGAAGTAGGGTGAATGAGGCAATCAGGAAGTCAATACTGCAGTGCGTAGTGAGTGCAGAGCAAGACAATAAACATTTTTGGAGGAAAAAGTATATAGAGGCTTATCTGAAGCATAAAGGCATAATGTGCAAAAGTGGGAAGGTGTCTCCTTTGCCCTGACTTCAAGGAAATCAAATCTGTTTGCTCTATTGTGAAATACTGAATGATTGAAACCCACAGGTGACGAAGTAGTGTCAGTCGCAGCAGGTCAAAGTAAAGTGCCTAAACCATTAGCTGGATTAGTAATTAGGTCACATTCATGAGAATACAGCAGTCTGTGCTGTAGTAAAGCCACACTGAGGCAGAGGAATATTATCGCAGCAATGCTTACATCAATTACTAGATCACAATAGATTTTTGTGATGCAAATCATCATAATGTATTTCAGATGTAAATATTGAGTGCTTTTATTCCTCCATGTTAAACCGGCTCTCCATTTAAGGTTTTATCCGCTGTTAAAATTAAAAAACAGCCTTCTCTTTTCCATCCAGCACCCGCAGCAAAGCAAAGCCCAACAATCTATCCATCGATTGTTTCTAAGGAAGACAACAAAGTCAACGCTGCTACAGCTGGAGGCGATGTTTCTGAGGCTTAGCAGCAGGAGAGGAAAGCATAGCCAACAGAAGCAACAACAGTATGTACTGTATGTGAGTGTTTGAGGTAGGAGTTTTGCCTGCTGTTAGTCCTGCTGGATTTAGTATCTGATGCCCAGCGCCTTCAGATGTTCTGTCAAAAACAGGAGCTCTGATGTTAAAGCAGGTCTAGCTCCATGATGAGGTAGAACCATCTGCTCCAAAAGCAGGAACAGAAAGAAATAGAGGGGGTGACGAAATGACCCAAGAGTCCCGAGATCAGCTCCCGAGCCCCACCACGACCACAGTTCAGTGTCTGCTGTGTATAGGTGTGTGCTGTAATCATCCAGAGAGAAGAGCGTAGCTGCCTAGGATGAAAAACTAATGATGTCTCAGTCAGGCTAAGCCCTAATCCCAGATGACATTTCCAACAGCAATTGTTTTTGTACTTCAGCTTTAATAACAGAGCTAGAGGGGAGGATTTGGTTCCTGGTGGGGTATAATTACAACTACAGGGGCACAACAGAGAGTACTAAATTAAAGGTTTGATTTCATGAGGTTCGCTGTAACCAAGCTTCAATATCAATGACCTTTACAACAGATATGTTTGACAAGATGCTAAGTAGAAATAATGAACGTAAAATCACGCTAGGGCTAAATAAGTGCTGCCAGAATACAATTTATACAGGAGCTAGGACTGCTTTTAACCTCATAATTAACATGCACATGTATTACACATGACAACAAGAGAGTGGGGTTAATATTGTAAAAATTAGAATCCAGAAGAAATGGCAGTGACATCTTCCAATTTTCTATCATGCAAAGAGTTTTCTGTTGTCTTTAAAAGTGGTCTTAAATAGAGCTGTACTATTACAGAAACATATCAAATATTGCTACTACTGCTTCAAATTGCAATAACAATATCAATATGATTAACTTACTTTTTTCATTCTTTCCGATTACACAATGCCCACCATCCTCTGTGAGCTTTGGCATCTCAGCTGCTGAAAATATAGATCCCGTGTGGAGATTAAGAACGGTTAAAGTCCATCTAATTGTTCAAATATGGCATTGATATGCAGAGGGCATGACACCAAACACTACCAAATATTGAATCCAGCCTTTTGCGATTGCCATATTGCATTCCCTGATGATTGTGATTGCATATATTGTGCAGCTCTAGTCTTCATCAACTGGTTTCCAGTCTTTCTTAAGGTGTTTCCTACCTTTTTAGACTTAATGCAGGAAGAACTGTTTTATAACTTGATGCTCATTTTGCTCCTTTTTCCTCTTTGAACTCGTGGAGTTTTCTCATTTTATAATTGACTTTTTGGGGTCTGAAATTGAATAGTTTTCCGCGGGATATGTTGGGTATTAGTTGTCCCCATGTCGGGCACATTTTGTACCAGCTTTGACTGCTTTAGATTTAAATAGATTTTTTATTATCCGCTCTTAGTCTGCAGTAAGCCACGGTGGTAAGTTGACTAATTAAATATCTAACAACAGTAAGTAATTTATACTTCTTTTGATTTGATCACATTTCTGCCACAAACAAAGATCAGAGTGACAATCAAACTATGATGCAATAAAAGATCTTTAGAAAAAAAATATACAAATAATGTAAACTATATGAATGGGGTTTGAGTATTTTTATTATCATTTATCTCCATAATTTAATAATTGTACTTCAACACCAAGATAAATAAACTGATACAAGATGGAGAAGTACACAAAACCGTGGGTGAAAAATACGAGTACAAAATGGCAAAAAGGCAAATTGACCTGAAGTTATTGTTTTATGCATCTCACAGACCTATAGGTCAGAGTTAAATAGTACAAGAATCAGGCATCTTTGAATTAATAAACTGGTTCCAAGACTTGTACAGATCAAGACCACTTTCTCTTTGCATCACTCCACAACATATCTCATTAACAATCCTTCACTGCATTTGGCTAGCTTAACTATTTGTGTGTTGTATTGCTGCATAACACTAAATATGTAGCTACAAACTGAGGGTCAGAATCATCTAGTAACGAAGCATACGGTACAGAAACATTTAAATGATGTAAACAGTTATTGGGTAATCAAACTTTTTATGGGTTTCTTTAAACAATGGGTTTCTTTTTGCCACTGTTCAATGAAGGATAGATTTCTATTTGTCTCTGCAGCTCCTCCAGAGTTACCAGTGGCTACTTGGCTACTTGGCTGCTTAATGGTCTCTTGCCTGTTTTAGGTGAGCTAAGGTTAATTGCCATGTCTTGTTAGGTGTGCAGCTGTCCTATACTCTCCCTGATTTCAGATGGTGGATTGAACAGTGCTCCGTGAGATTATAAACTTGGATTACTGTTTTAATCCTTAACAGTGCCTCAAACTTCTCCACAACTCCCTCCCTGACCTGTCTGCTGTGTTCCCTGCTCTTCCTGATGCTGTTTGTTTTTTAATGTTCTCTGAAACACTTGGGGTCTTCACACAACAACTGCATTTATCATGAGACTCAATTATACACAGGTGGATTTTAGTAAAATCAGTAAAAAGGGCTAAATAAAAACTTTAAATTTTTTTCTTAGCAGAAAAAAAGGAAAAGCGTTAACCATTTTCCTTTCACTTTACAAACACACTTTACTTTGCCTCGGTCTATCACAACAACGTCCAAATAAAGTGTTTTGACATCTGGAGTTGTTACATGACAAAATGTGATTAAGGGTTTTATTAGTTTTGCATGGCACTGTTTGTGTCTTTATTAGGAAGTTAGACCAGTGTAGATATTGGATGTTCTGAAGGAAAGCAAGGTTTGGAATTTAGGTTAAAATTTGAAACTTTGTTATTGAAATCCTGTAAAAATAGGACTGAGTTATGAATGTTAATCACAATTTAATAATTTAAGTCTAATACTATATAATTTTTATTTCAACCATCAAACTATTTGGGTCAGCAGCATTGTCCCAGTTAAAAACATGTTTTATTTTCTGTTCATTTGAAAACAAGTGGGCCCAAGATGTGAAACTGCAGTAAAAATGCCAGTAAAGCATATCTGTACTGTTCCCTATCTACATAGAGATATTTCTGTTTTATGATTCAAAGCCTCCAGGATTTGCATTATATGAGAAAGTAACAACACTACACCTACAGAGCCTAACAGTCACACGTTCAATCAGTGTTTTGCGTTTTCTGCAGCTCATTTTCAGCTTGTTGACACAGATTAGAGCACTTAACAGGATGTTGCTTAAAATTACTTCTGACTTCAAAGCTGAGAAAACAAAGACAACAGCCAAATCTTTGAGGGACAACGTTGATTGTCAGGGTGGGATTTAATTCAGAATTACAGAAATTCAACAGCAAATATTAACTAAACTAAGTGAATTGTGTTCAATAAAAATCTGATCAATATTTGTTGGTTGTTTTAACATACAGGTCCTTCTCAAAATATTAGCATATTGTGATAAAGTTCATTATTTTCCATAATGTCATGATGAAAATTTAACATTCATATATTTTAGATTCATTGCACACTAACTGAAATATTTCAGGTCTTTTATTGTCTTAATACGGATGATTTTGGCATACAGCTCATGAAAACCCAAAATTCCTATCTCACAAAATTAGCATATCATTAAAAGGGTCTCTAAACGAGCTATGAACCTAATCATCTGAATCAACGAGTTAACTCTAAACACCTGCAAAAGATTCCTGAGGCCTTTAAAACTCCCAGCCTGGTTCATCACTCAAAACCCCAATCATGGGTAAGACTGCCGACCTGACTGCTGTCCAGAAGGCCACTATTGACACCCTCAAGCAAGAGGGTAAGACACAGAAATAAATTTCTGAACGAATAGGCTGTTCCCAGAGTGCTGTATCAAGGCACCTCAGTGGGAAGTCTGTGGGAAGGAAAAAGTGTGGCAGAAAACGCTGCACAACGAGAAGAGGTGACCGGACCCTGAGGAAGATTGTGGAGAAGGGCCGATTCCAGACCTTGGGGGACCTGCGGAAACAGTGGACTGAGTCTGGAGTAGAAACATCCAGAGCCACCGTGCACAGGCGTGTGTAGGAAATGGGCTACAGGTGCCGCATTCCCCAGGTCAAGCCACTTTTGAACCAGAAACAGCGGCAGAAGCGCCTGACCTGGGCTACAGAGAAGCAGCACTGGACTGTTGCTCAGTGGTCCAAAGTACTTTTTTTGGATGAAAGCAAATTCTGCATGTCATTCGGAAATCAAGGTGCCAGAGTCTGGAGGAAGACTGGGGAGAAGGAAATGCCAAAATGCCAGAAGTCCAGTGTCAAGTACCCACAGTCAGTGATGGTCTGGGGTGCCGTGTCAGCTGCTGGTGTTGGTCCACTGTGTTTTATCAAGGGCAGGGTCAATGCAGCTAGCTATCAGGAGATTTTGGAGCACTTCATGCTTCCATCTGCTGAAAAGCTTTATGGAGATGAAGATTTCATTTTTCAGCACGACCTGGCACCTGCTCACAGTGCCAAAACCACTGGTAAATGGTTTACTGACCATGGTATCACTGTGCTCAATTGGCCTGCCAACTCTCCTGACCTGAACCCCATAGAGAATCTGTGGGATATTGTGAAGAGAACGTTGAGAGACTCAAGACCCAACACTCTGGATGAGCTAAAGGCCGCTATCGAAGCATCCTGGGCCTCCATAAGACCTCAGCAGTGCCACAGGCTGATTGCCTCCATGCCACGCCGCATTGAAGCAGTCATTTCTGCAAAAGGATTCCCGACCAAGTATTGAGTGCATAACTGTACATGATTATTTGAAGGTTGACGTTTTTTGTATTAAAAACACTTTTCTTTTATTGGTCGGATGAAATATGCTAATTTTGTGAGATAGGAATTTTGGGTTTTCATGAGCTGTATGCCAAAATCATCCGTATTAAGACAATAAAAGACCTGAAATATTTCAGTTAGTGTGCAATGAATCTAAAATATATGAATGTTGAATTTTCATCATGACATTATGGAAAATAATGAACTTTATCACAATATGCTAATATTTTGAGAAGGACCTGTATGTGTGTGAAAAAGAAAGGGCATACAACTTTCAACAGTTGAATGCAGGAGGATTTATTTTACGCTGCTCAATTTTGTTACTGCTGAACACATGCTTTGATCTAAAGCCACAAAGTGCAATCCCAATCTCTTATTTTTCATTTTTTTTGCCAGTAGAATGGAGTTTAAAGACAGTAGAAAAATCTTCACTAGACACTTCAGAGGAATGAGGAAAAAAAGTATAATTCTAGCTTGCAGGCAGTGGAAAAAAGAAGAATTGGAACACATGTAGGTTGAGATTCTGCCTTGCTCAAAGAGCACAACAGGTCTGTTCACAGGCTTTACGCCTCTGTGAGAGAAGGCTTTGTTGAATAAATTGGCAATGGACTAACAGGTAAGAAATGTAAGGAAAACGTACATTTTAAACTTTAAATATTAAATCATTTTAACTTTTATTTTAGATGCAGGCTCAGAAACTGTAAAACAAAGATCTAAATAAATGCAACAACCCAACCTGTGAGAATGAATGAGGTGACATTCTGCCTGTGGATAACAGAAAGACAAGAATGCCACAGAGAGAGACGAGAGCAAACATCTCTGCTTTTGACACATGCTGAATTCTGACAAAACCACCCAAAAGGACTTAAGTCAACATTTCTTTTGTCATATTCTCTCTCTTTGGTTCAGACGTTTCTGTTTTGAAGCTCTCGCCCCAAATCATTTGTCAAAAGCAGCTATCACTGACACACAAACTCAGAAATGCACTACTGCTCAGACTGATGCCAACACTTATCACCGTGCTAGAGAAATGTCATTATTTTGCTAAAACATTCAACCCAATTTAAGTCTTTCTTTCTCTCTCACACTCTTCTAACTCAGCTTTAGCCATTTAGCTTCACATTGTGCCTCTCATATATTCATTAAAAACCCTTTTAAACCGTTTCTTACTTTGTTTCCATTTCTAGAGAGACTGACATGTCAGAGTGAGATGTTTGAAGGTAGTGAATATATTAGACAAAGAGCATGGCCTCTACCTCTTTTCTCCATAAGTCAGGGGTCTACCTCTTGGTAGAGAAGGTTCATGGATGTAGCGATGGAGCATATGCAAAAGGCTTGTGTGTCAGAGGAGGATGCTCAGGATTTGGAGAGATAGGAGCAGATCTACAATGTGACCCCTAAAGAGACTAGATGGATGCAGCAGAAGAAATTCAAATGAAAAGGCTGGTGTGCACACTTTGTGCTCAGAAATGATTTAACATTTGAGCAAATGTGTTGATGTTCCCTGATGAAAATGTAAATTAACAAAATTACATTTATTTGTGGTTCAAGGTCAGTACCAGACACCAACAAACTAGAGGTATGATGATGCAATTGGCTCATGAAAATAAGAAAACATTTTCACAATATTTTAACACTGAGCTTTAATGAATCAAAAATCAGTCTACAACATGCCAACCCACATTTAACCAGGTCATGCATTGTGGTTTTTACATCTCTTTGGATCCATAATGGTCCTGTTGCCCAAAAAACCTATGAAAATACCCATATTTTATGTTTTCACAAATAGATTTCAGAAATGTAAACTGCGTTTTAGAAAATCTCTGTTCAGTGTTGAAAGAGTGGTTCAGTTTGATCAGCCTTAGCATTTTGATCTGTAACTATTGGTGAACAAATGCAGTCCAGATTCCCTAAGAAAAAAACAAAAAACTGAAAACAGTCTTTCAGCATAGAGCAGATAGAAAGCTTCAAATACGTGCCAACTTCTGTGTCAGCAAAGCCAATTTGGCAGTTGTAGTGTTATCACACTGTTTACAAATGATTCATAGTTAGTATGTTACTCTGACAGAGTATTTTTTCTACTTGGTACCGCAAATGCTGACATGCAAATGATAAAAATGGTGTGGATGCTTGTGTAATGCTTATGCGGCCGAATGCTTTTAGTATTGTTTTCTTTTACTGTGTGAACTTTGACCTGATCACTTGACTGTATATCACAAGCAAAATATGTAAAAATGTCGCCATTGTATGAAAGTGTCAAATCAGTTTACTACCTTATTCATGCTTATAAAAACCAATATCCTGTAACAGTCAGTAAAGCTCTTTCAGTGGCACCTAAAGTATATGAGGCATCTTTAGACCTTTCCAAGCTCGTGTACATAAATGAAATATGTGACTGACTTGATCAGTTTGAATACAACTAGCCAATAGCATAAAAAAGGATCACAGCTGTCAAAATGTAGGAGTTGAGGAGGAGATGAGGAGAATCTGCTGACACCGATGAGATGTGTGAAATCTGTAAATCTTTAATTAGAAGGGATTTGCTCCTTAAGTGGAGATTAAATTAGTACATTTGCTAAAAATGGTACATAAATTTTGAGAATTTTAAAGATCCTCATGAAAAGAGGGATAAAAGTTAACTTTTTCCACTTCTAGCCAAATTCTGACTTCTGTAGGAAATAGTAACAGCGAGAGATGATCCAGGAGGGCTTCAAGAAAGCAATATTTATAGTAGCAAAACTCAAAACTACTGTTACCCAAAATGTATTAAAGTCCACCAGAGGTAAGATAAATGAAGTCTCGCTTTACTTAAACAAGAATAGTTCAGCTATATCGAAAGGCCAAGAAGGGAGTGCATCTCAATTTATTTTGCAATCAATGATAAGTTGCACTTCTTTTTTAGTGCTCTTACACTGTGGTTTGCAAGAAATACAGAATGTACATGAAATAAGCCAGAGCCTTAAGTCTATCTCTCCACATTTTTAATGTCAAGCATCCATACTTTTACCAGATCAAAATTTAAAAGATACTCAGTACTATTTAAAACATTTTAAAAGTGTAAATACAAAACATCAATAGAGTTGTAAGGCAGATATTTATAGAGGTCAGATTTTAAATATGGAATCTGCAGATGGGTGGATGGAGTATCAGTGGTTAAAAAAAGATGGATTCTAGTTGCTGAAGCTATAACAAGAACTGATTAAACACTGTTTTAGAGACAGTGATGTTAACTGGGTGTTTCAGGCTATACTAATGCCTCACCTGAGACTCCAATTTCCATAATCCCTTCCTGAGAAGTGAAGCCGATAAGCTTTCAGTTTAGGGTTGTGAGCTTTCACCAGTCAGCTGTCTTGTCCCAAAGGCACACGAGTCATGTTTTGAGGGCAGACATAAAAGCTCAGACAGAGCCGATAATGGCTGGACAGACCTGCGGGGAGGGGGTTGGCAGCCATTGCATGTGCACTCAGTGAGAATAGAAGAAAAACAGCCCTGAACAAATCATTTAAATTGTGCAAAAAATAAGCATTAGGCTGCCAATTCAGAAGCTTATCTCCAACACTTCTATGAGTTTTACCAACACAACTGAATTTTAAATGAAGCAACTAAAAAGTTCTAAAGAGAAAAGATCCTGGCTCTGAAATGCCTCAAGCTTCTAGCTGAACAGAAGCAGCCTCCAAAGACTACTTCCCCGTTACTCATCTGTGGGTCTCTGATGTTCCCTTGTTGCTTTTGTCTTTGATAACATGTAATAAGAAGGCTGCATTTGTTCTCCTTTTGGTCTTAAGATGCATACATCACAACAAGCAACTGACTTCTGCTGTCACCCGAGTAAGGTTCTGCTCACTGAGGAGACAGGCTGTAAAGTAAACTGGGATACATAGTGGAGAAGAGCAGGACCATCTAAAGAACATCAAACATTCTCATGAAAATATAGAAAAATATACATTTTTCCTTTTGATGAAAAACTTTACCTGCAATTAAACTTTTATATTTCCTCCTGTTTTAAGTATATTTTAAGTTATTTATTCCTGTTTTATCATCTGCAGTGAGTTACATCACTAACAGGCTAGTAGAACCAAGTGCAAAGTGATGACAGATATTTACTGGTAATTGGCAGTGAAGTGGATCCAGCCGAAGAGCTTAGCCTCAACCATCTTTACACTGAGTCCATTTGTTAAATTTCTGTTCCTCTGCTTTTGCCCCTGTTAAGTGCAGATGGGCTGTTATTGTGATGTGGAAATACCTCAGAGCCAGAAACAGCTCCGCCATGCCACATAAGCTCACAGTCAGGAGCTGTCGAGTCCTGGAGCACACAGCGTAACGATAATTTCTCTTTACATGTTACAACATTTACTAGCAAGCTTTAAATCACCTCAAGAAATAAGATCAGCTTTCTGTTCCTTGATTTCCTGTGACTGTGCAGCAGCCAGAAGAACGTCCAACATGCTCACCATTACCAGCATTCCCAGTAAAGCTCTGAGTTCATGTTTTCTGATGTTGAAAGCGCAGAGATCTGCTTGACTAATGGCTAAGGGCTTGACTTTGGGTTAAGACAGGAAATGTTTGACACCTGAGGGGAGCTTTAATGTTGCAGTAGACATGAATATTTTTGCCATGCAGCATGTCTGATCTCCCAGAGCAGACTCACAAATACAATATAGGTCCTTAGTTGGGCTGAATAACTTAAAAAAGGAATGTGAGAATAATCCACTACAGTACAATTGAGTACAACTTTTTCTTCTAGTTTTTGGTGTAGATTTCAGACAAGCATTTTATTTGTGTTCAGGAAAGCTTTGATTTGGTTGGATTTTTGTAAGGTAACAGAGTGATGTTATACGTATGTCATCTATTGGTTTAAGATGTTTTGATAAGCAGCCTAGAGTAAAATGGAATAGTTTTGCATCTAAACATTTTAGTATTTCTAATGGTGTTGTAGAAAAACAGTTTTGTCCCCCGTTCTGTAAATATCTGTGTTCTGCTGGAGGGGCCTAAACAGGTTTTAAATATGGTTAACATACAATCTTTTGGGACCTTACCATATGCCGATGACATGACCTCATTTTACCCTCCCCCATTTATTTTACATAAGCCAAGCAAAATGTATACCCCTGCCAATTTTAGAGTTAAAATTATTTAGATTCAACCAAGACATTTGTTTCTAATAGGAAATGAGAAAGGCATCTCTCAAACGATAATAAAACAATGTAAAAGGAATAAAGAAAAAATCTGTTTTTATTCACATTTTATGAACAAATATAAATGATTTATAATCAATACCTGATGCAAAAATTCTTTATGAAAGAGATCAAATTTACAATTGCTGATCAGCTTCTTCATGTTTCCACTGGTATTTTGAAAATGTATCTTTTAAGGATGAGCTTGAAGTTGTTAAGTTTGGAAGGCCTTCTTGCCACCAGCTTCATCTTCAGCTACTTGCATAGATTTTCTATCAGATTCAAGTTGGGATTCTGGCTGGGCCACTCTGAAACATTAACATTAATTCCAGTCAGACAAAACATGTTGGTCAAAATAAAGGATTATTTATTAAACCTAAATCTACCAGAGGTATGGATATTTTTGTCTTAGCTGTGGCATCATCATATATTATGAGAAGTATGCTACTCAGTATCGGTTTTAATGGTAATAAGAGTAACCTGGATATGTAGGTAATGATGTTAGTGTCTGTGCATGTAATATACACTGCAGACCAAAAGTTTGTACACACCGTCTCATTCAAAGAGTTGTCTTTATTTTCATGACTATGAATATTGTAGCTTCACACTGAAGGCATCAAAACTATGAATTAACACATGTGGAATTATATACTGAACAAAAAAGTGTGAAACAGCAGAAAATATGTCTTATATTCTAGGTTCTTCAAAGTAGCCACCTTTTGCTTTGATTACTGCTCCGTACTCTCTTGGTATTCTGTTGATGAGCCTCAAGAGGTAGTCACCTGAAATGGTTTTCCAACAGTCTTGAAGGAGTTCCCAGAGATGCTTAGCACTTGTTGGCCCTTTTGCCTTCACTCTGCGGTCCAGCTCACCCTAAACCATCTCGATTGGGTTCAGGTCCGGTGACTGTGGAGGCCAGGTCATCTGGTGCAGCACCCCATCACTCTCCTTCTTGGTCAAATAGCCCTTACACAGCCTGGAGGTGTGTTTGGGGTCATTGTCCTGTTGAAAAATAAATGATGGTCCAACTAAACGCAAACCGGATGGAATAGCATGCCGCTGCAAGATGCTGTGGTAGCCATGCTGGTTCAGTATGCCTTCAATTTTGAATAAATCCCCAACAGTGTCACCAGAAAAGCACCCCCACACTATCACACCTCCTCCTCCATGCTTCACGGTGGGAACCAGGCATGTAGAGTCCATCCGTTCACCTCTTCTGCGCCGCACAAAGACACGGTGGTTGGAACCAAAGATCTCAAACTTCAACTCATCAGACCAAAGCACAGATTTCCACTGGTCTAATGTCCATTCCTTGTGTTCTTTAGCCCAAATAAGTCTCTTCTGCTTGTTGCCTGTCCTCAGCAGTGGTTTCCTAGCAGCTATTTTACCATGAAGGCCTGATTCACACAGTCTCCTCTTAACAGTTGTTCTAGAGATGTGTCTGCTGCTAGAACTCTGTGTGGCATTGACCTGTTCTCTAATCTGAGCTGCTGTTAACCTGCGATTTCTGAGGCTGGTGACTCGGATGAACTTATCGTCCGCAGCAGAGGTGACTCTTGGTCTTCCTTTCCTGGGGCGGTCCAAACTTTTGGTCTGTACTGTATATCTTATCAAGTGAGAATAACTCACTTGGTGATTATTGTTAACAGCACTAAGAACAACCTTTGGCACAATCACAATACATTCTCTGCATACTTTTTCTATTTGATGTGTTTTATTACTGAAAAAAACATTTTGGTGCTTCATTGTGGCACCTTTATGAAGAGGTTTTAAAACACTTGACTGGGAGGTGTTTAACATAAAGAAATACAGAGACCTATTATTGGTATATGTGACAACCACTGTCATTAATGTTACAGTTAATAACGTTAAAGTTATAAATTCTGAATAACCTTTTTATAATAATTTGTAGCATAAAAAGATTACACGGTTTGGTTGATTTTTCTTTAATCAGAGACAAAACTGTAGAACCTTGGTATGGAGAGTGATTTAATTCAAAATTAAATAAATAAATACTGCTATTGATAAATTATTAATAAATATTCCATGAAATAAATGAATATCCCCATGAAATAAAACAAAATAATTATGTTAAAATACATTTTTATCTTGTTTTATTTAATTAATTTCAAGATTTATTTAATTTACTTATTTATTTATTTCATAATGCAGTTTTATTTTGTAACACTTTTATTTTGTAAAGCTACTTTACGTATTTCAGTGACTATTACTTTTTAACCCCGTTTTTTTATTTCAAGCTCTTTTTATTTCATGTTCTTATATTCAGATGAGGGGGCGAAGTTTTATCTGTGGGGCGGCGCTGGGACAGCAGGGCCGAGTTTAAGTCGCGGTTGTGGCGGCGGCCGGCAGGAGCATGCCGTTGCCTGCCAGAAGACAGCATGCCGGATGGAGTCAGACCAGCTGTAAAAGCCTGCCACGGCGATTGCCGGAAACAGCGGCAGGCTCCCGCCGGCATGCTGTCGTCTGGCGGCCACAGCCACGACTTGCGCTCGGCCCTGCTGTTCCAGCACCACCCAGCAGATAAAACTCCGCCCCCTCATTTGAATATGAGAACATGAAATAAAAAGACCTTAAAATGAAAAACAGGGTAGCTTTACAAAATAAAACGGCATTATGAAATAAATAAATAAATATTTAAGTAAATTAAATAAATCTTTAAGTAAATTAAATAAATTGTGAAATAAATAAAATAAAATAAGATGAACATTTCTTTTAACATAATTATTTTGTTTTATTTCATTGGGATAATTATTTCATGGAATATTTATTAATAATTTATCAATAGCAGTATTTATTTATTTAATTTTGAATGGGGATATCTATTTATTTCATGGAATATTTATTAATAATTTATCAACAGCAGCATTTATTTAATTTGGAATGAAACAGCTCTCCCTACCTTGGTGGTTCAGAGAAGGTTCCTTTTGTTTTGAACAGTGTCCTCATGTAAACAGCTGGCTCCAAACTGTATTTTTTGTTCTTGTTTTGATGTGAAAGAAATGGATCAATCTGCTTGAAGGTCTGACCTCTTCCAAACAATTTGTGATGAGAAGAAAAGCTGAATGTAATCCAGACCTTTAAAGTCAACCTGACTTTGGTTATATACAGCAGCCCCTGAATATTTTCCTTTAAAAACAAAACAGCAGCTGGTGAAGGAGACGTGAATGAGCTCATCAGTGACATGGAATGAAGGAGATGAGGGGCGAAAATTCATAATTCAGTAAAAAGCACAGTCTACCATTAAGAAAGGAGTTCTAGTTGCCAGGCTGCCTGTGTGGATGCACGTTGCTGCATACTGTAAACATGTAGCACGTCACTGTATGAAGCCAAGATGGCCGTTTGATGTTTCTGTTGCAGCGCATTTCAGTGCAACCTCGATTCACATACTTCACTGTAACCGAAGGGAATTATTCCTCACCTTCCATCGTCTATCCAAAACAACCCACAAGAGAAAAGGTTTAAGCAGCATAACTACATGAATGCAACTAACTTTCCGCCCACATGCACTACAGGGACTGAAAAAGTTGTCATGCACCAGAAAGTCTTTAGAGTAAGCCCATGGCTCAGTGTCGAGCCAGGAGTCATTTTTTTTCTGCTGTTTAGTTTCCTTTACATCAAAACATTTCAAAACGATGACGAGCATTGTCAAGTTAGGTCTAATTTGGCTGCCTCTCAAGTGTTTTAATCAAAGCATCTTCATTTCACTTATTTCCCCTCTTCTTTCTTCTCTGATATGTAGTATAAAAGGATGACAGGAGGAAGGAAAAAAGTCACATCTTGCAAATTAACACGTGTTTTGCTTAAAGTAAGCTAAGCTGGACTAATTTATGTCATGTTTGGCAGTTTTTATTGCAGGTATTGACATCTCTTTAATACACAGAAGATGCAGACACAAACAGATGCTGACTGCACAGGCTCGGCTTGTCTCCTCCACCCACTGATAGATTGACTGATCATTTATAACAAACATCTGATCCCATCTGCTCGAATAATAAAAACTTTGACAGTCAACACTGTCCTGGAGGCTGCTCATGAATAAAAGACACAGAGAGGGGAAATCAAAGTTAGAGACGGTGTAGAGGAGGAGGGAGGGGGACAGACGGCGAGCAGTTCACCAACTCAGTGAGGAGAGAAATGATAATGATGAGCCCTGAGACTGCAGACTATTTTAGGACTTCCTAAAAGTGAACCAGCAGCTTCAGCAGACCGAAATATTATTAGTTTTACATGAGATTACCGCTCTACTGAACACTTTATGACACTGAATAGGTCAATAAATAAGTCATACATTGAAGAGTATTAAAAGACGTGTCCAGGCTGCAGATCCGTTTTTTTCACTTCTGGTGAGCTGGCCATTACACCTCCTAAACCTTCCTAGTCCGTGAGGCAGACACCTTGTCTACTTTTAAGGCTAGGCTTAAAACTTTCCTTTTTGATAAAGCTTATAGTTAGAGTGGCTTAGTTTATCAGGGAGGGGGCCTCCCTCCCTCCCTGTTGGAAGGAGTAAGGGGGAGTCAGGTTTAGCCTTAACCGGCTCAGTTATGGTAGAGGTGCAAACACACCCTCCATTTCTGCTACCTGTATGACCCCTTCTCTTTTCCAATGGTTATAATCAGTCTGACAGAGAGAGGTATCCCAATCCTTGTGGTTTTTAGTATAACAATGACCATCAGTGGGACCTTTGTGGGGTTCCTTGAGACGACATTGTTGTAAATAAGCGCCGTTTAACTAAACAATCTGAACTGAAACTATCTGTGTAGTTATGCTGCTATAGGCTTAGGCTGCTGGAGGACATAATGACCACTTTCACCCTCTTTGCTACATTCTCACCCTACTACTACTCTCCAATTTTGCATTATTTGTTGTTATTTCAGCTTTTAACATTGTTCTCTTCAGCTATAACTTTGTTTGCATCCCAACGCAAAAGTATTGCGTTAGGACGCAAAAGAAAAAAAATTCCCCCATGTCCCCTCGCGGGCCCCATATAGAAAGGCTTCATCAAAGGAAGATATTAAATAAATACGTTGTGAAATAGAAAAAAATTGAATCTACCATTAAATGTACAATTTATTTAATACATCATTAAATATTAAGTGTACCACTAATTACGTCATGTCATCTTTAAAATTATACTTAATTATTCAGTGGCACATTTAATTGCATAGTCCATTTCATGATATAATGGTACATTTATTGTTTCTAATGATGTATTAAATAAATAAACGGTACTTTTAATTTAATGGCACATTTAATGTTACATTTCTTTCATGTTTTCATGTTACATTTACTTCGCTTATGGGACATTCACAACATTTTTTTATTTAATGATGATTTTATTGTACTAATTCTGTCCAGTTTGACCCTCCATTCTTGATGCCTGTATATGAGGTCATGTCAGAATTTGAATCAGGTGTTCTGGAGCAGATACACATCTAAAACTTGTAGGGAAGGGATCCCTGAGGACCAGGGCTGTGAACCATTGAGATTAGGGACGTGCACAGATAGACACGAAGTGGTGCTAGAGCATCTGCCCTTTTATCCTATGGACAAAAAAGTGCCCTCCTGAAATCTTTTTTTTTTTTAACAGTGTATAATGTGGGGCCCAAGGTAACATTCTGAATTTAAAGGCCTATACCAGTGCCCCACGTTTTGAAATTTTGAGCGACAACTACCACTCCGTCTCACCCACACACATACGTGTCCCGCCTCGTGTGTCTCTCAATGGAGACGGGCTGCGTGCAGAGCGGAGAGTTGGACCTGCGCTGGTCCAGCTTACCTCTTCTCTCCTCCCCTCTGCCATCAGATAGAGCCCTGCCCTGCCAACAGGCCAGCTAACCATCCAGGGAACAAACAAAACTATATACTTGCTTCCTAAACTTCAGATGAAAAAGTTAAAACTTCACCTGCCACCATTTTATCTAAACAGAACAGGCCAATCAGTGGCATACCTTTACCCACTATGTCTTCTATGGCCGCCACCAGGCGCCAGTAGAATGTCTAACTCTTAGATTAAATTAGAAGAAATAAACAAATTCAAATCTTTCTCAAAGATGTACGTATTACATTTGCTATAATGGTCCCTGCTGACTTCTGTTTGACTCATGTTTTTTTAATTGGAAATACAGCCAAATGAGCTGGTTAACATTACAATTCATACACTACTAAAATACCTTTAATAAAGTTCAGTAAATGTGGGGCATGTAGGCTAAATTATATTTTCTACTTCTGTGTGTGTAAAAACTATGATGTAATCAGAGTATTTTAATTTCTAAATAGCAGACATCAGTTCTCAGGACTTGTAATCTCATTAATTTTTATTCTCTAAGAATAATTTCTGTCATATATCACACTGGCTACATGCAGAAGTATAGATGATTCTTCTTATGATCATACTCTCTGCTGTTGGTTTCATTTTGACTATAAAGATTTTATAATTCATTTTCTGGGTATAGTTGATTTACACTGTAGAATGGTCACTGGTTACTCACATTTCTGAAGATAACTCATTTAGTGTGACCTACCTGGTAAATTTGGCAGTGTAACCTGCTTTGCTACAACATACGGTTATTTGGTGCAGAAGACATTTTGTGATAAAAGTACAGAATGATATAGTCAAGACAAACACGTTGTGCTCAGTGTGTAGAAAGAAAGAAATTTGACTCAGGAAGTTCAGGTTAAAGGCTGGTTGTGAGTCAGTAATCTAACTTTTAATCAATCTAATTTTGTTGCCTTAGTAATCTTAAGAATTTTGTAAAATGCATTCTTGTTTTGAGTTTTTTTTCCTGCTTGGTCATTTCCCGAGATCCTACAGGACGCAGCTTGTTTTGTGGGTGCTTAGTAATACATATAAATTATGTTCATGTTGTGCCTGTAATAAATCTCACACTACAAAGGCAACCGACAGATCCATGTTCCGCACAAGGTGCCCTTTTTTTCCACTCAAGCACCTGCCCCCCAAAATTTCTGTGCACGCCACTGATTGAGATACAGTTTCTAAATTGTGAAGCTAATGCCTTGTTGCCCTTTTGTTCTCCAAGTACAGTTCTCTTGCTAGGTGCATTTTTCTTTTGTTTCAGCAACTTGAAACATAAAAGTAATGTCATTGTTCAAAGGAAACAATCACTTAATAAATGAGTAAAATACAACTATGTACATTTTGTTTATTCAGCTAAGATAGGCATGGTCTGTTTCCATGTTTGATATTTTATTATTTCTTCATTATTATTCTTTTTACTTTAGCTGGCCTTTACTACAGCTAAAAACAGGGACCTAACTGGCCCTTCAACCAAAGAAATTCCCAAAAGACTAAATGAAGAAAACAAAAATGGGAGTGGCACAGGAGTGGGAGTCGTTCTAAATGGGAGCGGGATGGGAGTGGGAGTCAATTTACCAGGAGTGGGACGGGACAGGATTTTTTTCGTTATGCTGGCCTGGGATTGGGATGGGACAAGACATTTTTCTGTGGGAGCGGGATGGGACAGGAGAGAAAATCCACTCCTGTGTCACCCTCTAATGTGCAGTATTAGTACTCCAACTCACGTAACAGTCGGGTGTGTCCTCTACATGACCCTTGGGTAATCAGACTTTTTATGAGTGTCTTTAAGCAATGGGTTTCTTTGTGCCACTGTTTAATAAAGGCCAGACTTGTATCTCTATATCTGCAGTTCCTCCAGAGTTACCATGGGGTTCTTTGCTGCTTGTTTGATTAATGCTCTCCTTGCCTAGTCTATCAGTTTAGGTAGATGACGATGTCTTATTGGGTGCACAACTGTCCCATAATCTGTCAGTTTTCTGATTGTTGGGATTTAAGAGTGCTTTGTGAGATGTTGAGTGTTGATGTGTTTTTAACCTGATTCTGCCTTAGACATCTTTCTCCCTTTCTCCCTGACCTGTCGACTGTGTTCTTTGGTCTTCATAATGCTTTGTTCACAAATGTTCTGTGACACATATCTAAGATCTTCCAGAGCAACTGAAGTTACACTGAGATGAAATAATAGACAGATGGGCTGCATTTCTTTTAGGTGTATCAAAGTAAAAGGGGCTGATTACAGATGCACTCCACACAATTTGAAAATCCTATATATGTCTCCTTCCACTTCACATTAATACACAACTTTGCGTTGGTATATCACAAAAAGTCCCAATGAAATACACTGAAGATTGTGTTTGTAGCATAAAATGTGAAAACAATAAAAGGTGTACATTTGTTTTTGCCTAGCACTATAAAAAGAACAACCAACACGTTTTGACACAGGAACAATCAAATATGCAAGATACCACAGTATATCTATCTGACGGTCTCTTAAATACAACCTCTGTGGACCTAAAATCTATGACCTAGTTTCTCCAGTGGACGTCACACTTTATGTAACATGTTCTGACAGGAGTGTCACACACTCTGGAGTCACATATTAAAGGCAGGCACACCAAGTTCCAAAAGTAAGAACACCTACATACACAGGTTTCAAACCAATCAGAGTGACTCTCCCCGTTAGGACGGCACAAGTGATGACAACCTGACTGCTTCTAAAACAAACCCATCTGAAGTAAAATACAGAGATCCTTCAAAACAGAACTCAACTCTGTATGCTGAATTTTAAACCTACCAACTGACAGTGCAGCTTATCAAATGTTTTGGTGCCGTTGTTTGGTCAAGATGGCCAACTCCATGTCGCTTATTCCAGGAAATAAACAGAATGTGACTCATGTCTCCCTCAGTAGTGAAGCATCTTCACGACAAAGTGTGAACAGGGGTGTTATTTCAGAATGGAGGAGGAGAGAGCATTTCCTGTTCTTTACTCTGCTTAATTTTCCTTATCTCAAAATGTTTTTTCATCAAAGTGTTTTTAGGAGGCATACATTATTGGTTCAGCTATCAACGCAATCAAGGTGTGGAGCACAACGAAGAAACCGTTTGAACTAGACAAAAGGGGGTTACTACAGACCTAATGGGAAGCTGATAGGCATGGTTCTGCTATATATAAACCACAACACTTAGTTTGTGAGTAATGCGGGATTTTCATTTTCTTTTATATAACAGCAATCAGTAACCCAGCACTTCTGTTCCTTTAATTTCAGTGCTTAACAAAGAAGCCTAGGTGTGACAAATTAGAGGCTTTTTCATTTATACTTTTAGTAAGTATGAAGCATCCATTCTTTAAAACATTGATTAATTTTAAGACGAGGCCAATCATTCACAATTATACTGTATTAATCCCCCAGATGCTTTCTATTTTAAATCAATACCTTCTTATTAAGCTGAGAAATAAAGGTTTTTAATGGATAGGTAATTTTTCATAAAGCATTTAGACTCCAAACAGGTGTTTTTCTTTTTTCAAAAGATGCTTTTAATGTCAAGTGCAAATTCTTGACAGATGGTCTTGGTGTTAATGAATCTCAAAGTAGTCTAAAGTAAGTGCAAACCTTTTTTATTAGACATAACAACTGCATGGATACTGCAGATGATGCAAATTTATATATGTATCCATTTTTAGATTCCATAATGAATGAATGAGCATTTATACAGAGAAGTGTTTGACATGAGGAAACTTGTACTTAACGTGCCTGTGACACGCTTTTGCCACAAATGCAGAAATTGAAAGAAAACATCTATATATTGAAGGGATTGGGCAGTAATTGACATGATATTAGGAAGAAAGATGTGAAAAAGGACAATTGTGACATAAAATAAGCCTATTTCAATTGTAAATTTAGCATTTCCAAAGTTGCCCGGAAATGACGTCTAGGGGGAACTCTCCGGTCATTCACTGTGTGAGCATCAATGAAACTGTTCAGGTAGAAGCCAAGTTGTGTTAAAACAACGTTAATATGGTGTAACGGTGCATTGCTGGTGGTGGCAGCAATACTACGACGCCAGCTGTTAGTCTACCCTACTTTCCTGAAGCAAAGAGGATCAGAGCTGCCTGGATCAGAGCTGGAATATTGACAAGGGAAAGAAGGGCTGGTCCCACCAAGCACAGCCAGTTGTGATCGGAGGACTTCTTGGCAAATTTCTTCAAACAAGAAACCTCTGAATTTACAAGAGAAATTATGCCAGAGGTTGGGATATTTTACAGACGAAGGAGAATGTTGAAGCTGAGTCTATGGCCACGTTGTTCAGAGCATCTGATGTGAAAAGATCACCAACGAAAAGAGGTTATTGCTGCTGTGGCTAAACGGATCAGGGCTCAGCAGGTAAGAACACTTCCTAGTTGCAAAAGTACATTTAGATATCGGCAGTTATCTAAATGTTATCATTCATTGTGTCCGCTGCTGCTGCTCCATGCTGCTCACTTTGCCTCTGGTTGTTTCACTGAGTGCCGTTTTTACTGTAACCCTGGATTTACACTGTATCTGTTCCTGTCCGGTCCGGTCCGCTGCATAGTCCAGAGGAGCTCCAAGAACCATACGCAGATGGTGCAATAAAAGCCGGTCATAAATGCGGTAGCAAGTCCAAAAATACTCATTCTGTGGAAGTCCAACTGCTTAATTTTTCGTTTTTTGCATCAGATATTTTTATGTGTTTTGTTCCCTCATTTGTTGCTTAATTTGGTGCATTTAATATTTAATTGCTAAGTTTATAATACCTTAGTTAACCCAGTAACTGATCGAATGTTAACAACTGCTAATACATACACATGTATGTATACATATGTGTGTATTTATTAATATAGCGAGATCTAGTCCGTCTTTAGTGAATTATTTTGAAAATCTGGATGTTTTGCTGGTTCTGTTCCATGATTCATGCATATTGACTCTGTCCGTGCTCCGGCATCCAGCAAAAATAGACTCTGGTCAACGTTCGCAGGCTACAGCTCTGCCATCTGATGACAGCTGACTTTATTCTCTTGACTCTGCTGCATCTCTCTGTGATAGTAAGTGAAATATATCTAAAGAAATATGAAATTCTTTGCTGCTGTCTGTGTTCTCAGCCATTGTAGCAGCAGTAAGTTTACCTGCAGGGGTTCCCCTCTGACGTCATAAAAGAATGCAACAAAATCGCAAAGGAGTAGTCTGGAAATGCCTTTTTGGTGAAATTTATGGCCATATATTTCAACAACTGTTCATTTCAGTGGCATGAATTTACTTTTTAAAATATTGTATCAATGTTTCCTTTCCATAAATGTAATTGGATTTATCATGAAAATTTGATGTCACAAGCACCTTAAAGGTCCAGGCTTTATATATGTGGAAGATAGGATATTTGTGTTTACAGATTTCATTGTCTAAAAACCAACATTAGAAATAAACCATGCCTTAAACTCACCACAGATGCTCAGATGAAGATCGGATTCCTTTTTTTACATTGAGTGTACCTGTATGTAACTGGTGCTGCTAAATAATGTTTGCTGATCTGGAAGATGTTTAATTAAAATATGAGTATGAGTTATGCTCACCTCTGAATGAATGCTGGTCTGGCACCTGTGTAATACAGGTTACAGCTAGAATACATCAGAGTTCACACAGCTAATACGACTGAAGCATAGAGAACAAATCAAAATCTAAACTGGGATATTTGTGCAAACTAGTATTGTTACAAAAACTAAACTTTGGGAACAAAACTATTACATTCTATGAAACATTTTAAAATAAACAGTGCTAGACTTTCTGCCTATTGGTCTTATTGTGAAGAGTAAATGTTTCCACAGGAGATTACATTTGAATTAAAAATGTCTCAAATACAGTTCAAGCAATGCATATATATTTAATCACTCCGATTCCATAAACACATTAGGAAAATAAAATTTCTTGTGTGTAAAAGAAGCATTTCGTACAATTAAACCTCCATCTGGATTATTTGCATCATTTAGTGTGTTATTTTGATTATGAACAAAACATTTTGATAGTCTCCTTAGGCGCTCCCTGACCTCCCTAGCTTCCCCATAAAGGTGGGACCCTGAGGTTGGAAAGAACTGACAGAAAATAGTTGATCATGGCCATCTATCAGCCGATGAACGTGCTCTGTTTAACCAAAATTGTGTTCTAGAGATAACAGAGCCAGGAGGTAAACCCAAACTTTCCTGTCCACAACAAGCCAGTTCATCCGGGGGAATCCCAAGGTGTTCCCAATTCAATAGGGGTATATATTATCCTCCACCACATTCTGAGTTTGCCTTGGGATTTCCTCTCAGTGGAAGGTGACAAAAGAAACCTACAAAAGAAGGGACCCAGAGGGAATCCTGATCAGATGCCCAAACCACCCCAGCTGACTCCTTTCAAAGCAGAGGAGCACTAGCTCTACTCTAGGCTACCCTGGATGACAGAGCTCCTCTCCCTCTCTTTAAACTTAGCCTAGTTACTGAACATAGGAGGTCATTTCTGCTAATCAAATAAACACTTCTAATCAGAGCATTTTGTGTAAACACACCAGAATATGATGTCTGGTCGTATTATGTCCTCCTGTTTAACTCTGGTTCCCAAACTGTGATGGTGGCTGGTCAGTTACATGTGCGTTTGTTAGAAATAAATAGAATAAAACACTTCTCGTAGAGTAAAAACTAAAATTTAAATGACAGATATTTTCGTAAGTTTCAGCTTCCAGGAAAATACTGGTGACTAAAATGTGCAGAGGGCAAAGTAATGTGTAGACATAATTTACTTTTGTAATTATTATTTTCATAAATCAGAATGCAACAATGTAATTAAAACATATGATGCATACATTAATTTACAAACAATGTATTGACTATATCAGGTAGAGCAGAAAGTACAGGTAAATAAGAATTTATTGCCAAGTGAAATAGAACATTTCCAGCAAAATGTCCAAACAACATTCAGAGAGTATTTTTCAATTAAGACAAAAGCTGACAATGCAGTGAGTAAATTGAAGCTATGGATGTCGAAATACTTAGCATAATTCAACAAAAGCATCCCATTTTAACATTACATAAACAAAGCATCACTGAAATGTCTTTGTGGCTCTTCTTAGGTAATATTATTAACCGATAAGTGAAATTATTGGCAGCCTCCACAAAACAAATTTACATGCTGTCAATCATGTGCATGCAGGAGGGATATCAATAAGTATTTACAATATAATGACTGACAGTCAAATCGACATTATAAACGCTGACAGTTAACATACAGAAACACTTTATATTGGAGCCAGTGAATCATCTGTACTGTGTTCTTCCACAGTGTGAAGATCACCACAGCCCCTATGCTTTCAGTGGCGTTGATGTTGTGCAGATCAGGCTGAGTCATGTGTAGGTACTGCTGCCAAAACCAGCATTAGGAGGTGATTTTGTAGCATGGAGGATGAGACGAGCAGCGATGTGTGAATCATAAAGGTGTGAGCTCTAGCCTGTGGCCTAAGAGGCAGGCATTCATTCTGAACTGAAAGCTCTAGAGATCACAACTTTTGTGCCACTGTTTACATTTTGGAACGGTTGCCACATGGGAACTCAGTCCTGTTGGAGAATGAAGCTCATCTCAGGCCAGAAACAACAGACATTATTGAGATGCTCTAATATCTAAATAAGAATGAGAGGCATGTTCTGATGATGAATGTGATAGAAAGCAGGTTCAACGCTATTAAAGTGAAAAGCAATGTGAGCAATGCCATACTGAGGTCATATGTGTTACAAAGTAAATTAGACAGGTGCACATGTGCCTTATATCAGCGAGAAGGTACAGCTTTTTCCAAATAAAAATGGAGGCCAATGGAGGCCACACTTTGCAGATTTTTATTTGTTTTGTTTATTTGTTTTACAGGTCCTTCTCAAAATATTAGCATATTGTGATAAAGTTAATTATTTTCCATAATGTAATGAGGAAAATTTAACATTCATATATTTTAGATTCATTGCACACTAACTGAAATATCTCAGGTCTTTTATTGTCTTAATACGGATGATTTTGGCATACAGCTCATGAAAACCCAAAATTCCTATCTCACAAAATTAGCATATCATTAAAAGGGTCTCTAAACGAGCTATGAACCTAATCATCTGAATCAACGAGATAACTATAAACACCTGCAAAAGATTCCTGAGGCCTTTAAAACTCCCAGCCTGGTTCATCACTCAAAACCCCAATCATGGGTAAGACTGCCGACCTGACTGCTGTCCAGAAGGCCACTATTGACACCCTCAAGCAAGAAGGTAAGACACAGAAAGAAATTTCTGAACGAATAGGCTGTTCCCAGAGTGCTGTATCAAGGCACCTCAGTGGGAAGTCTGTGGGAAGGAAAAAGTGTGGCAGAAAACGCTGCACAACGAGAAGAGGTGACCGGACCCTGAGGAAGATTGTGGAGAAGGGCTGATTCCAGACCTTGGGGGACCTGCGCAAGCAGTGGACTGAGTCTGGAGTAGAAACATCCAGAACCACCGTGCACAGGCGTGTGCAGGAAATGGGCTACAGGTGCCGCATTCCCCAGGTCAAGCCACTTTTGAACCAGAAACAGCGGCAGAAGTGCCTGACCTGGGCTACAGAGAAGCAGCACTGGACTGTTGCTCAGTGGTCCAAAGTACTTTTTTCAGATGAAAGCAAATTCTGCATGTCTATCGGAAATCAAGGTGCCAGAGTCTGGAGGAAGACTGGGGAGAAGGAAATGCCAAAATGCCAGAAGTCCAGTGTCAAGTACCCACAGTCAGTGATGGTCTGGGGTGCCGTGTCAGCTGCTGGTGTTGGTCCACTGTGTTTTATCAAGGGCAGGGTCAATGCAGCTAGCTATAAGGAGATTTTGGAGCACTTCATGCTTCCATCTGCTGAAAAGCTTTATGGAGATGAAGATTTAATTTTTCAGCACGACCTGGCACCTGCTCACAGTGCCAAAACCACTGGTAAATGGTTTACTGACCATGGTATCACTGTGCTCAATTGGCCTGCCAACTCTCCTGACCTGAACCCCATAGAGAATCTGTGGGATATTGTGAAGAGAACGTTGAGAGACTCAAGACCCAACACTCTGGATGAGCTAAAGGCCGCTATCGAAGCATCCTGGGCCTCCATAAGACCTCAGCAGTGCCACAGGCTGATTGCCTCCATGCCACGCCGCATTGAAGCAGTCATTTCTACAAAAGGATTCCCGACCAAGTATTGAGTGCATAACTGTACATGATTATTTGAAGGTTGACGTTTTTTGTATTAAAAACACTTCTTTTATTGGTCGGATGAAATATGCTAATTTTGTGAGATAGGAATTTTGGGTTTTCATGAGCTGTATGCCAAAATCATCCGTATTAAGACAATAAAAGACCTGAAATATTTCAGTTGGTGTGCAATGAATCTAAAATATATGAATGTTAAATTTTTATCATTACATTATGGAAAATAATTAACTTTATCACAATATGCTAATATTTTGAGAAGGACCTGTATTTGTTGAAAAAAACTACTTCGTGCTGCCATAACATAAAAATCCTATTAAAAATTGTGGTTTTTAACTTGGCATAATGAGAAAAAGTTCAAGCGGTATATATAGTTATGCAAGGCAATGAATTTAAACATGCATTGCCGACATGTTTTGCTTTTCCAGTTAATCTGACGGATAGCTGATTGGGGGATACTACTTTGTGAAGCTTTTTGCAATCGACTGTGTTTAGACTATACCACTCTCAGGTCGAGTTACTTAAATTCTCCAGCTGTACAAACCACATTTATACTCAATGTGTACAGGTACATCATTTCAGAGAGCTGGTGACTTTTTTTTTCATAACTTATCAGCTCTGTCTACAAACTCTGCAATCCTTGTTACATCATCATCAGATTAGATGCACAACAAATCTGAAACATTACCAGGAGCATCATGTTTTCAAGGATCCTCTCTGGACCCACACTGTAAGACACAGTGGGTTATTTTAAAAATTCAAAGTTGGCGAATAAGTAAAATTGAACACACACGTTTTTTTAGATGAGTCAGAGATGTGGGAAAGGTACTGGCATGCCTCAGTGGCTCTGTGTTCCAACTTGGCTAAAAGAGAGCAACACAAGCCCAGCTATGATGGAGACAAAGGTCAATGGCTATACAGGTCAACATGGGTGGCTGGTCAGGCTACACAGAAACACAACTACTTCATAGCATCAGCACACACAGCTTTTGCAGCAGCGTTATCACACAGCGAACAGGTATTTGGGTTAAATTCAATTCAAAGTTACTGCAGCAAGAGGGTCTTGGGGGTTTCCCAGATAATCCGAGAAAATCCAGAAATAATAAACATGACTGGCAAGCTGAACAGAGATTTTCTCTATTCAAGCCAGCTAAATAAAAATAAACTGTATAAAATAGATTAAATAAGTTCTGAGGTTTAAAAAATGTGCTTCAGATATATGAAAAGGTTCTTCTGAAATAGAAAGAAAAGTTTTCTACGCTTCGTGCAATGCAGGTCATTTCCTTATAAAGTAAGGAGTCAAATGAGATTACTATTTATTTAACTTTTATTGAAATTTTCATTCTGCCTGTTTTCAAGGACAACCAACAAGAGCAGCATCTATAGGCAGGCAGCACACACACAACAACAAGTTAACCATGAGAAAAGTTTTTAATGGAAGAAATTGAGATGCCACTATAGCAAGACATTTTCAGCATCAATGTACTTACAGAGAATAAAGATGAAATGACCTGGGCTTATGCAAATTATATTGGAATATCCTCTTCCTGTGAGACAAGAAATTCTAAGTGCAGTTTCTTAAAGAAAAATGTCACTGAACATTAAAAATTAAAGATAAAAACATATTACAAATTATAAACTTATTTGCAAACACTTCCAAAAAAATGTGGAATTCACCTTTATTACTGTGTTTATAAGTCTGAAGGAAATGAATTTTCCACATGAGGGTGTCTCAGTAGGTTTTTCCTGCATTAAACAAGCATTAATGAATCTTCATCTAGGAATTAATGCAGCTTGTTTCCTTTAATCAGAGTAAGGAGTCTGGCCTTGCCAAGTCTTTCAGGTCATTTGATGCAAGTCACGGCCACTGCTAAAGAAGAGGGCAGAAGCCGGTCCTTATTGCCTATTAGCCTGCAGAGAGTATTTACAAAAAATCAGCAAAATCACATGCATGGTGCGAGCAGTGTGCAATCCTCTGTGTGCTCTGATCCACTCTCCCTTACTGTTGCTTATTAACTTGCAGAGATGGACATGAAGGCTGGTTCAAATTACTACTCATCAAATAGGATTGAACTGGACATATGGCTGCAATCAAAATAGTGACTGGTGTTACGCGGCGGCATTTAGGTTGGATGAAAATGCAAATCTGTGAGATTATAAGTATGTCCTACTGAATGCTCAAAGGGAAAACGGCTCTGCATATGTATGTGAGGAAGCAAAGGATGCATTTGGGTTGCTCGTAAAAGTCTATTAGAGCTGCTCAGTGAACAAACACCGTGCTGTGTGGCTGACAATGCATCTAACCTCCAGGGAGATTTATGTGTATTATTTATAAGCTTTTAAACAAGATTTATAGTCTCTGCTGTACTGAGGAAAATGCTAACATTTATCTAATTAGTAGCATGATTTCAAAAACTGCAGGTGGTTGACTAGTCCATGTGCTACTGGGAGACTTGTTAATTCTAAAGATAACACACTGAGACTAGATCATACGTGAAAACATATTGAATGCTGTTTTCCTAGCTTAGTGTAACCATATTTGGTATCGTGAACTAAGGAGGGAAGCAGTACGATTTCACTACATAAGGTCAGACCCCCTTTAACATAAAAACATAACATGTTTCATGCTCCAAACTTCCATGTTATTCACACATTTATATTTTGCATTATGGAAAAAATTGGAAAATTGTTGTATTAGGAATTTAGACCCATACCAATCCTGGATGTTGCCATAACTTTATCTTCTGAAAACTATGAAATCTGCCATTAAATGAACCCCCCTACCAAGGTAAGTAGGCAAATAAATCCATAGATCCATGATATTCGCCTTATCTGAAAGTTGCTGAAGTATGAGTGCCACAAGGGAAATCCGGACATACAGCAGGCTAATATTAGGCTTCTGGAATGACGTTTCCAAATCTTCAATCTAAACCCTAATTATAATTTATAGAGTATGCTAAATATCCAGGTGTTGGGGATCCACCTCAGCCATATTGAGAACAAGGACTGAACTGCACACAGAACAAAATAGGCTGTTAAAAAACTCTGAATCCAAGAATGCAAAGCATTAATACATTTTCGATTATGCGCTCCTAGGAAGGAGCAAAGCATACATTCTCTAAGAAGAGACAGAGACCAACTGCGTCAACGAAGCAGTTTTCCCCACCGCCTGAAGATGGCATTGAAACTGCAGCTCTGTGCCCTGAACGATCATACCTGTACTGAGCAACTGCCCACTTAGTTGCTAGGCTGAGAGTGGCTCCCACAACTCGCTGGCCCATTAGACAGACTGAACTCAGCGTGCTCCCCTGTTTATTAAAACCATAGCAGAAAAAGGTTGGGTCTGGGCAGAGCTAATTAGTGTGGGTCAAAAGAAATTAAATATTTCATTATGTTTTGCCTTGTTTGTTGTGCTGAACTGTTTCAGTGAAATAGGCTGCTGAGCCTGATGTTACAAAGTTGTTTTGCTTGTGCTTTAAATTTGTGACAAACGTTTTTCAATGAGTAGTATGAGCACTGATGGTCCAGTGAGCTTGTTCAGTTTTGTCTGGATTTTCTCTTCCTCTTCTCTCACTAACTTGGATACAAATATGTCTGCATAGTCCTTGTAAACATGCAAAATTGTCTCCATCATCCCAACTGCTAATGCTAACATAGTAGCCACCATTAGTTGTGCTGTGTTTTTAACATAGCTCGTTCTGTCCGTGCAGCCGCAATCAATGCTAATTCCAGATGTGACATCACCAGACCTCCCATTTGTCCACCATCTTGTGTGTCCACACATGTCTAATGTCACCATCTTGGTAGTTCTTAACTCCATTCAATCCATCACCGTGATGGCACAATCACACAAAAAATCAAGAACCAGTTGTCCATAAAAGTTTATTTTTGTCTTTTGCTTTGAATTACATATTCACACATTACATATTCACACTGAACTGTATTTTTTTATTAACCATTAGTGTTTCAGTTTTAAACTTATTTGTTATGTTAGTTTTGCTTACTTTATTTTTATTTTGTAGCTTAGTTGAACATCATTAGCCTAGTTAAAGAGCTTGTAGACTGAAATATTTTAACTGGAAGATGAAGTATTTTGGTAAGAAATTCTTGTTTTTTGAAGAGATGTTTGTGTTTATTTAGTATAAGTGTGTAGTGCTTGCTGTTTGAGAACACTAAGGATTATATATAAATTATTAGAAACAGCTTTGGGATTATTTTAACTGCAATGGACACAACAAGGAAAAAAAGAAGCAAGAAAGAGGTCTGGAAAAAAGAAAACAGGGAAAGAAGGAGAAAAGAATAGAGGAGAGAAAGAAGGGCAAATAGAATACAAGATAACACCCTAGAAAACTGCTTCTACACCTGCAGAAACATGTATAACAACAGCAATGTTACTGAAAAGTGCACAATACTAATGAATGCAAGATTGTATTTGGTGGTAAATGCGTCTCAATATAGAACATCTGTGTATTTGTAAACACCTTAATCCAAACACCTGTGGTTGTAAGTGTGAGCATGCTTGTGTATACAAGGTTTCTCCATAAAAATATGCAATAGTGAGTGAGGAGCCACAGACCTGCCCCCCGGTCTCAAGACAGACACAACGGAGATCTGAGGTACAGATATCCCAGAGAACGCGAACCCCGGGAGGACCACCGTCAGGGCTACCATAACCCCCCCAGAGAAGGGCAGAGGAGAGCCCCAGGGGAACAACCCAACGGCCACAATGCAGAAGCTCCAGGGAGATCCAGTGACGAGCCCACAGGCCCTGCAGGCAGCAGTCTACACCAGAGTACATCCAGCTATGGACCCAGAAATCCGAGACCCTAGGGCACATCACCCCCCAAGCAGAGGCCCGACAGAGCCAGGAGGCCAAGGCCCCGGCAAGCAGCCACCGGGAGTCAGTTGGCACACACTAAAGCACTCAGCCCCTGACACTGAAAACCACCAATACACCAGCGGGCAGAAACACCGGCCACCGGCAGGGAGTATGGCGGGGAGGAAATAGGCCCCACATTTGATAGGGGGCCTAAGCTGATCCAGGAGAGGGAGCAGCCCAAGACCCAACTCCATTTAGAGGTTCTTTCCTCCAAACTGTTTCCAGTGCTAAATTGGTGAGACAGCCTTTCTAGGACTTCTTTCTTAAATGCTGAAGGCACCCGCCAGTAGAACTTGGTCTAATTTGTTAACCAAATCTAAATTTGGTCAGAAGGAAACAGAACTTTGTTAAGGGGCTGAGGAACATGCCTATGGAACCAAAATACTAAGCAAACTTTGTGAGTGCCATGTTTCAGAATCAGAATCAGCTTTATATAGCTTTAAGTTCATACATACAAACAAGGAATTTGACTCCGGTACACTTTGCTCTTTGGTTTTGTTTTTTGCATTACAGAATATACATAATTACAATGTACAATATACACATATATAAATAAAAAGATGCATTTGCAACATCTGTCTGCTGTTGTTTTGTACTCTATTGAATGTTCATGTTAGAATTATGAATCTGACTATATTATTTAATATTTAATATTAATATTTTGATATTTTATCAAATAATATTTCGGTCTGTTAAGGGTTGACCTGTGAATACCGGCCCAGTAAGGTGATGGTATTAGGACAAAATAGAAAGGTGTGAGACAAGCTCTGACATTATTGAACAGCATAAACTCTGCACACATATGGAATGAATTCACACAATTTCTTAAAATACACAAATTTATTAACAAAAATAAGTCAACTCAAAGTCAAACATATTTCAATAAACAAACTATTTACTATGCTAAAACAATCCAACTAAACTACCAAGCAGAATTAAAGAATAAGGAAGACTAATAGGCTATGTACAATATAAACAAGTTGATTAAAGATGATTGAGAATCATGACCAAAAAGAGTGATACAACATTACCATGCAATGTTTATGTTTGAGAACCAAGGATTATCTTGAAAGATCTGGAAATGAAGTTAAGTTAGTCTTGGAACTAACTTAGGCAATAATTGGCATACCTTTAGACAACCATTCACAATGCATGATCAGGTAACATATTATTTTAATAAAATAATGTTTTAAATAATGATCTGCTGAATAAAACCACCCTTCTGGATGACCATTTTTCAACGGTGTCCAATTAGCTGCCTTTATTTATTGAAATAATATTTGAAGAAATATTATTAAGGGAGTATTTTGGAAAAGAGCCAAATCTTTCTGGAGAAATGGGGCTTAATGGTGTTTACTTAGTTATCAAATCTAGTAAATGATGTTTAGGGACTATTATTCACTGGCTTGAAAACTAAGAACCTTTCTGTTAAATACTGTTTAGCAACAAGCACGTGTTCTTACTGGTTAGTAGTTAAGCTAACAAAGAAGCAGATAGCTTAGCACCAGAAACAAACGCATACCTTTAAAATACCTCGGTTAATATAAGGGTTAAAATGCATAAGCGTGGACGGCACGTTATGAGCAATCTTCTGTGTTTAAAATCACCCTTGAAGTAAAGTTTGACTTAACTTTAAAAACATACAAAGAACACAAACACGGCATGTGTGCTGCAGATAGCCTGCTAGCACTAAGATAGCTGAGTTCAACACAAACAAAACTTCATAAAATGAAAAACGTTTAGATCATTTCATTCTAAATCTGTCTCTGCCCAAAACACCTAACCTCATGAACCATGGTGAGGAAACGTTGTCCAAGGGGCAAAGCTTGAAGAAACGTCCAGTCAACAAGCAGTTAGCTTTCAGCTAACCTCGGGGGTTGAAGGTGCGTTCGCTCTGTGTACAAAAAGGTTAGCTCCGGAGCTGTAGCTGGGCGGCCCATTCTGTCCGTCAACCAGCTGTGCATTACTGTAAACATGGTAGTGCGGGCCGTTGTCCTTCCTTCAGACTCGGCTTATAGAAACAGCTTCTCTACTGGGGATTTCTCTGCGACACAGTTTCGGCAGGCCTCGGAGAGAAAGTAACCAATGCTTATACCTTAATTTCCCCTCTTTATGAATGAAATCACCGGGTACACAAACAGTGCTTCACTCATACTTGTGCATATGATCGCGTGATCTTATGACACTCTTGGATCCAGTTTGAAAAAAGACATTAGCGCACTGGGCCTCTCCTGACCGGTCCCTCTTGAAGGCCGTGTGGAAAGAGGTTGGCTTGTTGGAGAGGGGGTGCTCTTATTTAGACAGTGGCATCATGGGAAGTCTGCTGCTACCCCCCTTTCCTCAGTTGCTGGAAGTCAGTTAAATGCAATTTATGTTTAAAGTTCCAGAAGAGTTTGTACCAGAGTTTAATGTTGAAATCCATGGCTGTGGGTCCCAACATTCAACAGAGAAACAGCCTGGGGGAAGAAACTGTCTCTGTGGCGGCTGGTTTTAGTGAACAGTGCTCTGTAGCGGCGGCCTGAAGGTAAAACTCTGAACAGTTTATGTGCAGGGTGTGTGGGGTCTGCAGAGATTTTTCTAGCTCTTTTCCTGACCCTAGACCTGTATAAGTCCTGGATGGAGGGAAGGTCAGCCCTGATTATTCTCTCTGCAGTCCTGATTATTCGTTGCAGTCTGCACCTGTCCTGTTTTGTGGATGAACCAAACCACACTGAGATGGATGAAGACAGGACAGACTGAATGATGGCAGTGTAGAAGATGACCAGCAGCTCCTGTGGAAGGTTGAAATTCTTGAGTTGCCTCAGGAAGTACAGTCTCTGCTGGGCCTTCTTTCGAACAGTGTCTATGTGTGAAGACCATCTCAGGTCCTCAGAGATGGTGGTTCCTAAGAACCTGAAGTGGTCCACAGCTGACACAGTGTTGTGGAGGACGGTGAGGGGGGTGTATGGGGGTGGTGTTCTCCGAAAGTCCACCACCATTTCCACAGTCTTGAGTGGCTTGAGTTCAAGGTAGTTCTGACCGCACCAGTGGACCAGACGATCCACCTGCTGTCTGTATGCAGACTCATCACCATTCTGGATCAGTCCAATGACAGTGGTGTCATCTGCAAACTTCAGGAGTTTCATGGACGAGTCCGGTGAGGTGCTGTCATTTGTGTACAGGGAGAAGAGGAGTGGGGATGAAACTGCTAGTTAACTCACTTTTATATTTAAAACAAAGGCCTTAAAACAATTCAATATAAATAAGGATACCAGATAGCACTGTAATAACAAGCTATCTTCTGTCTTCCTACTGTTTCTTTTAGTGTCACATGACATAGGTTAAGTAGGTCAATGCACAAGAGAGTGGCAGCTACACCCCCTATGTATCACTGAATCCATTTGAGAGTCCATTCATACATACTGTCAGGTTTATCGAATTCCAAAAGGTCACTAAGTGGTTCTCCAAGTGGTGCAGAGCTGCATTGAAATGCAAATCTGCAATATTTCAATTTTAGTTCCCAGGGATAAAAAGACCATTATAGAGATTTTTGCAGTTAACTATCTGCCTGCTCTGTGATCCTCTGCAGAAAAAAAAATACATGGCCCCAAGATGGCTGTGGAAAACCAAACCGGTTCTTTGCTATTACAAAGCCCATCATGAGACGCCTAAAGCCCTGCAATAATTTAGAACATGAACTGTTTTCTAAACACCCAGTCAGTGTGCACACTGCAGGAACTGCATCTGGTTGTAACTCAGAGAAGAAGCTTTAGAAACATGAATGAAACCACATGAGAGGCTAATGTGGGAGTTAGTCCAGACAGACAATGTGTTGTAACTGGTAACATGCAAGTAAATTACTAAAGAATAGGTGTGCAACTGAAAAAATATATACAAAATAAATAAAAGAATAAAAGCATATGAAGCCTCAGCGGTCCCAAAAACCATGACACATATCCTATGGAAAACTAAGATGAGTTCAGGACACTATATGATAGAAAAGAGCCACGAGGAAAAAGGAACTGTGTGTGTAATTATGTAGAAGTGTTAAATATGCACATGCAAACTAATTAGTTTATGAGTAAACACTGTAAATGTTATACCTGTGTGGAGATGAACAGTGGAAGCTTTACTTAATGTGATATTTTACCATAAAAAAAATCTATTGTTTTGTGTTGTGTAATGATTTTACCACAAAACATAGAACTTGTGAGAATGTGAGTATTGAGCAGCTTTTACTGACTTCATCACATTTAAAAACTCTTAATTTTTTCCCCCATGTCCTGTAGGGTATGATTCATCTGAGCTTAATTATTTACCACAGCTTTCTGCCAGCCACATCACAACGAATACCTAATAAACGCGTTTGGTCCTGAGGCCATTATGCACTGCTCAACCGATGTCAGTATTACAGAAGAAAGGATTGAGATAACTGGCAAGGTCCACCAAATTTATCATAAATCCCTAACTGATGGTGGGAATTTTGTGCAATTTGCTTCATCTTTCTCTTTGAGTATTGACATCTAACAGACTGGATTGTGCTGAGAAAGCCTGCTACAGAAAATTGGGGACAACCACTTAATATTCAAGAAGAAAATTATCTTGGTAACACTAAAACACACAGTAGAAAAAGATAATGTGAAATAATGTGCAAAATACTGTTTAACAGTGAAGTGGATGTGTTACTACATCCACATGATCAGTGAAGGAAACCGTCTTGATGAATCCTTGATGAATGTTGTGTTGAAAAAAATATTTCTGTAATCTTCACATGGTGTACCACCACTGGTTCAATCACTACAACCTGCAAGCAGCAGACTAGTTCTGATTTGCGTTTCTTGATTTGCCACATAAAAGCAGAGATAACTTGTCTTGTTTTCCAAGAGCTTAGAAAGTATTTGCCTTTTTAGAAACTATGTGGAATGAGCTGTACAGAAATCTGTATTTAGTCCAATTTCACAGTACAACAGTTCATCCTTTGGCAACAATTTCTGATGCCTGAAGGTGCCACATTCATCTGTTTAAACAAATGAACTAATATACACCCTATAAAAATATCCACCCATCATGCCCTTCTGCAAGGAGACTGATTCTTTGTCCCAGATATGAACAAGGTTGAGGCAAACTGTGTATTAACAAAAGCAAAGGACCTTGTAGAGATGCTGGCTGAAGTGGATAAGAGATCTACAATAAAACAAATCCTATAGTGAGATGGGCTGAAAGGCAACTCAGTGAGGAAGAACCCATTTCTCCAAAATCAAAATAAAAAGCCAGAATACAATTTGTAATAGCAAATAAATATTTTGGAGCATATCATGCGGTCTGATGAAGTACAGGGGTGGTAGCATCATGTTGTGTAGGTGATCAATAAATAGATGGCATCATTAGAAAAGAATTATGTAGAAATATTGAGGCAACATCTGAAGCCATCAGCCAATAAGTTTTGAGTTTGGGAACAAATAGGTCTTCCAATTAGACAATGATTCTAAGCATACGCGTGCCTTTTTATACAGAATGTAAATATCTGGTTTTAGCTGTATGTACAGCAGTGGCAAATAGGATTTAAAAAATGCAAACATTGAGGAAAAAGAACTTGAATTTATCCAGCCATCAACCCACAAGTATTTACAACAGTGGCAAAGGTAGGGGAACTATTTAACTGCTTATGGTCCTTCATTACTCTGATGCGGCTCTGAGATGTCTGAGTGAAGCCAACATGCCAAGACCACAGCAATTGCAGTTTTTCTCAATTGCTAAGACACATTTATTGAAAGCTGCTCTCCTTTTCTCCAAACTGTGAACACAAAACCCAGTTTTCAAGCTACATTCACAAAACCTCCAACTCCGACTCAAAACCAAACTATCACCTCAAAACAGTCCAATCTGTGCCCAAAAGTGAACTATGTTGTCAAATCGTGCCCCAAGTCAATAAAAATTTAAAACACTACTGAACTGTCTCTAAACACTACAGTGTAAAATAGAAAAATACATTGCTCAGGACATAAGTCTGTGGAAATTAATGTTTATTGTACACTGTAGGCTAAATGCATACTGCAAAACAAAAAAAAACCTGTGTATTTAGCACTTGTACATAGTAAAAAAAAATATACAAAAACAGAAATCTAACGACACAGGCTAGTTCCATGGCTTGCACGAGATTTACCCTGGTATAAGGTTGGCATTTACATACCTTCCACCGCCATGAGGAGAATAATTCTTCAATGGGGTTCAGGAAAGTGTGGGCACGGTGGAAGGCAAAGACTGATAAAACCTCGGTTTACATTGAACCATTCTCGAGCTTGGAGGGCTCGGTGAAAACTCAAATTGTTCTAAACAACAAGATAGATGGGATGTTTATCTTGCTGCCCTAACAGAGCATCTTGCGTGTGATTGAGGAAAATGAGGAGCTGGTGAGTATTGTAGGGCCTGAGACTGGCATGATGGAGGACATCCCCATAATTGCTGATGGCAGCATACAAGCATACAATGTGACATTGCCACCACGCTGCCCAGGGACACCAACAATGGCCCGTTGGCCGATCACGCAAAGGCCTTTCCTTCTCCTTTTGGTTAGATTAAACCCAGCTTCATCCATGTAGATGTATTCCTAGGGTCTTTCCATTGCATCCAGTTGAAAGACTCTGTAGAAACAGAAACAGTTTTGTAAGTGATACAGAAAAAGTGATTTAGGCCATTACAGTGAATCACTGCTTACAGTAACTAACACTGAATGTGTTTGGATATATATATATATATATATATATATATATATATATATATATATACTGGGGTTGAACAATGAAACTGAAACACCTGGTTTTAGACCACAATAATTTATTAGTATGGTGTAGGGCCTCCCTTTTGCGGCCAATACAGCATCAACTCGTCTTGGAAATGACATACAGGTCCTTCTCAAAATATTAGCATATTGTGATAAAGTTCATTATTTTCCATAATGTCATGATGAAAATTTAACATTCATATATTTTAGATTCATTGCACACTAACTGAAATATTTCAGATCTTTTATTGTCTTAATACGGATGATTTTGGCATACAGCTCATGAAAACCCAAAATTCCTATCTCACAAAATTAGCATATTTCATCCGACCAATAAAAGAAAAGTGTTTTTAATACAAAAAACGTCAACCTTCAAATAATCATGTACAGTTATGCACTCAATACTTGGTCAGGAATCCTTTTGCAGAAATGACTGCTTCAATGCGGCGTGGCATGGAGGCAATCAGCCTGTGGCACTGCTGAGGTCTTATGGAGGCCCAGGATGCTTCGATAGCGGCCTTTAGCTCATCCAGAGTGTTGGGTCTTGAGTCTCTCAACGTTCTCTTCACAATATCCCACAGATTCTCTATGGGGTTCAGGTCAGGAGAGTTGGCAGGCCAATTGAGCACAGTGATACCATGGTCAGTAAACCATTTACCAGTGGTTTTGGCACTGTGAGCAGGCGCCAGGTTGTGCTGAAAAATGAAATCTTCATCTCCATAAAGCTTTTCAGCAGATGGAAGCATGAAGTGCTCCAAAATCTCCTGATAGCTAGCTGCATTGACCCTGCCCTTGATAAAACACAGTGGACCAACACCAGCAGCTGACACCGCACCCCAGACCATCACTGACTGTGAATACTTGACACTGGATTCTGGCATTTTGGCATTTCCTTCTCCCCAGTCTTCCTCCAGACTCTGGCACCTTGATTTCTGAATGACATGCAGAATTTGCTTTCATCTGAAAAAAGTACTTTGGACCACTGAGCAACAGTCTAGTGCTGCTTCTCTGTAGCCCAGGTCTGGGGAATGCGGCACCTGTAGCCCATTTCCTGCACACGCCTGTGCACGGTGGCTCTGGATGTTTCTACTCCAGACTCAGTCCACTGCTTCTGCAGGTCCCCCAAGGTCTGGAATCGGCCCTTCTCCACAATCTTCCTCAGGGTCCGGTCACTTCTTCTCGTTGTGCACCGTTTTCTGCCACACTTTTTCCTTCCCACAGACTTCCCACTGAGGTGCCTTGATACAGCACTCTGGGAACAGCATATTCGTTCAGAAATGTCTTTCTGTGTCTTACCCTCTTGCTTGAGGGTGTCAATAGTGGCCTTCTGGACAGCAGTCAGGTCGGCAGTCTTACCCATGATTGGGGTTTTGAGTGATGAACCAGGCTGGGAGTTTTAAAGGCCCCAGGAATCTTTTGCAGGTGTTTAGAGTTAACTCGTTGATTCAGATGATTAGGTTCATAGCTCGTTTAGAGACCCTTTTAATGATATGCTAATTTTGTGAGATAGGAATTTTGGGTTTTCATGAGCTGTATGCCAAAATCATCCGTATTAAGACAATAAAAGACCTGAAATATTTCAGTTAGTGTGCAATGAATCTAAAATATATGAATGTTAAATTTTCATCATGACATTATGGAAAATAATGAACTTTATCACAATATGCTAATATTTTGAGAAGGACCAGTATACAAGTCTTGCACAGTGGTCAGAGGGATTTTAAGCCATTCTTCTTGCAGGATAGTGGCCAGATCACTACGTGATACTGGTGGAGGAAAACGTTTCCTGACTCGCTCCTCCAAAAGACCCCAAAGTGGCTCAATAATATTTAGATCAGGTGACTGTGCAGGCCATGGGAGATGTTCAACTTCACTTTCATGTTCATCAAACCAATCTTTCACCAGTCTTGCTGTGTGTATTGGTGCATTATCATCCTGATACACGGCACCGCCTTCAGGATACAATGTTTGAACCATTGGATGCACATGGTCCTCAAGAATGGTCCGATAGTCCCTGGCAGTGACGCGCCCATCTAGCACAAGTATTGGGCCAAGGGAATGCCATGATATGGCAGCCCAAACCATCACTGATCCACCCCAATGCTTCACCCTGGGCATGCAACAGTCTGGGTGGTACGCTTCTTTGGGGCTTCTCCACGCCGTAACTCTCCCGGATGTGGGGAAAACAGTAAAGGTGGACTCATCAGAGAACAATACATGTTTCACATTGTCCACAGCCCAAGATTTGCGCTCCTTGCACCATTGAAACTGACGTTTGGCATTGGCATGAGTGACCAAAGGTTTGGCTATAGAAGCCCGGCCGTGTATATTGACCCCGTGGAGCTCCCGACGAACAGTTCTGGTGGAAACAGGAGAGTCGAGGTGCACATTCAATTCTGCCGTGATTTGGGCAGCGGTGGTTTTATGTTTTTTGGATACAATCCGGGTCTTCAATATTTTGAGCAAAATTGTGTTCTTACCTTGCTAATTGAACCTTCACACTCTGCTCTTACTGGTGCAATGTGCAATCAATGAAGACTGGCTACCAGGCTGGTCCAATATATATATATATATATATATATATATATATATATATATATATATACACATATATATATACACAGGTCCTTCTCAAAATATTAGCATGTTGTGATAAAGTTAATTATTTTCCATATATTTTAGATTCATTGCACACTAACTGAAATATTTCAGGTCTTTTATTG
Source organism: Girardinichthys multiradiatus (assembly GCF_021462225.1). Taxonomy (NCBI): domain Eukaryota; kingdom Metazoa; phylum Chordata; class Actinopteri; order Cyprinodontiformes; family Goodeidae; genus Girardinichthys; species Girardinichthys multiradiatus. Next base: position 32,862,075 of record NC_061817.1, read on the forward strand.
TCTTAATACGGATGATTTTGGCATACAGCTCATGAAAACCCAAAATTCCTATCTCACAAAATTAGCATATCATTAAAAGGGTCTCTAAACGAGCAATGAACCTAATCATCTGAATCAACGAGTTAACTCTAAACACCTGCAAAAGATTTCTGAGGCCTTTAAAACTCCCAGCCTCGTTCATCACTCAAAACCCCAATCATGGGTAAGACTGCCGACCTGACTGCTGTCCAGAAGGCCACTATTGACACCCTCAAGCAAGAGGGTAAGACACAGAAAGAAATTTCTGAACGAATAGGCTGTTCCCAGAGTGCTGTATCAAGGCACCTCAGTGGGAAGTCTGTGGGAAGGAAAAAGTGTGGCAGAAAACGCTGCACAACGAGAAGAGGTGACTGGACCCTGAGGAAGATTGTGGAGAAGGGCCAATTCCAGACCTTGGGGGACCTGCGGAAGCAGTGGACTGAGTCTGGAGTAGAAACATCCAGAGCCACCGTGCACAGGTGTGTGCAGGAAATGGGCTACAGGTGCCGCATTCCCCAGGTCAAGCCACTTTTGAACCAGAAACAGCGGCAGAAGCGCCTGACCTGGGCTACAGAGAAGCAGCACTGGACTGTTGCTCAGTGGTCCAAAGTACTTTTTTTGGATGAAAGCAAATTCTGCATGTCATTCGGAAATCAAGGTGCCAGAGTCTGGAGGAAGACTGGGGAGAAGGAAATGCCAAAATGCCAGAAGTCCAGTGTCAAGTACCCACAGTCAGTGATGGTCTGGGGTGCCGTGTCAACTGCTGGTGTTGGTCCACTGTGTTTTATCAAGGGCAGGGTCAATGCAGCTACCTATCAGGAGATTTTGGAGCACTTCATGCTTCCATCTGCTGAAAAGCTTTATGGAGATAAAGATTTCATTTTTCAGCACGACCTGGCACCTGCTCACAGGTGCCAAAACCACTGGTAAATGGTTTACTGACCATGGTATCACTGTGCTCAATTGGCCTGCCAACTCTCCTGACCTGAACCCCATAGAGAATCTCTGGGATATTGTGAAGAGAACGTTGAGAGACTCAAGACCCAACACTCTGGATGAGCTAAAGGCCGCTATCGAAGCATCCTGGGCCTCCATAAGACCTCAGCAGTGCCACAGGCTGATTGCCTCCATGCCACGCCGCATTGAAGCAGTCATTTCTGCAAAAAGATTCCCGACCAAGTATGGAGTGCATAACTGTACATGATTATTTGAAGGTTGACGTTTTTTGTATTAAAAACACTTTTCTTTTATTGGTCGGATGAAATATGCTAATTTTGTGAGATAGGAATTTTGGGTTTTCATGAGCTGTATGCCAAAATCATCCGTATTAAGACAATAAAAGACCTGAAATATTTCAGTTAGTGTGCAATGAATCTAAAATATATGAATGTTAAATTTTCATCATGACATTATGGAAAATAATGAACTTTATCACAATATGCTAATATTTTGAGAAGGACCTGTATATATAACCTGTATCTACTGGAATGACTGTCTGAGTTGCTATCAAAGGGCACTTTGTACAGCTGTTTCATACGCAGTCTGTTATGCTTGAGGACAAGATCAATAGTAGAGAGGCTGACACTGTTGATACCCTCAAAATGTACATGGGCCACAATGATCTGCTGAATTTCACACCGTTTAATGGTGTCGTCCTCATGAACCATATGGACAATTAGGGTCTCTTGGTGTGGGGAGAACATACCTGTCCTCCGACTCCCATGTGGCAGTCTTTCAAATCTGCAACAAGAGAACAAGCTGTTACAGAAATATACATGGAATACTATGCCTACAAACAGTTCAACTAACCCTTCATTACAACACTACAGTACATTGGCACAATGATGTACTGAAACATATCTACTTACTATATACTGCAGTACAGTATATAATATAGTCATACAGTAATTGCTGTCAACATTTACATACTATAATGTCAAAAAAGGTAATTACCTGTTCTCTTCTCTAAATCTTCACATCATGGTGGAAACAGTGAATCTGCTGATGGCTGGTTGTACCCTTTGTCCAGCCTCCCTCATGCTCATACCATAGACAAGAACATGGTCAATCACAGTAGCTCTGATTTCATCACCTATTAATGTTCTTTGTCTTCACTGACCACCACGACCACCTCTCACAAGAACTCCTCTTCTCAGATTTCTATCCATTGTAGTGCCTCACAAACCAGTGCTCTCTGAACCGGCTTATATATGTACCCTTTAACATCATTGGCCACAAGTGTGATCAATTTTGAGTTGTTGTGTTCAACTGGTGACACCTGTGCTTTAACTGCATTTGACTTTTGCCACCTGTGCTCACCATTGCAACACAGATGTCTCACAGTGAAAATGTGTCCGCAAGTTGTGTCAAAACAGGTGAAGAGTGCTTATAGTTTTGCCAAAAGAGTGACTGATTCAATCTGTGGGTTCAGGCAACTGAGCATTTAGTTCAGACAATAGGGTTTAGTCTTTTGGCAATTGAGAAAAAACTGTAAAAATCCAACACAATAATTTGAAGGCTGTGGGAGATAATCTTATATTCACATCAGACCAAAAAGATATATTGATCATTTTTGATACTAACTTCAGCTGGCAGGAAGCAACTAGGAAAGGTAGCATGTTAGAGAAAATCAGAGGCTGCCCGTCTTTTCTGAAAACAGATTTGTTTGAGGAAACATGGTGGTGACACCTTCAATCGGATGGTTTGCTTTGGTCATTAATGGTGGGAGGAGAAATCAGCAAACAGCTGCCACAGCTCTTAGACACTCTTACCTCTAACTGTCCTCTAATTAACAGTCTTGACAGTATGGCTGGTGTTGGTTTTAGTTCATGAGTCCATGTGTTTGTGTCATCGTGCCACAACTGTGCTCCTGAACATAATACCAGTCCCAGGATCTACCACAAAGACACTCTGAATGTTCTTGCATGCATTATTAAAGATGTGTCACCCAAGCAAGATGCAGTCATAAATATTTCAGTGTCAGAAACACGAACTAAAGATTATAAGAAATAAAGATTTTAAGAAATATGAGGGAAGACCAACATTTAGACAGGCAATTTATTAAGAACCCAATATTTGGGGATGTGTCATAATAATGAAATTAACAATAACGCCATACTGCAACTAAATATTGGTATCACAGAACCTAATAGCTTATAAATATCTTTAATATGATGGGTGTGCACTGGAGATGCATTCAAACTCACATGATTCTTTCAGCAGGTTGTCAGAAATATAGAAATATTCTTACAAAAATTGCATAGCTCCCTGATAGACTGGATAAATATTATTATTGTTGCCATTATATACTGGCAAATACTGGTAAATATGTTACTTCAATGTTATCAATATAAATCACTAAAGCTATGCCAGTTTATGTAGGATCTCAGCTTCTCTCCTCCTGGTTGGTTCTGGCAGCTCGTTATGAGCAGCTGCAGCTCATCTCCTGATGAGCTCACTGGGCTTCTTAAGGCAGCTGCTGGAACAGGTCTTTGCTGGAACATAACCTCAGTTATGTGGACTGCCTGTCTGCCTACCTGCCTGGCTACCTGCATATCTGCCTGCATATCTGCCTGCATATCTGCCTGCATATCTGCCTGCCCCTTGTAAATACTCACCTAAGGACTGCACTGTAAATATACTCACCATCAGCACTCTCACCTTGGATTCCTGGATTCCGTCCTCCTCCCCTGGTTCCTGGACAACACCAACTTATTATCCTAGGCAAGCCTACACTAGGAATAAAACTTCACTTACCGTCTACATCCTGTGTTTTGAGTCCGTTTTCATTCTCTGGTTTGTTCTACTTCGACTACCTTAGTGATTCATGATAGTTTACACCCAAATGGCACTATAAGAGTACCAGGTGCTAGCTAAGATTAATGAGAATTTTCAGGAATTTACTCCTTCAACAACTTTTCTCTGGTTGTATTTGCATCAGATTGTGAAATGTGTGCTAAACTAGTTATTGTTTACTTCCTATGTGGAAATCAAATTGATTGCAAAAAGTGGGGATGGTTCACCTTGCTTTTCTTGTTCAGTTGGAGTAAGTGTTGGGTCACCTCCATTTTGGTCAGGTAAACGACTGTTACTACGCAGCTCAACAGGCAGCACAGCTCACCGGAGTTTCTTTTTTTTTTTTTTTTATTACATATATTTATTGAACTTTTTTCGCAAAGCAGGTAAAACACAGACGCCATACAACACCCGTAACAATATACAGAATCAAAAAAAAAAAAAAAACACACAAAGGGGATATGAACAATACTTCAGGAAGGCTTTGAAGGTAGAGTGTCTCAGATATTAAACTCTGAGATCGACTCAATAACTAACTATAACTACTGGTCCTTCTCAAAATATTAGCATATTGTGATAAAGTTCATTATTTTCCATAATGCAATGATGTAAATTTAACATTCATATATTTTAGATTCATTGCACACTAACTGAAATATTTCAAGTCTTTTATTGTCTTAATACGGATGATTTTGGCATACAGCTCATGAAAACCCCAAATTCCTATCTCACAAAATTAGCATATTTCATCCGACCAATAAAAGAAAAGTGTTTTTAATACAAAAAACGTCAACCTTCAAATAATCATGTACAGTTATGCACTCCATACTTGGTTGGGAATCCTTTGGCAGAAATGACTGCTTCAATGCGGCGTGGTATGGAAGCAATCAGCCTGTGGCACTGCTGAGGTCTTATGGAGGCCCAGGATGCTTCGATAGCGGCCTTTAGCTCATCCAGAGTGTTGGGTCTTGAGTCTCTCAACGTTCTCTTCACAATATCCCACAGATTCTCTATGGGGTTCAGGTCAGGAGAGTTGGCAGGCCAATTGAGCACAGTGATACCATGGTCAGTAAACCATTTACCAGTGGTTTTGGCACTGTGAGCAGGTGCCAGGTCGTGCTGAAAAATGAAATCTTCATCTCCATAAAGCTTTTCAGCAGATGGAAGCATGAAGTGCTCCAAAATCTCCTGATAGCTAGCTGCATTGACCCTGCCCTTGATAAAACACAGTGGACCAACAACAGCAGCTGACACGGCACCCCAGACCATCACTGACTGTGGGTACTTGACACTGGACTTCTGGCATATTGGCATTTCCTTCTCCCCAGTCTTCCTCCAGACTCTGGCACCTTGATTTCCGAATGACATGCAGAATTTGCTTTCATCCAAAAAAAGTACTTTGGACCACTGAGCAACAGTCCAGTGCTGCTTCTCTGTAGCCCAGGTCAGGCGCTTCTGCCGCTGTTTCTGGTTCAAAAGTGGCTTGACCTGGGGAATGCGGCACCTGTAGCCCATTTCCTGCACACGCCTGTGCACGGTGGCTCTGGATGTTTCTACTCCAGACTCAGTCCACTGCTTCTGCAGGTCCCCCAAGGTCTGGAATCGGCCCTTCTCCACAATCTTCCTCAGGGTCCTGTCACCTCTTCTCGTTGTGCAGCGTTTTCTGCCACACTTTTTCCTTCCCACAGACTTCCCACTGAGGTGCCTTGATACAGCACTCTGGGAACAGCCTATTCGTTCAGAAATTTCTTTCTGTGTCTTACCCTCTTGCTTGAGGGTGTCAATAGTGGCCTTCTGGACAGCAGTCAGGTCAGCAGTCTTACCCATGATTGGGGTTTTGAGTGATGAACCAGGCTGGGAGTTTTAAAGGCCTCAGGAATCTTTTGCAGGTGTTTAGAGTTAACTCGTTGATTCAGATGATTAGGTTCATAGCTATTTTAGGGACCATTTTAATGATATGCTAATTTTGTGAGATAGGAATTTTGGGTTTTCATGAGCTGTATGCCAAAATCATCCATATTAAGACAATAAAAGACCTGAAATATTTCAGTTAGTGTGCAATGAATGTAAAATATATGAATGTTAAATTTTCATCATTGCATTATGGAAAATAATGAACTTTATCACAATATGCTAATATTTTGAGAAGGACCTGTATATGCACGTTTATCCCAAGCCAGGTCTATAAGCCCTAACCTCAATCTGCGGGATAAAGTGGCCCCCAAATAGGTAAATAATGGATCCCAAGTCCGATAAAATAAAAAGGATTTATCCTTCAGTGCTGTAGAGAATGCTTCACATGGAATGATCACAGTCTGGTTCCACTGACTGAGGATTGGGGCTTTATCACTGATCCATACAGCCAGAATGCATTTTTGAGCACAATGGAGTAAAATGTTTAGAAGGCTGTTGTTACAAAGGTCAGCAGGAAGCTCCTCAGTCAGTCCCAACAAGCAAGTCGTTGCACTTAGATGTAAATTACGGATAAAAATTATATCAAGCTGTTGAGCTATTACATCCCAGAACTGTTGAATATGGGGCAGGACCACAAACAGTGAAGAAATGAACCGACAGGAGATTGACATTTAATACTGAGTTCCGACAGTAATGGAGTCATCCTGTGTCTGGCCTCAGGAGTGATATATAGCCTATACAAGATCGTAAATTGGCTCTCCCAAAAAGGGTTAGACACCAGCACCTTGGAGGGGTGGCTGCACAAGGCACAAGACCTCCCAGTACACTTTCTGAGTAAAAGATTTAAGTTGAGTGTTATTCACTAATAGAGATTCTATTGGGGGAATGGCTATACCACTAGTAAACTCCTTCGACTTGCATTGAATAAAGTTTCTAACTTCCAATAATTTAAAGAAATCCTCATTGGGAATGCCAAATTCACTTTTAATTTGTTGAAATGTGAGAATTGAGCCGTCCTGAATCAAGTCTCCCACAACTTTTATACCTTTGAGCTCCCAGTCAGCAAGACCAAATCAAAGTCCAGGCTGGAAGTCGGGATTCTCATGAAAAGGAGTTAGCAGAGAAAAAAAACCGTCATACCCTCCTAATTTCCTGACTTTACGCCAAATGCTTAACATATGCTTCAAAAGCATATTGTCTTTTACTAACTGCTGCTTTACCAGGAGAGATGTGTAACAAGTGGTGCAGGGGCATTCTGCCTAATAAGGCTGATTCGCAACAGAGCCAGACAGAGTCAGGGTCATCTATGTACCACTCCAAAAGAAACCCATACTGCGCAGCCCATAGGAAAAGAGCAAATAAAGGCATAGCTATTCCTCCCCTTTTAACCGGTAAACAGAGAAATCTGGGTTTTTTGTTACACCAAATAAACGATATAATCGAACTATTTAGAGTTGCACTAACCTTCTTTGACAGCCATATAGGCAGCATCTGAAAGTAATACAGGAGTTGGGGGAGAATTTCCATCTTGATCAGAAAGATGTGACCCAGAAGGGATAGAAGCAGACCACACCACCTGTCAAGGTCCTGTCTTATGGTTTGTATAAGAGCTGCAACATTTAATTGATATAAATCTTTCAAGTTGGGTGAAATTTTAAAACCCAGATATAGAAATCCTGTTGGAGACCAATGACAGGGGTGCGAAATGCTTTAATCAAACTTTTGTGAGCAACAGAGGGGCATGGCTTCACTTAATTTTGTAACCAGAGAAGGCACAATAACCATTGATTAGCTTTATCAATTTAGGGATAAAATGTGTGGGAGAGTCTAAAAAGATCAAAACGTCATCTGTGTACAATGAGATCTTATGCTCAACCTTATTCAAAGAAATTCCTTGATATTGGCATCTTGTCTGATAGTGGAGCCTAAAGGCTCCATAGCTAATAAAAGGGACAGCCTTGCCTAGTACCCCGTTCAGTTTTAAAATTACTAGACCTGAGCCCGTTTGTAATCACAGCTGAAAGAGGCGATGTATACAAGATACGAATCCACCTAATAAAATCCTCCTCAAGGCCGAATCTTTGAAGAGTGTGGAAAAGGTAGGGCCATTTCAGCCTATCAAACGATTTCTCTGCATGGAGCGAAATAAAAAGGACTTCTGCCAAAACTGGAAAGAGTGCTGAATAATGTTAAGTAAGCTCCTCAAATTGTGCAAAGAAAATCTTCCACGTATAAAACCGGTCTGGTCATTGGCAATGACCAAGGGGAGAACCATTTCCAACTGTGAGGCCAGGATCTTTGCTAGAAGCTTCAAGTCTACATTTAGAACTGAGATAGGTCTGTATGAAGAACATTGTTCAGATGATTTCCCCTTTTTCAGCACCAAGGAAATATTAGCCTCCAAAAGATATGGAGGGAGAGCCACAGCCATAAACGAAGAGTTCAGCATCTCAAGCAGGGGGTTGTCTAGGATAGAATTAAACTTTCATAAAATTCAGCATTAAAACCGTCAGGACCAGGGGCCTTATTGCTGGAGAGTGACTGGATGCAATTCTTAATTTCACTCAGGGTTATTGGTTTGCACAAGTTGTCTATTTGTTCATCTGAAACCTTTGTTACCTCCACCTTGGTGAAAAAATTATTGATATCTTGTTCTGAAAAATTATTTAACTGCGAAGTGTATAACTGCTTGCAAAATGATTTAAGTATCATTGATTACTTTGTTGTCATAATTACATACACCTGTTACATCTTTAAAATACGAGATACTCATACATCTTTTGCCTCATGAAAAAAATAGATTTTTCAGCCTTCTTAGTTAGTATAGACTCCAAAGCAGTCTTAACAATTAGTATTTCATGATCTAGTTCTTCTGATGAGCATATATTGTGTTTGATCTGAAGTTTGTGTGGTTCCAATTCGAGCTTTCTTTGTTCTACCCTGCTATTCCTTTTAAGTCGAGCGGTATTAGATATTATCAGCCCCCGAGCATAGGCTTTCATGGTATCCCATAATAGGCCAGGAGAAAGATCAGAAGTCTTAATCTCCTTAAAATATAATCTAAATGCACTTTGAGAAATTTTTTTACTTTTGGGTCTTGATTCAAAAATGCACTATATCTCCATGGTCGAATTTGAGATACAGGACTAACTTTAATTAGAGAGACATAAATAGGTGCATGGTCCAATATAATGATGTCGTCAATACTACAACTCTTAACATTACTTAATAAACTTTTAGGAGTGAAAATAAAGTAAATTCTACTGCGCGTTTTGTGTACACCAGAATAAAATGTAAGCTCCTTAGCACTGGGATGTAAAACGCGCCAAGCATCCACTAGATCAAGTTCACCATAGGTGTCGAGTATCGCCCTAGCTCTTCTGAACATTGGGTTAAGTACAGAGGGCGATTTATCCAACACGGAGGAAAAGTAGCAGTTGAAATCACCAGCTACAACTCTATTATCACAAATCCAGCCTGCAAATGAGGAGAAAACCTGAGGTATGAAGTCATTAGATTGCACTGGGGGAAGATAAACATTTAAGAGGGACAATGATTGTCCACTGATATTGCCTGTCAACATGTCTATCACACTTATCAGAAATTGTTTCAATATCAGAAAGGAGGAGATGCTTATGTACTAATACAACATTTCTGCTTTTGCTGGTAAAAGATGAGCCAACCCCCCCCCCAGTCGCGTCTCATCTTCAGGTGTTCATCGATAGTCAGGTGTGTTTCGTGTAGGAGCGCTATATGAATCTGTTCCTTTTTCAAAAAGCTTAAAATCTTCTTCCGCTTAATAGGACTATGTATACCACCCACATTCCAACTGCAAATTTTCAGTGAAGTCACATCTCTGGCCATCTTTTGTCAATAAGGATTACATGCTTAGATTCAAATGAGAGACGTGCGGAAAAACTAAGACTCCCTGAGACCAGACTGACATGAAAGTTATGAAAATGAAATAAAAACAAAAACACTGCTTTGCTGAAACCTAACAAAAAACTACAAGGGATAATAAAACAGACTACAGGCTGTAACACCCATCAAGGGGTGAAAGCTAACCTCCCCACACGTATAGGGACGAATGCCAGACCAGTTATCAAACGTCTTCACACCTGGAAACTTTAAGTGTGCAACGCATTGCCCGCAGCTGGCAACAAAAAAACTGAGGATTATAAAGTCCCCAACAACTTGTGAGCAAACATGTGTTGAATCCCAAACAAAGCCCAAAAATGTATTTATACAGTGCACCTTGGGAAATGTGCGGCTAGCAAATCCATTTCTCAGTCATTTAAACCTGGAGAGGTGTGCTCAATTATCTGAGGTCCCAGGGGAAGATCCTCTGCACCGCGAGGTTGCCTCCAAGAAGGCAGCTACATCTTTAGGATGTTTAAATATCTTTTCCTGACCATTGTCTTTAATCCTGAGCAAAGCAGGATTCAGAAATAGAAAACACAATCCCTCTCTCCTTAAGCTGTTGCTTCACTTGTGTAGAACTCCAGCCACTTTCTTACCACAGCCACAGAAAAGTCCTCAAATATCATGATCCGGGCACCTTTGTAGAACAGAGACTTCCTTGCTGCCTGCTTAATCCGAGCTTTTTATTGAAAATTGTGGAGCTTCAATACGACTGCCTGGGGTCCTTGGTCTGGGCCCGGACAGGGTTCAAGAGGCTGTCCAGTTTAACAGCTCCTTCTTTGAAGCTAATCTGTAGTAGCTCCGGCAGCCAGGCCCTGAAGAAGGCAATCAGGTTAGTACCTTCCCTGCCCTCAGGAAGCCCAACAGCACGTAGATTGCACCGCCGACTCCTGTTTTCCAAGTCGTCAATCTTGTCCAGGGCCGCTTCCAGATTCCCCATGACCTCTGACATCCGGTTAGCATGAATTGCTACAGAAGTATTGATTGCTGGTGCGTGTGTACCGTGTTTTGATAAACTGAGCACTGACTCAGTTGGAGTTAAAGTGGACTGAGGCTACGAACTGAGCCTCGTGTCCATCTCCTTTGTTTCACAGTTTATGGCCTTTGTGTTTTTTCAACGGGGTTTCCGCCTCCAAGTTTTATGATCCTTTGTTTCGAGACAAGTCCACTATCAGCTGTTAGTAGCTACGGGGTTGGCTGCTAGGTGCTTTACTGCATCTGAGCTGGCCTGGCTCTACTGTGTAACAGTTGACAGGCACTATCAAGACGCATCAATGGACTAAAGAAGGCTTCACCATTTATTAATTCTGCTCCATTTTCCGAGTAAACCCAAATTGTTATTTTATTCCCATTCTGTCCAAACACTGCTCTTTTGATCTCCATTTACGCTCAGTATGCATTTTAATTTTTGGTTATTCATTCCCTTACATAGAATAGTGTATGCTTAATTAGGTGAAGGCTGTTGGACCAGAATAGTGAATTGTAATAGTGGACTATTGGTTTAATACATTTTCACATAGATAAAGAGACAGTGTTTGTGTTTATTTTGTGCAAGAGGGATTTGTTTGTCAACTAAGGTTAGTGTTCCCCACCCTAAAACGGTAAAACTGTGGATAACACAGTGACATTTGCCATGGTTTTGGTTAATAATTATTGTTATTATTAAGTGCTCTCAGCCCAATAATCACAACACCAGAGTGTATCTCCGATTTCTATTCATAAGAAATTATTTTTGGTTACAATGTATTATTTCTGAATTATGATTTTAAATTATAATATTGATAAGTATTTATAATCAGTAATCATAAACCTTACATAAGCTTTCATCAAAAGTGACTTGCAAGTGAAGAAACTGAGGAAGAAAAATACAATACATCCATGTGTTAGAATAACCCAGTCAAAGTCCACATACAAATTCAGTTAAGAATCTGGGTCAAGGCTTGAAATTGCTCTTCACAGATGTTCTTGATCCAATATGACTGAACTATTCTTGCAAAGCAAATTGGTAAAAAAGTTTGTTCTCTAGATTGGCACAATATATTATTGCCATGCAATAAATTAAACCAATACTGCAGGGGGGAAATAAGGCAGAAAACCTACAAAACTGTTTTGTGCCTAAATATCTCTAAGCTTATAAAACAACAGAGGGGTACATGCAGTTATACAACTTTAGAACCTGGGTTTAGTCTGAACAATTTTGAACAATTTGCACATAAGGAACTCAGTTTCAGGTTGATTTAGTTTTTTTATATTGCACCAACTCTCAAGAAATATCATCTCAAAGCACTTTACAAGTTTATGTTTGAATTTATGTATAAATATATATATATATGAGAATGGTCGGATCCTTTCTGTACAGAGTATGCATGTTCTCCCACGCAAGTGTGGGTTTTCAAGAGGTATTCCAGCTTTTTGCCACACTCCAAACACATGCATCTTAAGTTAAATAGCAATTCTAGGTTGCTGTTAGGTGTGAAAGAGTGTGTGCATGGTCGTCTTTGTCTCGGATTGGATTGGGTCAGCTCTTTTGGCTAATATGGGTAAAATGAAATCAAGTGTGTAGCAAACGATGAAATGATGAAAATGCTTTGAGCTGTCGCCTGTTTAAAGAGCTGTGAAATCAAGCTGATGTGAAATGATTTGTTGCTTTAGTAGTCCTGTTCTGCTTATGCAGATACTTTGTTAAATGTTTCTGTCATTGGTTGTTTTTGAGTCAGAGGAGGATGCAGCAAAGATAAGCCTATCTGGAATATACACCACCACCTATGCTTGTCAGATATATATACACTGCTCCAAAAAAATAAAGGGAACACTCAAATAACACATCCTAGATCTGAATGAATGAAATGTTCTCATTGAATACTTTGTTCTGTACAAAGTTGAATGTGCTGACAACAAAATCACACAAAAATCATCAATGGAAATCAAATTTATTAACCAATGGAGGCCTGGATTTGGAGTCACACACAAAATTAAAGTGGAAAAACACACAACAGGCTGATCCAACTTTGATGTAATGTCCTTAAAACAAGTCAAAATGAGGCTCAGTATTGTGTGTGGCCTCCACATGCCTGTATGACCTCCCTACAACGCCTGGACATGCTCCTGATGAGACGGTGGATGGTCTCCTGAGGGATCTCCTCCCAGACCTGGACTAAACCATCTGCCAACTCCTGGACAGTCTATGGTGCAATGTGACGTTGGTGGATGGAGCGAGACATGATGTCCCAGATGTGCTCAATCGGATTCAGGTCTGGGGAACGGGTGGGCCAGTCCATAGCTTCAATGTCTTCATCTTGCAGGAACTCCAGCCACATGAGGTCTAGCATCGTCCTGCACCAGCATATGGTTTCACAATGGGTCTGAGGATCTCGGTACCTAATGGCAGTCAGGCTACCTCTGGCGAGCACATGGACAACCATGCGGCCCTCCAAACAAATGCCACCCCACACCATTACTGACCCACTGCCAAACCGGTCATGCTGAAGGATGTTGCAGGCAGCAGATCGCTCTCCACGGTGTCTCCAGACTCTGTCACGTCTGTCACATGTGCTCAATGTGAACCTGCTTTCATCTGTGAAGAGCACAGGGCGCCAGTGGTGAATTTGCCAATCCTGGTGTTCTCTGGCAAATGCCAAGCGTCCTGCATGGTGTTCGGCTGTGACCACAACCCCCATTTGTGGACGTCGGGCCCTCATACAATCCTCATGGAGTCGGTTTCTAACCGTTTGTGCAGACACATGCACATTTGTGGCCTGCTGGAGGTCATTTTGCAGGGCTCTGGCAGTGCTCCTCCTGTTCCTCCTTCCACAAAGGCTGAGGTAGCGGTCCTGCTGCTGGGTTGTTGCCCTCCTACGGCCTCCTCCACGTCTCCTGGTGTACTGGCCTGTCTCCTGGTAGCGCCTCCAGGCTCTGGCCACTACGCTGACAGACACAACAAACCTTCTTGCCACAGCTCGTATTGATGTGCCATCCTGGATGAGCTGCACTACCTGAGCTGCTTGTGTGGGTTGTAGAATCCGTCTCATGCTACCACGAGTGTGAAAGCACCACCAACATTCAAAAGTGACCAAAACATCAGCCAGAAAGCATAGGTACTGAGAAGTGGTCTGTGGTCCCCACCTGCAGAACCACTCCTTTACTGAGTGTGTCTTGCTAATCACCAAAGATTTCCCCCTGTTGTCTTTTCTATTTGCACAACAGCATGAGAAATTGATTGATCAGTGTTGCTTCCTAAGTGGACATTTTGATTTCACAGAAGTTTGATTTACTTGGAGTTATATTGTGTTGTTTAAGTGTTCCGTTTATTTTTTGAGCAGTGTATAAATATAAATAAAAGCCACATAACCTATGATGACTACCTCACCACACTTTAGCCTCCTGCCACACTAAACTCACAAATCAAGCCTGATGCTTTGAATCAGATACAATGACAACTATTACGTTGGAAAAAGCAGAAGGGTGACAAAGTAAGACAACAGTTTATAAAAACATGCAGAGAAGACAACACCGGCCTGCAGAACATCTTGAACCATCTTAATCCAATGCATCACTCAACACACAACCATGTCTTGGTGACACCAGAGTGGATAAAAAGGTTTTTATTGTGAAAAATAGTGCATGAAAGATGGAAATTTCTAGCATATGTGATCAACTCTGAAAACAGATTTTCTTTTAGTCTTTCAAATTAGAGACTTTGGTCAGTCCTGTACACATGCTCCAGGGTTCTCCTCAATGCTGTTGTCACAGCCTGCTGACTCACACTCCTGTATGTCTGTTCTGTGGTTTGGTTCATTTGGTTAAAGCTTTTTATAAAGTTACTCTCATCTGCACAGACAGGCCCAGCACGTCCTTGGTCTGTTCCGTGTCCAGTAAAAGTCCCTGAGGTGGCAGAAGCACCTGCCCTTCAGAAGGACAGCTCAGCCTGTGCTGAAAACTGCTTTCAGGACCACAGGTTTTCCTTCTGCACATCACGGTGTCTCAGGGAAAAAGAGCAAGTAATAATGAAAAAAGATACAATTGCTTAGAGAAGTATTGGGAGAGAGGTGCCCCTCGTCCTTATGTTACATCAGCTGAGGCATGCCAGTGATTCCCACTGTCTTCAGGATTTATTCTGGTGTTGAAAATGGCCCATGGAGGGAAATTGAGTCATATATTTTAGTTATATTAAAGTCTAGGAGCAGTCCAAAAAGCAATCATTGTGCTGTGTGCTAACCAGAAATACACTTTAGCATCAATAATGTCTCCAAATCACAAAGGATGCTCTGTATGGAAGCAGATGTGGAGTATCAAATTTGGATGGTTGGATGTTTTCTGCAAACATCCAACCACCTGTAATGTGTGGTTTTGGTTTAAAAAGCACTTACAGTTTCATTGAAATTTTAGCCATCTAAACCTCTTGAATTGCAAATGGTCCCAGAAGTAATGTTTTTTTATTCTAACAAAGCCAGTGAAGAGGGAGGAGGCTGTTTAATGTGTTCTTTTTACTAAAGGTACCATTAAACCCAAAATTTCCTGGCTAACATAAGGTTCATTTATGATTCTCTACAGAACAAAACGTGTCCAATGGCAGGTGAGACAAACATGCCCCCTCCATTTTTTTTGATGCACTGAGCGACTCCTACAACACACGTACCTTCCACTTAGCTCTCTCACTGCAGTCCTCTCCCCCTCCCATCTGATTAAAAAAATAGGGAGGCAAAGATAAAAGTTTGTTGGCTCACTTTTGAAAATGTTCAATTAATCAGGCACTCATGTTGGTTACAAGGATTCATCCTGTGGGATCTATAAGTAAGGCTATAAAGAGTTGGGAAATCGCAAATCGGGCAACAACCTGCAGCAAGGTGTGAGGACACTGCCAAGGATAAAAAGAATTCAACCTACTGCTGTAATTTCAGTTTTGATTTGTTTAGGGATGTTATTGAAGCATGAATATATACTCTTTTACCCATGCATGACGCTGCATTGGCTTAGTTTATCGAGTGGTCTGCTGTGTTTTGCTGAGCTCAATAGCATCGCATCTATATTTTACCAGTGTTTGAAAAACACTCAATTCTGTGTAGCTTCCCTTGAGTGGGTGAAAGAGGAAAGAAAATGCATTCAAGTAACTTTTCACCCAGGATCTACGGTTCTTCTTTGGCTTGGTAGATACATATGTTGGAAATACCACCAAAATGAAGGCTATGAATGTTATCCAGGAGGATTTATGTACAAACAGTTTGAATATTGAACAAGTATTAACTCTTTCATGCAAACAATGTGAAATAAATGTTTTTTATGCATGCATCTGTGGGTTTAACATGATCAACATCCACCTGTGATCTACATAAGCATAGTTATGTTAAGCCTGCCAGGATGTATTCATAACTGATGGTGTCCCTGGCTGCAATATGGGTATGTGTCTGTAAATGTACGAGAGAGTGAGAGCTTCAAAAACATTTTGATCTTCCCAAGTTTGACACCAATCTTAGACAGTCTAGCAAGCTTTCTCTGCCTTATTTCTGTACAGCGTCTACTTTAACCGTTTCCCTTGCTTTCCTCTCCTGCTGGAATTTTCTATATTTACACAGTCTGCATAAAACCTGCTAAGAAACATCTTAATTGGAAGGTTACAACTTTTATAATCTAATTGATTTGTTTGTGTCTGCCAACACTTTAACGAGATTCTGTAGTTTGAAATAGAAAATCTGATGTGTTAATTAAATGTTTTCCCTTAAAATATGTTTCTCTTATTTTTACCTTCTGTGTAGCCTCTCTCACAGTTTTCAGCTGACACAAATACTGAATACCATAGCAGGAGAGGGTGTTCTAATAAGTCTCTATGTTTCCTGTCACTAATGAAAGACAGACCAAAGTTGTTTATAGTAATGAGTTTGTGCCACCTGTGCCCACAGTGCTATAATGCAATAGGACCAGAAACTGTCCTACATGTCACATGAAACAGTTCAGGAATTTCAGTATTTTGGACCTAAACATTTGAGTATCTGTGGTCATACTTCTCTGGAATACACTTTTCAGAAATTAGTTCCTTACAAAACATTCTTACAATACATCAGGCAACAGAAAATTTCACTTCATCAGAAAAAGCCATACAACTAAACCAATGTGAATTTAACTGTGTAATTTGCTTTTATCCTGCCAATTATTTTAAATTAAATGAAAAAAGAGACTCTTTAGAGTTTCCTTACCTACAGACACACATTTTAACCAAGACTCAAAATTTCAGCAGGAATTCATTCAGGAATACAAAATTATACATATCAGGTTCAAAACATTTTCAGAAATTTTTACTTAGAATCAGGTGCTGTAAACCCAAAGGCGTTTGTTTTCAGTCCTGAGACCCACCTTTAAAAAAAAAAAAAAAAGCTTGAGATTTTCTTGATTCTACATTTAAAACTCTACTCAGAATGGCTTTTTCTAAGAAACAGTCAGGGACGGAGGCACGAAGCATGCAGGAATGACCTGTTTATATTATATGTAGAGCGTGCAATGTGCACTGTGATCTAAACGATCAAAATGCAAAAACAGCAGATACCTTTGTATACAGTGTCTCCATAAACAGTAACAGACAAACTGGTTGATTCTATCAATTTCAGTTTTTCTTGAACAAAATGGATTTCTAAAATGAAATCCTATTTAGAGGTCATGGCAAGTTATTCTACTTGTTGATCACTTTGCAATAAAATATTTTCGGATGGTGCCAACCCTACTATTCTTGAAGTAGTAAAAAAATATGCTTTGTTTTCTTAGCATTCAAAAAGCTGTAGGTTTCAGAGCTGTTGTTCTCAAAGACATGTTGGAGATACTCAATAGCAGAAGTATGAAGCAGTAAAGCGTCACCAGCGTAGAAATGAAAAGAAAGTTCACAATACTCTATCCTAGGCTATTTAAATCTAAAGATATTCAAAAAGTGTATTCACCTTTATGCAATCTTAGATATAAGTTGCTGATGATGGAGAGATTATGGGAAGGTTTTAAATATGCTAATAATAAGCTATTGAATTTATTATTTAAAAAAGAAACAGAACAAACAGACCAGACAAGAAACATAAGAGAGGTTTTTTAGATTCTGTTTGCAGAACTGCTTTAAATTGAAGACCACAAAGTGTGGGAAGAAAAAAAGCCATTGCTTAAAGTAGAACCTTGATTTTTAGATAGTAAGAAGATAAAGCCCTGCTCACTAAAGATTTTTTTTCTCTTTTGCAATCAAAGAGCTCTACAAAATAATGAAACAAATGTAAAAGGCAATGCAAACTGACAAAGCACTATGTCTAATAAAATTATTTTTATTACAAGATGCAAGGCAGCAAAACAAAGACAATTTAAAGGCACTATATAAATATGCTAATTAAAATGGCAGTTTTTACAATTTGTTTTTATTTATGATTTAAACTGACGAACTATATTGAGCTGTGTTTATATCACGGAGATGAGGATTAGGCTTTGTAGCATTAATATACTTTATCCTTTCTTTTCTATTCTATAAAGAAAATATGCAATAATTCATATTTAAAAAGAGCTAGTTAAGTATGAAAAGAATAACTTGCATTTTCTCATCAAAACATGTCAGTGACCAGACCTGAACCTTAGATGGCATGTTTGTTAATTATAAACACTGATTTTATTTTTTCCCCTCAAACAAAGTAATGGAGCTATATAAACTCACAAACACTGTCAGCTACATGTTCTCTTTCTAAACAGATAGCATGTACATTCAGTTCTGACTGGCTGTGCTTTGGTTCCAATCTGTTACCGAGCATTTTTAAAGATGAAATCAAATATTTGTGAAATCATTCAAAAAATTCATATCTGCAGTGCGAGTGCCTCAGACAGAGCTGAGATGTTGCTGCGTCACATAAAGAGCAAATCATATTTTACATTCCTAGTTTGTGCCAGGGCTATCAGTGAGAATATTCATTATTATTGGCAAGGATTGATTTAAAAGAAAATGACTCATGTAGCAACATGAATAGTTGATAGTGCTTATTCTCAGATCACCAGTTGCATGTTTATTTTATACTTTATATGATGTATTATTGTATATCATGTCATAATTTATAATTAATTCATTTTGTGGTAGATTCATCTGCATTATTTTTATGGTACTGTATTGGGTTATGCTTAAAGAAACCTTGTGATGTTCTTTAAGAGATATCCAGCCAAGCTACAATCAGAGGAAGAGCTGCGTCTCTGTTCTCACAACAAACTCAAGTTTGTTCCTCAATTGGCCAGGGTGGCATCATGTCACCAATCATGTTCATGGCGTTGACAGCGAAGTGTGAAGTATGTGGGATGAGAGTCAGCTCCTGTTAGTCATAAGCCATGATGATATGGATGGATATGGATATGGTCGTACAGAAGTCATTACCATAACAGATTGGCATTCCAGTATCTAAAAGAAGTTCACATGTAAACTTTAAATTTGTTTTAATTATTTACAATTATTCATGCTTTTTTTTCCCCAAACCTATACGGCAGCTGTGATAACCACTGGCTACAATAATAGTCAAAATAACAACAAAAGATATCTTACGAATCAAGCAGAACAGGACAGTTTTTGAAAGGTCAACTAGATAATTAATCTACAACTCACAGCCGATACAAAGAAAGGAAGTATTTTATGTTTTATTAAAATGATTTGAGCCTGGTGAGACTAAACAGAAATCCGCTTCCAAGTAGAGAGAACAGAGTGTTGTAATTTGATCTTTATCTTCACATCTACACATCTCACATATTCTAAAAAAGCACAATAATGAGAGCTATGTGTTTTTGCTTGTTTAAAAAAACTTAGGAACTATCATACTCTTAAGCATAAAATTAGCATACTCCTGTGTACTTTGTCTCTTGATGCGCACTAACCGTTTTATCATTACTCCTTTGATTTGCAAAACCAGCTCCAACTCCTGTCTTCTTAGCTTCCAACAAAAAACAAAAAATAAATTGGAGGTAAACTGCATTGTTGTAATGAATCTTTAACTTCAATCTGAGGAAACAAAAGTAATTGAAAGACAAATGCAAGAAAATATGCAACTTAAGATGGTGTGTATAGGAATAAAAGAGAGAAATCCCAGCAGGAACCCATATTTACATTTTAGTTTGTTTACATTTATATTTATTATCGTCCTTTAACATTTGCCTCATGTGAAAGAGGTCAAAACATGTCTGATTAATGACATAATTTAGAAGGAAGATTCAAAATATATATTCACTACACAAGTCATCGAACAGACAAAAACCTGCCCACAGTGGAACCATTTGACTGAAGCAGCAGGAGATTAGGTGCTTGCTGTAAGGTACACAGGCAGAAAAGATTGAAGGAGGAATGACAGAAATACACCTTTTCTTGCTCCCAGACTATATTCTTGTGAATTTTGAAATGAAAACTAGTGGTGCACAAAAGAGGTGATATCTGTTAAAGGATAGGAGAAAAAAATGTAATTTTAACACACAGGAGTGTTTCCTGGGTGAAATTACACCTGAGTTGATTTCAAAAAGGAGATAAAAAGAGGAAGACTGACAGGCAAAAGTAGCTTCATTTTTCTGCTCATAGTTGGCGTGGCTCTCACCAGATCAGATATTGTTATAGAGAAATGCCAGCATGGCAGTGCAGCTTGATGAAAATCAAACAGCATAGAGAATATGTCAAAAACGTGTATCTGAATTTTATTTAACCAATGCTTTAAAACGTGCAACTTCTGATGTTGATATGAAGTTTAACATGGACATCATCTGAGTGTTTTTCCTTGTATTGGAATTAAATTGATGCTAAACCACAATTTTTAAAGACTGATGGAAACATTTATATTATCCACAGTAAGACGGTTAGAGGATTTTAATTTTCTAAATGAGTTTCAAACCCAAAATGTTGAACATTTTTTAGACAGAGGAAACATGTTCTTTACTTCTTAGAACAATAGGTAACTTTGAGTCTAAAGCAGAATTAAGTCACCAAAAAAATGCTACCTTAAACATGTAAAAATATTATTTATTTTATTATTCACAGAGATCCACTGAGAAAGCAACTGTTGACCAGAATCAATTGATTTTTAGCTTGATCAGCCCTGTAACCAGTCAGTCTGAAATCTAAAAATCCAATATTTTTCTAATCAGTCAATGCACCATGCTACACTGCTCTAATAATAATGCAATTAGGTGTGGATGTGGTGGTAAAAAAACAAAAAAAAACAATAAAGGTTAGTAATTTTAAATATTAGTGAGGTGTTTCAAATACAAGTCAGAGGGAGCACATAGATGGAGGAAGCTATTTAAAAAAAGACTATCTTCTATGACAGAGAGTTGTCTACAGCTAATTCAGGCTGAGAGAGAGCAAGACTTAAAATTTTAATTGGAACGCTGAAAAGAGTACAGCAAAGTTGCTCTTTTGTTATCCTTTTGAAATATTCTATTTTGCCAATTTATGTGTGGTAATAACTCTGACTATACTACTCTAAAACAATAGTTCCAGTTAGAAGAATCACGTTGAAAAATTAAAAGATTACTTTAGACCTAATCCTCCAAGGGGTATGAATACGTTTGGGCTTAACCTTATATTCTCTTGGAAATACACAGACACTGCTGTCTTAGAAATAATAGCCAAGTTAAGCACAATAATACTGCCTATAAGATGCTAAAGGTGGTTTAAAATGTCAAGTCTGTAATCCCTTTATGTGTTTAACAATATTAACAACACACTGTTCTTCAGCAACGTCTCTCTTACCTATGCTACAGAAAGATGCTGCTGCTCCTAATAGAAATAATGAATGCTGGGTCATGGCAGGCAGGCTAGAAAGCACATTTTGGATGTTGTTCATGCATCCAAAATATGGAAAACTCATGCCGCAGAAAACAAATAGCTACAAAGTTCTGACTGGTGCACCTCTCTTTATAAAGAAGTTTTACTGTGCAGCACTTTAACATGTTGAGTTAACATTATTATTCATTATTTGGTGTCCAATGCCGAGTCAAGGCTATAATGAGCTTCCATATCTTCGGAAAAACATATCAGTTACAGGCTTTGTTATTAAGAATTTAACAATTTTTAACTCTATACTCTGTAACTTCTATTAAATAGGTGATGTGTCTCAGAATATCAAACATTACTTTTTTAGAAAATGTCACAACTTTTAAATTCATCTAAATTACTATGCCCTTGTACACCTACAATACCTTTAGATGGGACATATGCTTTTCAATCCCTCCTTTTCACGCTTAAATCATTCAGCTTTGTTCTGAACTCCTTGTTATTGTAGCTCCACAGGCTCATTTTTTACCCCTTTTCGGAGGTGTGTGAGAGCAACTCGTTTTGGTGCGGTCTCTTTAAATGTTACTGAGGCACTTCACACCCCGCCCCCCTCCAGGTCAAGTAGTGCTGCACTTCAACCCGTTCGGCCATTGTTGTAGCTACATATCAATTATGTAGTGCTGCAGAAACCATACAGAAATGGCAAAAACAATGCAAAACTGTTTATGCAATAACACTATTCAAAACATGCAGCACGGTTCTGTCCTCAAGGAGCTAAAAGCAGCACACAGCACTAACAAAGGCAGAAGGCACGATGCTACTGCTATCAAAACAATGGACAGAACGTCATATCAACACACAAAAAATTCATGTCTAAAATAAAGTTTGTTGTTATCTTAGTGTTATTTTCAGCTTACTGCTTTGCTGTGTCTGTGGTTTCCATAGACAGAAGGAACTGACCCCTTAATAAGAAGTATTTTAGCAAATCCTTCTTGATACTGGGGAAATAGGAATTGTGTGGGTTAATACACCCAACAACCAAACCAAACTTATCCTCTTTCAACGTAGGCATACTTGAGCGTTGACTACAAAATCGTAGCGAGAAATAAAAATGGCAGATACGCGAAATTGGTCCATGTTCTTATTTAGCTGTTCCGCAGCAAATACTGTGACAAAACAGTTGTAAAAAGATAACATATGATAGAGAAAACTGTACGGACTGAAAAATATGACCCAAACAGAATATAAAGATATTTACGCAACACCTTGAGAGACTAAATTCAACTTTTCTGCACTCCTACAGACACCAAGTACACAACAACATGTATTTAAAGGCTAAAAAAGTGGATTTTGCATATTTCCCCTTTACTTGAATAGTGCAAATAATTTTTAAATAAACAAGACTCTAATAAATGGAAACAAAGTTCTACCAGTTACAAAATTTGTTACTTTC
Organism: Girardinichthys multiradiatus; assembly: GCF_021462225.1. Lineage (NCBI taxonomy): Eukaryota > Metazoa > Chordata > Actinopteri > Cyprinodontiformes > Goodeidae > Girardinichthys > Girardinichthys multiradiatus. Next base: position 32,884,916 of record NC_061817.1, read on the forward strand.
TTCATTTAAAAGATGTAAAAAGAATTTGTAATTTTCTTATTACTTATGATAAACGTCAAATTACAGATTGATTGAACCGTTTAATTTATTAAAATTATTCATAATAACTTAAAAACTAATCAAACATATACAGATGATTCATATCATGTCATATTTTAACTGCACAATATGTTCAACATTGTAATAGCATAAATTACTGTATGAAATCTAATAGGAAATGTAAATTTCAACATCCTCATGTCATCTGATCACTCCTACTGTAGACCATCTAATTAAAAGGTAATTTTAAATATTTTAATTGCTATACAAAGTGTATTTTAGGCTCCATCATGTGAAAGTGGTTTAAAGAGGCTGCGTCATAGATTAAGGGACATCTAGAGTTAAAGTTGCAAACTGTATTTAAGAATCAATTTTTCCCCCTCTTCGCCTTCTATGGAACAAATGTGGTGGGCTGGTTTAAATGCCAAAGTCACCAGCAGATCCAGGGGCCAGCTTATGTTTTCTGCTCTATTGCAGAAATAGCATAGCAGAAGATAGGGCGATGCCATTTTAAAATTCTGATTCTCAGAGTAAAAAAACAAACTACCTTTTTGCCAAGTGATGTAAATCTAACTAAAGTGAGGAATTCTTATACTGCATTAATGTTAATGGAACCTCATCAAAGACTGAAATGTTACAAAATCAACTAAACAAAAAACAAAGTCTTACAAGGAGCTATTTGGAAGGTTAATTGAGAAGACAGTCTGCCAGAACAAAAACACAGGAAGTCTTTAACCTGGCCTTCAGTGGGAAAATGATATTGATATATTTCAAAAGGAGGAAACTCAAAATTTCTATTGAACCTTGATCTTCAACCGTTCTAAAATTAAACATACTATGGTGCAATGCGGTGCAATTTCGACAGAAGCTCCTTGCAGTAATAATATATAACCTTTGTTTTGTTGACCTTGTGTCAGAGTGTTGTTGATGCAACTCTAAGGTAATCTTTGAATTTGTAGTGTTACTTGCATTACTCTCTGCTAAAGGCTGTTTCTCAATATTAGTTCCATTAGCATCTTAAATCCTAGCTTAACACACAATACAAAAGATACCAGAAAAAGTGGGCGTTTTTGCCTGAAGGTCCTCCGAGTAGATGTTTGAATTTATTTGTGTGTTCTGTGCATATATTGAGAGGAAAGCATGTTTGTATGCAATACAAAGTAGCAAATAGTGGGATTTGAGGTCAAGCAAAGCATTTCCATATGCATCTTGAAGCTGCAATCAATGCTTCTGCGTTTACTTGCTCTGTATTTTACATAAATACCTGACACGTTTTTTTTGTCTGCAATACAAAAAATATAATTTAAAGCTGTGTTAGACAATGGCTACAGCTTCCACTAACAATATTCAGGAAACAGAACAACATGTATTAGTAAGTTCAGCGCTTTACGCAGTAACATGACCTCGTCAATACAGTGCCTTGAGAAAGTACTCTGCCCCCTTGAACTTGTCAACCTCTTGCCACATTTCAGGCTTCAAGCATAAATATATAAAATTTAAATTTTTTGCGAAGAATCAACAACACGTGGGACACATTCGTGAAGTGGAATGAAATTTATTGGATGTGTCAAACTTTTTTAACAAATAAAAAACTGAAAAATGGGGCGTGCAACATTATTCAGCCCCTTTACTTCCAGTGCAGCAAACTCACTCCAGAAGTTCAGTGAGGATCTCTGAATGATCCAATGTTGTCCCAAATGACTGATGATGATAAATAAAATCCACCTGTGTGTAATCGAGTCTCCGTATAAATGCACCTGCTCTGTGATAGTCTCAGGGTTCTGTTCAAAGCGCAGAGAACATCATGAAGACCAAGGAACACACCAGGCAGGTCTGAGATACTGTTGTGGAGAAGTTTAAAGCTGGATTTGGATACAAAAAGATTTCCAAAGCTTTAAACATCCCAAGGAGCAATGTGCAAACAATCATATTGAAATGGAAGGAGTATCAGACCACTGCAAATCTACCAAGACCCGGCCGTCCCTCTAAACTTTCATTTCAAACAAGGAGAAGACTGATCAGAGATGCAGCCAAGAGGTCCATGATCACTCTGGATGAACTGCAGAGATCTACAGCTGAGGTGGGAGAGTCTGTCTATAGGACAACAATCAGTCGTACACTGCACAAATCTGGCCTTTATGGAAGAGTGGCAAGAAGAAAGCCATTTCTCAAAGATATCCATAAAACGTCTCGTTTAAAGTTTGCCTCAAGCCACCTGGGAGACACACCAAACATGTGGAAGAAGGTGCTCTGGTCAGATGAAACCAAAATCAAACTGTTTGACCACAATGCAAAATTATATGTTTGGCATAAAAGCAACAAAGCTCATCACCCTGAACACACCATCCCCACTGTCAAACATGGTGGTGGCAGCATCATGGTTTGGGCCTGCTTTTCGTCAGCAGGGACAGGGAAGATGGTCAAAATTGATGGGAAGATGGATGGGGCCAAATACAGGACCATTCTGGAAGAAAACCTGTTGGAGTCTGCAAGAGACCCCAGACTGGGACGGAGATTTATCTTCCAACAAGACAATGATCCAAAACATAAAGCCAAATCTACAATGGAATGGTTCACAAATAAACATATCCAGGTGTTGGAATGGCCAAGTCAAAGTCCAGACCTGAATCCAATCGAGAATCTGTGGAAAGAGCTGAAGACTGCTGTTCATGAACGCTCTCCATCCAACCTCACTGAGCTCGAGCTGTTTTGCAAGGAAGAATGGGCCAGAATTTCAGTCTCTCGATGTGAAAAACTGATAGAGACAAACCCCAAGCGACTTGCAGCTGTAATTGCAGCAAAGGGTGGTGCTACAAAGTATTAACGCAAGGGGGCCGAATAATATTGCACGCCCCACTTTTCAGTTTTTTATTTGTTAAACAAGTTTGACACATCCAATAAATTTCATTCCACTTAACGATTGTGTCCCACTTGTTGATTCTTCACAAAAAATTTGAATTTTATATCTTTATGTTTGAAGCCTGAAATGTGGCAAAAGTTGAAAAGGTCCAGGGGGCCAAATACTTTTGCAAGGCACTGTAGGTACAGTGATAGTCAGCAATGTGGTCATTCAAATTAAAACAATTTCTGCTTCAGAGTGTGAAAGTTCGAGAAAATAAAATAAACCAGGTGAGCTTCAGTGAAATTGGATCAGGAGTGATGACAATGGTAGGTATGCAGCAACCTGTAGTTAATGAGATTGCTTTGGTTTGAGCTACAGCTTCCATCTGACAACCACTTTTGTTTTACTCATTCAATCCAAATCAATAGCTTATGGTGTTGCTTTCCATAATCCTACTGAAAAGGTCAAAGCCCTCATTATTACCAGGATGTATATAATTCTCCATCACAGGTCCCTCTACACTAGGCTTTGAGTACTGCTTTACAATAAACTTCAGTCAATCTGTTCATTTAGTCTGTAGTCAGTAAAGAAAGAAAGTCAACAGAATGTCTTAAAGCACTGGATGTGACATGAATGGTAACTCCAGCTGCACAGTGCAAATAGAAGGAATACCTGAAAATACGATCCCAAAACCTGCTAACAAAAACATGATTTCTGTTAAATCCTAAAACAGTACAAATGTGACTGAATATTGATGTCAAGTTTTTAACTAATCTTACAGCCTGATTTATGTGCTCTGAACAAGCCTGATGCAAACTGTATTCATCTACAGGTCCTTCTCAAAATATTAGCATATTGTGATAAAGTTCATTATTTTCCATAATGTAATGATGAAAATTTAACATTCATATATTTTAGATTCATTGCACACTAACTGAAATATTTCAGGTCTTTTATTGTCTTAATACGGATGATTTTGGCATACAGCTCATGAAAACCCAAAATTCCTATCTCACAAAATTAGCATATTTCATCCGACCAATAAAAGAAAAGTGTTTTTAATACAAAAAACGTCAACCTTCAAATAATCATGTACAGTTATGCACTCAATACTTGGTCGGGAATCCTTTTGCGGAAATGACTGCTTCAATGCGGCGTGGCATGGAGGCAATCAGCCTGTGGCACTGCTGAGGTCTTATGGAGGCCCAGGATGCTTCGATAGCGGCCTTTAGCTCATCCAGAGTGTTGGGTCTTGAGTCTCTCAACGTTCTCTTCACAATATCCCATAGATTCTCTATGGGGTTCAGGTCAGGAGAGTTGGCAGGCCAATTGAGCACAGTGATACCATGGTCAGTAAACCATTTACCAGTGGTTTTGGCACTGTGAGCAGGTGCCAGGTCGTGCTGAAAAATGAAATCTTCATCTCCATAAAGCTTTTCAGCAGATGGAAGCATGAAGTGCTCCAAAATCTCCTGATAGCTAGCTGCATTGACCCTGCCCTTGATAAAACACAGTGGACCAACACCAGCAGCTGACACGGCACCCCAGACCATCACTGACTGTGGGTACTTGACACTGGACTTCTGGACTTCTGGCATTTCCTTCTCCCCAGTCTTCCTCCAGACTCTGGCACCTTGATTTCCGAATGACATGCAGAATTTGCTTTCATCCGAAAAAAGTACTTTGGACCACTTAGCAACAGTCCAGTGCTGCTTCTCTGTAGCCCAGGTCTGGGGAATGCGGCACCTGTAGCCCATTTCCTGCACACGCCTGTGCACGGTGGCTCTGGATGTTTCTACTCCAGACTCAGTCCACTGCTTCCGCAGGTCCCCCAAGGTCTGGAATCGGCCCTTCTCCACAATCTTCCTCAGGGTCCGGTCACCTCTTCTCGTTGTGCAGCGTTTTCTGCCACACTTTTTCCTTCCCACAGACTTCCCACTGAGGTGCCTTGATACAGCACTCTGGGAACAGCCTATTCGTTCAGAAATTTCTTTCTGTGTCTTACCCTCTTGCTTGAGGGTGTCAATAGTGGCCTTCTGGACAGCAGTCAGGTCGGTAGTCTTACCCATGATTGGGGTTTTGAGTGATGAACCAGGCTGGGAGTTTTAAAGGCCTCAGGAATCTTTTGCAGGTGTTTAGAGTTAACTCGTTGATTCAGATGATTAGGTTCATAGCTCGTTTAGAGACCCTTTTAATGATATGCTAATTTTGTGAGATAGGAATTTTGGGTTTTCATGAGCTGTATGCCAAAATCATCTGTATTAAGACAATAAAAGACCTGAAATATTTCAGTGAGTGTGCAATGAATCTAAAATATATGAATGTTAAATTTTCATCATTACATTATGGAAAATAATTAACTTTATCACAATATGCTAATATTTTGAGAAGGACCTGTACATTTAAAGCGAATGACACCTATATTCAATTAAACCAAATGAAATAGAAATTTCCAGAGCTATGTTTTGTCTAAATCAGGGTTCTTTGTTGTGAAGTAACATGAAATTAAATTATATTTGATAAAAGAGATGGGGCCCCTCCTACCCCATACTAGATATTTTATGCAGTATTTGTGTCTGCATCAAAGACTCTCTGGGATTCCAATCAAATATGCCATTAAATGAATCCCCTGCCAATAGGTGACAACAGACATTTTTGGAGATAGGCGCCAGATCCCCTGCGACCATCCTAGGTAAAGTGGTATAAACAGATGGATGGATGGATGGATGTTTTCTTTTACACCCTTTCTCAAAGTCATTAACATCTTCCATTTATGTTTGAAGCAGAATCAGGAACAAACATAAAATATATGAAAAACCCACAAAACCACTTCTATAGTGGTTTCTAGCTCAGAAAGTCATAGTGGGCATGAGTGAAGTAGGCCATTTTTGTTTCTAAAAATGTCCAAAGGCACGTGTTCATCTTTTTCTTTTTTTAAAAATAAACCGCACTAGCTGTTTAACAGATGTCAGAAAAATACGTAGTAGATTGAAAAGGGGCGTACAGCAGTGAGATCTGGCCTTTAATGAGTCTAGACTACAGTTGATAATTTCTTGTTAAAAATCTGAAATTTTAAATCAAACCTGAACTGGATAAATCTGAACAGACAATTTTAGTAGAGAGTTTGGGATGTATGTAGTCCTATATTTGGGAAATCAAAGAAAGAACATTTTCAATGCTTTTATTTTCATTAGAACCACTCTAGAGTTACACAGGCAAGGCATAAAAAATGAAATCTGTGGAATAATCAAACTGTACTGGAATATTCTACACTGATTACAGATTCTATAGAAATTGTTTCATAATTTGTAAAAATGTTAATCTATTTACAAATAACAAGTACTGAGTTTTACCTAAGTATAGCTAAAATCTTGTGAATTGTCTTGTCGGCTAGATGCATTGTTCCACCCAAAACCTGTCATACACATAGAGTATCAACAGCAAGAAACGCAAAATTACTAAACTTCAAATGACTCAAAATAATAAAAAAACAACTCCTAAAGCCAAACTGTAAGAGTTTTGTGCAACCACTGAGTCGCTGCAGTTATGAGATTTTTATGAACACCGAGTTGCTGCATCACAGATGCCAGACATTCCCTGCCAGTCTGATTAGGTGCTACTCTCTAACCTATAGCAGTGGTTAATTTGTCATTGTGGGTGCAGTTATCATGCCCTAGATGGAGCACTGAGAAGCAGGGTGGAGATGTACCTGCTAAGTTGCCATTTACTTTAATTGTGGAAGGCAAGAACAGTTTGTTTTGCTTTTCCTGCTCTGTCATTCCCTGCTGATGGGTCTCTTCGAGGGATAGCTAAGAGCACGTCACTACTGGAGATGCGGGAGCAAAATAGACCATCATAAACTATAGCACAGACTTAATAGATTTATTGATCAGCCTGACTAGCTCTCTGTGATACAGTAGATTCAGCACATGAAACCTCACTACGCAAGGGGCTGTCCAGAGTTATGGGACCTATTTGTATTCCCAGCCAGACACCTTTTTCTGCATGTCATCTCTCATTCCAACCTGTAGATATACGCTTTTCTTCTTCTCCCCTGAAACTACTTGCGTCTTGACAGTTCAAAGCATTCCCTGGACTTTAAAGCTGGTGATAACCAACTTCAATCAAAACTAGACTTCACACTCACTCCTCCGTCACATGATCCAAATTTGCACACACAATTTAAGTACTCTCATATTTATCTCCTTCTATGCATTTGCACCTGTGTTCTCTGCATCTTATTTAATGTGGCTGTTGCTTCTGTTTTGGTCTCACAGTGACAGTGATACTGAAGGGGCCTCGGGGAGTCTTTGCTGACTTGCAGCAGGAGGATAATGAGATTAGTGAAACCACTGAGGCCATATTAACAGCAGAAGACTCCCTTTAAGGTAAAACAAGGCAAGGAAGAAGGGATGACTAATAAATCAATGTTGCTCTAATTAGCACAGTAAACCTGACTATACCCAACAAACTGTCCATGTGATAAACTGATGGAAACCTAAAATAGAAATATTTTTCATAGGGACTTATTTGTGCATATAGGGGGGCTGCTGCAGCAGCATCCATCCTTATGCTTTCACCAGTTTTGGTGATACTTTGAAGAGACGAAACAGATTTAATTCTCAAGTTTGGACAGTGGTTGATCTCAGCGAACAATTTCTACAGCAACAGCTTGATACATCTATACAGTCAGCCAGGAAATCCTCAACACAGTCCTACACTCAACACGTACAGCTCACATTCTCAGCTCATAAGAAAACACAGGCTTCACAATGGAAATTAATCTGTGTATCAAGATCCACATGACAGAGTGTTTTACCTTGACATAGACAGTGACCTGTCAAGGAGGTGGTGGCATGACCAAAAAACACAGCCATGAACATGGGTCTATTAGGTAGCAACAGAGCAGACATGGCATGAAAAGCGGTATAAACCAGCGTGCCACCATAGTGCCACACACAGGTCAGATAGGTAGACAGATTGGCGGGAAGCAGGTGGACTGATTGAAGTAGATCACAAACTGACTGTGGCAGGGAGTGGCAACAAGAATGTGAACGAGCTGAGCAGAGATGCAAGAAAAAAAGAAGCTCTTACAGATGTAACACAACATACACTTAAATGCATCATGAACAGAATACAAAAATATTCAAATAACTAAACCTAAGGAATGAACTTAAGCACCACCTGGAAAACAGTCATGATCAGATGAAAAACCGAAAACAAAACCTTCAAATCATTACATGACCTGTGACAAGTTAGCTAACAAAGAACAAAAACAAGACAACCCTATTGATGTAGCACTAAAACCAATACCTGAATTCAAGCAGGCAGAAACATCTCTCCCATTCACTCTGAAATCATTTGTTTTTATCATTTGGCAGTGTTTCTGTTATGGCAAAAAGACAAGACAAGAGGATAGAAAGAGCAGGACCCTCTACTTGAGCTGGAAAAACAATCACAGATTCTGACCCTACCATCCAAATGTTGCAGCACAAATCGAGACTCATCAGACCAGGCAACGTTTTTCCAATCTTCTATTGTCCAATTTTGGTGAGCCTGTGCGAATTGTAGCCTCAGTTTCCTGTTCTTAGCAGACAGGAGTGGCACCCGGTGTGGTCTTCTGCTGCTGTAGCCCATCCGCCTCAAGGTTCGACGTGTTGTGTGTTCAGAGATGCTCTTCTGCATGCCTTGGTTGTAACGAGTGGTTATTTAAATTACTGTTGCCTTTCTATCAGCTCGAACCAGTCTGGCCATTCTCCTCTGACTTCTGGCATCAACAAGGCATTTGCACCCACAGAACTGCTGCTCACTGGATATTTTCTCTTTTTCGGACCATTCTCTGTAAAACCTAGAGATGGTAGTGCATGAAAATCCCAGTAGATCAGCAGTGTCTGAAATACTCAGACCACCAACAACCATGCTACGTTCAAAGTCACTTAAATCACCTTTCTTCCCCATTCTGATGCTCGGTTTGAACTGCAGCAGATCGTCTTGACCATGTCTACATGCCTAAATGCATTGAGTTGCTGCCATGTGATTGGCTGATTAGTAATTTGTGTTAACGAGCAGTTGGACAGGTGTACCTAATTAACTATTCTGTAAACATCCCCACAACGTTTAGGATTGTATTCATATTTTGATGAGAAAACAGCATACCAGCATATCGAAACGATAACTTAACTTAAGTTACTAAAGGCAGGAGAAAAGCTATCGCTACCTGTTTACTTCGTCTGCAGCCACCTGTGTGGCTGGGTTTTGCGTTACCGGGTTTTAAAAATGATGACCTAGTTTATTGTGCATGGCTTGAAAACTGTATTATAGAGCCTTATAGATCTTTTTCACACCTCAGAATAATGTTGATAGTGAAAGACAATGCTTCTGTCTGTGTCATGTGACATTGTCTGAGCATTTCTGACAAATCGTATGGTCCAGATGTTCCTAAATCCCAGGAAAGCAGTACAGCACACAGCTGAAACACCTGTTTTAAAATCTTACAATGATCAAAGCAAAGCTTTAAGTTTACAATGCAGGACAACGTTTTCTGTATGTTTGGTCCATACATGATTAACTGGAACTCAATTAAATATTTCATGGCAAATTATCAACAAGGTTAATTTAAATAAAAAGTAATCATGTTAATGTTAGCATAGTACTTCACCAAAGTGATATGGATAAAAACAGCAAGACTTCAGCAGAAGCAAGATGTGAGTTTAATGAAGACCGCTGCTGTGTTGAGAAACAAACGATGAAGCTTTAAGATGATTAATTGTCCATCATAGCTTTGTGATCTAGTCAATGAATAGATCAAATAGCAACTGAGGCTAACCCACAGAAGCTGGTTAGTAAAAAAAAAAAAAAAACTGATAGAGACTGTTGTATTCAGAACGTCATTGGTGAGTAAGTTATGTGTGTCACAATCACAATACTAATACAGACTATGTGATACTGATGTTATATAGTGTATTATTTTATTGTAGCTGCATGGCCTAAATTTATTTTGAACTGTGAATTGTTCTTAGCAAATGCCTACTCTTAACTGACTCAGTTCAGTATCAGATTCGAAATATCCTGAACTGGACATTCTTAACTTACACAGGTAAGCGTCTCTATTCCAGAGTCACTGGTCTCTAAGTTTGTAGTGACGAGGACAGAAAAGACCAAAAGATAAAGTGCCCTTACAAAAATGCAAAATGAGAAATGACAAACATTTTAAGTTTGGTTTCTGACGACTACTTTTTAACTACACATGATAACCAGCCAATAGTTGATCAATCTTATATATATCAGGGAATATCTACTCATAAGACCCAGGGCAAGTCCTATTTCCTGCTTTACACGTTTTCTGATTGTCCTGGAAATCATTTCATGGCTAAACAAAGCAAATGTCCCTCTAAACAATAATGCAATTATTCTTTTTCATGCTGGGATAATCTGTACAACTTTTGCCTTCAAATGTGGTTCAGGTTGAAATAATAGAGATTTGGTTTCTAAATAACTGAAAGAAAAGTGAGAAGTGTAAAATGATTTAAATAAAAGAGTTCTTAGTGTCCTGTTTTAGTGTAACCTGTCAACGTTCTCAGATATTTTCCAGAAAACGCAACACACAAAGTTGGACTTACGGAGGAGAAGTTGTGAGCTCCGCAGGGCTCTCCTCTGTATTTGCATGACAGAAGCATTTCATCCAGCTGGTGGCTCAGTCTGTCCATAAACTCCAGGTTGGTTCCTTCAAAATTTCTGGGTGGCAGAAAGAGCCTGAAGTCTGAGAGTTTTCTGAACCAAGCCAGATGGTCCTCCTGCATCAAGTCCAGAACCATAGGTCTCACTGTTCGGTTAGCCAGCAGCAGGCCAAGCCAGTGCCCAGCGAAGTACAGGTCGCTCTTTGTAAGTTTGTAGAGGCGAATTGGGTTGTTGTTGCAGATAGTAACAGCAGGAAAGGCAAGTTCTTTGGCCCATTCAGTGTGGATCCGTGTGTACGTGGGAAAGGAGAGCCAATGAAGCAGTCGGTTGGAGGACCAGGATAACAGCAACCCCAGGGAGGTGCACAGGGCCAGCAGCCAGAAGGCCCGGCGGCCAACAGAGCCTCCGGGGACACAAACATGCCGCAGGCCGTGTAGACGCGTCCTTGACAACAGAGTGGATGTGACCTGAGCCAATGTTGGCTTTGTGTGAAGTCGCTTGTGAGCCTTTCTGATCATGGCTGGGGATCCCCTCTGGAGACAGTGCCTCTGCAGGGCCATTGCTGCCCACAGTGCTCCTACGACTGCAGGAGAGGCTTCATTTCCTAGCCAGGCCTCAGGGACTGGGGTCAACATGTAGCTCCAGGAGAAATCCACTACAGTAATCCACACATGGATATGGTTTTGGCCGTATGCCCCTTATTTATCCATGCACTCACAACCAGAATAATGCCGCATGCACATCGAAATGTACCCTCACAATAACATTGTGTGGTTTAAAATTGTCGTCCCGTCATTCAGCAGCAGCAACTACTTGTTGGTCCTCTTTCCTAGTCTCAGTCTGAGAATTGCTCCAATCACTCAAGTCAGCTGGGAAAGAAGAGAGAAATCAGAGAGGCAAATGTGCTCTAAGCAAGGCGTCTTCTACATGAGTGAGTCCAGCACTCATGGCAGTTAGTGTGACAGTGAGCAAGAGATGTCGAGACAGAGAGAGCAATGGAAAGAATAGGATGAAGAGGAGGAGACAGGGAAAGAAAAAAACAGAATACAAAATGCAATAGGCTAAGCAGGGAGGATCAAAACAAATGTAAAAAGGGATGATAATTAAAATAATGAGATGATAGGGGTGAGAGATTCGTTGGTGTGGTCAGCTGTAGCAGAGGTTGCCTTGTTCCAGCTTTCCCCTTTTTTGGAGTTTTGATTTTGTGTTTTAAAGCTCATTAGGGTCACAGAGGTGTACAGCCAGACTTTATTATTAATCTTTTCAGCAATGAGTACAAGCTTTAATTCATTAGAGGTATTCAGTGCTCATTTGTTTTCTGTCCCACTGTGCATTATCACTTTGTATTCTCTTCAGCTTTGGCCAGTCTTATTAGCTTCTTCAGGGATCCACCAAGTAGTTTTGGATCATCTTCTCAACCCCACTGTCACAGTTGCAGACATACAACACACTTCCACATTTAAAAGAAGGCATTCATGCATATTCACAGACATGCACAGAGGTTTTCTATGGGAAACCAGAGCAGGGCTAATCCACTCAGTGACACTCTGATCTCAACATCTCTCACCGCCTTTGCTCCGTCTCTCGTTCCTCCCTCTTCCTCCCTAGTTTTTCTCCGCGACTTAGAGAGAGCATCTCTTATCTTAGTATTCCTGTCATGTCTTCGCTCTTTTCTAAAAATACTCTCTCCAAATCAAATCTGTCAACTTGCCCTCACGCTCCTCCTTCTCTTCTGTTATTTCAGTCAAGCCCTTGGTCAGGTTCAGTCTCCTCCTCTTTTTATTCTTCTTCTTCTCCACTTTGTACAAACACTCCGGCTTCTTTCTCCATTAGGAAAGCCTTCTCCGTGTGCCTTCTTCTCTCTGAGTCCTTGTCTGATTGTACCAGCGTTCTCCTTCTCCCTGCTCTGAATGACTTCTCTCTCCTCTGTGATCGCTCTGTTTATCCCGCCTCCCTCTCTCTTGTGTGGTTTCCTCCAGTTTATATGCAGCTTTTCCTCCGTGTCACCTCTTCTCTCCTCTTTCTGCGCCACGACTCTGTCCACGCAGCTGGTGAGTCCGTCACTGATGAGACCGCCTGTCTCTCTATGCTAACTTGCGCTGTCCCCCCCCCCCCCCCCCCCCTCTGTTTGCCTGCTGCTGCTGCTGCAAAGCAGCCATAGAATGATGAAAGGCAGACAATTGCATGCAGCGCACATCAATAATATTTTGCATGCTTTCATTATATTCCAAATTTTTATTTTCTTCCCTTTTTCAAGCGTGAAGGTTGAAAATTTATTTAGAAACATGTTTCAAAAACTGCAAATGCAATTTAAGAAGCATAATGTGAAGCTACTGCTCATCTGCATTGACTCTGAGTCAGTTCAGGTGGTTCTGTCATCGCATAAGGATGCCTTAAGGGGGTTTTGCCGGCATATAGCACTGAGAGAAGACCCCTGGGCAGACCAGGTCTGTGTTCACAACATTATCCAAAACAGGGCAGGTTAAAGGTCAAACCTGCTGCATGAACAACTAAGTGTGCAGTTCTGACAGTGTTTTGACATAAACTTACATTGCTCTAAATAGGTCTAGGCATGTGTGTTCGGTAACAATGCTGAACTCTCTGTAATCACATTGTTGAATAAAAATATATGAAACATCATTTGGAACTTGTTGGAAGAACTATGTATCCCTTCTGGTCTGGAAATGCTTTGGGATCCCCTAGTATGAACTGAACAGTGTCACAGGGAGAGATGTCTGGGTTTCAATCCTGGGGGTGTTATACCCACGACCCAAGATTAAATCATGGGTGTAAAGCTGAAGACAATAGACGGACAGATGTACGGACGGAATTGAAAATATTCACAGAGGTTCTGGACCTTAAGGGGGCATTGTGGCTCAGCAAAGAAAGGGAGAATCTGACTTTGAGAGTTCACAAAGCTACAAGAAGATATAGGAATAAAGGTGACTTAATAACATCAAATTTGAGCTATACATCTAATGTGCTGCAATGGAAATCCACCTAAAATAACATAACTGACAATTTAAGAGTTGGACAACAAAAATATATAGTGTGGAAAATGTATTTAAATATACTATTCGTACTTCTTGCTCAATGTCTAAACATACGACCAGATCATTTTACAGCCCAAAGACCATGTCTTGCACTTTCAATGTCCATAAAGGGGCTGAGCTGAATTTGGAACTTAAATATGAACATTTGAAAATGCTAATTTTATTGTGAAAACCAGTTTTTATTTTAATGGCAACGTCTTCTTTCCTATGTAAATAGACTGATATGTAGCGCCCTACTAGTCATACTGACCACTTAAAGCACTTTACATCAGAGCCACATTCACCCAAGTCCCCTCACAAACACACACACATCCACACACCTACAGTATACACCGGGGCTATTCAATTAGTGCCTCGGGGGCGACATCCGGCCCGCAGACCCCGTTTGACTGGCCCACCCCTGACTGACCCAACATACGCTGCAAAAACGCATTTAAATCGTATTTGCTGTGAGAGTTTTTTAAATTCCCACCGAGTTTCTGGGACAGCATTTCCTGAAGGGACATTATGTGTGGTGAATAGATGCCTTGTTAAAAACATTCTGGTCAAGGTTTGGACCAAATGCTAAAATTTGCAATGCACTTGAATTATTTTGCTCATGAATAAATTATTCTAAAACCTTTACTGTGAATTCCTTTATTTATTTTTATGAATTAGTTCAGGTGGTAGCATATTTAGAGTTAAGTCTCGAGAAATAATAAGTAGGGGTCTTTGGTCCAGTGGCATCTCAGAATTTTCAAATCTGGCCCAGAAGACAAAGGAATTGAATAGGCCTGGTGTACACTAACAGTAGGCAACTTGGGGTTAAGTTCCTTGCCCAGAGACACATCAACATGTGGCAGGAGGAAGCTGGAATTGAACCGACACGCTCTGCAGCAGTAGAGAGACAGGAGTTACCCAAAGAACTGGCAGTTCATAAAATTTTTTAAAAAGAATGATACAAAACACAATTTTTTTTTTTTTTTTTTACAAGACAAGGACCTAAGTGTTTATTTACCAAAGCTAAAGTGGTGTACTCGAATCTAGCTGGCTCTCAGGAGTTACCACTTGAATTTAAATGATCAGACTAAGCATACAGTGAAATGGGGTACCTTGCCTCATTTTTAACTGTTCTTTTTGTAAAAGATAATTGACTCCCTGGAGAGGTTTTTAAATATTACATAACTTTGTGTTGATGCAAACTGCATACAATTTAACCTGACTGTGTATTTTGGAGTTATTTATAATGTTTTAAGTCTTTTCTATACCTTTTAAATTAAGCAGAACATACTGTGTCCCTTCTGCATTTTTGTGCAATGATTTTAATATACTACAACTGTGATTTGGTTTCATTCTTTTTTCATTAGCTGGTGTTGAAAATGTAGTTTTGTTTTCCATTACTTATTTTTTACATTACGTATTTTTTTATAAACTGTAAATCTACTTATTTGCATGGATGGATGGATGGATGATTATGGTTTATTCTCACATTCTCACATATATACTCGCAAAAATTGTGACTGTCAAATGTACAACACTTGAAGCAGTCACTGTTGCTAAAAATAAAAAAAACTCAATCAATGTAAAAATATGTATGTTTAAAATATTGTAATATAGCATTAAGAGTAAAGTAAAATACCAATTAACAGACAAAACTAGAGTTGTGACTTGTCGAGTAAGTTATATTTACTGACAACACATGTTTAGAAATACAGAAACATAAACCTACAAATCATTCAGTAATGCACTTCTTCTGTCTAATATAGACCTGGGAAGTTTTAACGTCTGCAATATCTATTGCTGACACCCACAAACAGTTAACGTCTTGTTTCAGCCTTGCTAGAATATCCCTTCAGCCTTTTTTCAAGGCTATCTTAGTTCTATTTTTTTATAATATTGATCACTGACCTTATTCTCTTTAGATTCCTCCAGGCCAACCAGCCCAAACGTTTCCTAATCCCAAACCATGTGCATACATGTTCTGGAGTGGTGCAAAAAAGCTCCTTTTAGATTCAGTCATTTATCATTTTAGAATTTGCATCACATTATAGCCCATTGTTTACTGACTACTGTAATTCTGATAGATTCATATACATAACTATAATATATGCCGAATGTGTTTTTCTTCCAGACTGCTTTTCAGGAGAAAATTATAATTACCTCTGTCAAACCAATGAAATAAACAGTAGTTCAAAGTGTCAATATTATGTGCTAAACAGTTTACAACACTTAACAGTTAGCAGACCAGTTTACAAAAGAGCAAGGGACACACGTTATTTTTATTTTGAGTAGAACACATTTGCAATGACACCTACACTATAATATTAGATCTGATATCTCATGAGACATATTTATGTATAACTTTCATCAGCTTTAATAGAGTCTCCAAATACCACACAAGCCAACAAGCAATAGCTATCGAACACAGAGAATGTAAATAAACATCATCAATAAAAAAAAATCAACAAAAACGCTTCAGAGCCAGTGAACTGTAAGAGCTCTTCATAATTCAGGTCTGCAATGCATTGCGTTGAAACATTAGTATTCAGTGCTATTCTGCTTATTACTGAGAGCATTTCATCTCCCAGTGTGATGGGAAATATTTTTTTATTTTATTATTTCTTAATAAAACACCCGCAGGCTCTTCTATCTTAATATTTTGTCCGAGCCTGCAGTTTGTTACAGCTCTGAATTATTTTAACATCATATTTTTGTTTCATTATATTATGTTCCAGGTCTGTGTTCACAACATTATCCAAAACAGGGCAGGTTAAAGGTCAAACCTGCTGCATGAACAGCTAAGTGTGCAGTTCTGACATTGTTTTGACATAAACTTACATTGCTCTAAATAGGTCTAGGCATGTGTGTTCGGTAACAATGCTGAACTCTCTGTAATCACATTGTTGAATAAAAATATATGAAACATCATTTGAGCTCCGCCACATAAAACCATCCACATTTAAAGAAACCTTTTATGAACCTTACAGCTTCTTTCAAAAAGAAATTACCATAATATTCAAAATGCGATGTGCCTGAATGGCTATTTATTTAGTTACATTCAAAGAGCTCAACCAGAACTTTGAAATAGTAAAATACTTTCATGCATATTTTATATCAGGTCAAAATGCATAATTCATATCAGGTCAAAACACACAACAGAAATGCAGAATTGGGATGCTCATCCCAATTAAATACATGCACATAGTATTAATTCTTCAAGGAATTACAATGTGGAATACACACACAAGAACAGACTTATACTGCCTACAGCGAGATTCAGAGGCATCCTTCCAGAGCCTGGATCCACAGGCTGAATAATTAGCTTAGATCCATAAAGACTGTTTCTCAGTCCAACTAAGCAGCCAGTGTAAAGAACACCTCAAAGCCTGAACGTATTAATTGGGTATCTTTAAGCATGTGGGAAATCATGGATTAATTAGGGATCTAGCCAACCAAAGCGTCAGATACAATTACACAGCACCCTCTAACCACAGAGCCATGACATTTATATTCATATATGTTTCCTTCTGCACAGCTCTTTCAGATCAAATGACATGTTGAAGTAAACTGGTCGTGAGAGATATATAAACCTCAATCAAACATTAATAGAGTAATGTTAATGAGGTGGAAAATGTTTTGGAGAAGGCTGGGTTAAAAACACTTAGCTGAACAATGGTGCCTGTGCAATGCTCCGTCTGTGCGCGAGGAAGACAGAATTTGTGGATGATTAATAAGGATACTAGTTTCATGCTGGCCTCGGTGAACGCTCAGGTGAGCCTGAGTCAATGGTAAGAGTATGAAAAATGAGGGAGGTGAATAAAACCATAGATCTTGTGGCAATCTTCCATTAATCAAACCTGTTCTAAGCGTAAGTTATGTCAGGCAAATCAAAAACAACGGATTTTCTCTGCTTCCTGATCTTTATAAACTAAAAGTTTTTACTGTTATTATTAGATAGAAAGCTCACAATTACTGATTACTTCACAGTCTATTATCCCTCTGGGCCTTGACAATAGATAAAAACAATGTAGTTCTAGAATGATAAAGTCAAAAGGCTGATAACAGTTGTTCATGTACCATGTACCTGTAACTATTGTGACTCACAGAGCTAACATAAGAAGCCTTCTTTGTAAAATGTCAATGAGGGTTTTGTTCAAGCTTGTCTATCATCTTTGAGTTGTGGCAGATAATAACATGCTGAGCTCGGCGAGCTTTTGTGACTAGAACATTGCTGTCATTAAAAAAAATGATGCATGGGTGGATTTATCAAAGTACTCTTTACATTATTTTTAAACTCTGGAAAAAAACAGCTTTTGTGCTGATAAGTATTGTTGAGTCTTCTGTATTTAACCTTAAATTATTTGGGGGCTTTGCATTAACATAAAGAATGTCCTTGGTATTGCTGATGTAAGCATAACTGCCATGCTGCATTTTTCTCCAGGAGATGATGGTGTCCTTGGTTTGTTGTTGTAGCTCGTACAGTAATCCATACGTGTCATGTTGTACGATATCTATATTAAATCTCTACAAGACACTTATACATCGTGAGCCTTAGAAACCCTCCTTCTGGAGTTTCCTTTCTAAATGAAGAATTGGGTTTGTATTTAGTTTAAAACACTCAGACATGTTCTTTCCTAAGGTAGGGGCATTGGTATATTTCTGGATGTAATAATGTTACAGACACCTGATTAGTTTACTCAAACGAATCAAAACAGTCTTGAAGAGCTCAAAAAGCCCACCTGGATTATCAGGCTTTTCTTTTGCACGCACTTTTAAAAATGCTCAACTATAAATTTGTTTACTCTCACTGTAGCTCACATCTTATCTGTACTAGGGTTGGGTATCTCTGACTGTAGCTGACACAGTAAAGCAACAATCTGACACATTTAAGATACATGGGCATCAAGTGATTTAATTCACCCCTAAACCATGACTCAGTTTTATTCAGTATGTTTTCATTTAATTAAATAAAATACATTTGGTTTAATGCAATGCAATGCAATATAGTTTATTAAAGGTTCAGGTTCAATTTTCCTAACACCTGCAGAGCAGCCTTGACCAAAATAACTCACATGTTAACATCATTAGGAAGCCTCCCTCAAGTTACTATGACACAAAAGACCTGATGGAGGGTTAGACCAGTGACTCGTGATCCTATTGGCCCTCTTACTATAAGCATGCTATTAAGAACTCATGATCAGAACTGTAGAACTCTTCTAGATGACAGGGAAAAGTTTTCCATTAACAGGCGTAGTCCAGTTCCCTTCTATTTCAGCATTAGGATTGCCATGTTCTGAATGACTGAGATTCTACACCAATGCGATCAAATTATTTAAAATAAAGAAAAAAACATATTAAAAAGCCTTGCACTATACTTTTTCATACCCCAACAGCTTTAAACCTTTTATCCCGACATGTCATTGTTGTGCTTTTAATGCATCTGTAGCTGAACAATTTTCTTTTGCTTTTAAAAAAGCTCGTGAGTGTCCCCCCGGCTTTGTTACCAAGGAAATAACATCTAACTTTAATCACAAATGTCAAAGCGTTCTTGATGATTTTGATACTTTTAGAACTGTGAGACCCAAACCCAAATCTGAACCATGGATAAGTGAAGCTTCTCAGTCTGCCTGACGGCAGTGTAGGACGGCTAAACAAAGGTGGAAAAAAGGCTGCAGGTTTCTTTTCCTATGTTGAGAGACCTTGATAGATTTCAAGTACTTAAATGTTCAGATATTGCATTAATTGCATCAGTCCTGAAAGGAAAATGTCCAAAACTGCAGTTGTTGCTTTGATGTCAACATTGTACAGGCCTCAGAACATTGTTAAAGCTGTAAAAGCAAAGTTTTACTCTATAGGTATTGTGAACACTTTAAATAACCCTCAGCTTTTTTGAAAACTCATCCAGCTTCCTCTATTAACAGCTCCTCAGAAACCTGTAAGATTCCTACAGTCTTTTACCAGCAAGAGGAAACAGCTTTGATCACCGAGCTTCCTGCCTTCATGTGGTCCTAACATCGTCACTAGTTCTGCTCGCTTTAATCAGTTTCAGCTAGTGTGTCTAAGTATGTTTCAATGAAGTTTCATAGTCTTCTCCAAACGATGTTGGAGAAAGTTTTTGAGGTTGTTAGGCCAGAATGTTTAGGTGTTGTGCAGGCCTGTTTTAAACATGCTGGTGTGCAGCCTATACAGGTCCTTCTCAAAATATTAGCATATTGTGATAAAGTTCATTATTTTCCATAATGTAATGATGAAAATTTAACATTCATATATTTTAGATTCATTGCACACTCACTGAAATATTTCAGGTCTTTTATTGTCTTAATACAGATGATTTTGGCATACAGCTCATGAAAACCCAAAATTCCTACCTCACAAAATTAGCATATCATTAAGAGGGTCTCTAAACGAGCTATGAACCTAATCATCTGAATCAACGAGTTAACTCTAAACACCTGCAAAAGATTCCTGAGGCCTTTAAAACTCCCAGCCTGGTTCATCACTCAAAACCCCAATCATGGGTAAGACTGCCGACCTGACTGCTGTCCAGAAGGTCATTATTGACACCCTCAAGCAAGAGGGTAAGACACAGAAAGAAATTTCTGAACGAATAGACTGTTCCCAGAGTGCTGTATCAAGGCACCTCAGTGGGAAGTCTGTGGGAAGGAAAAAGTGTGGCAGAAAACGCTGCACAACGAGAAGAGGTGACCGGACCCTGAGGAAGATTGTGGAGAAGGGCCGATTCCAGACCTTGGGGGACCTGCGGAAGCAGTGGACAGAGTCTGGAGTAGAAACATCCAGAGCCACCGTGCACAGGCGTGTGCAGGAAATGGGCTACAGGTGCCACATTCCCCAGGTCAAGCCACTTTTGAACCAGAAACAGCAGCAGAAGCGCCTGACCTGGGCTACAGAGAAGCAGCACTGGACTGTTGCTCAGTGGTCCAAAGTACTTTTTACGGATGAAAGCAAATTCTGCATGTCATTCGGAAATCAAGGTGCCAGAGTCTGGAGGAAGACTGGGGAGAAAGAAATGCCAAAATGCCAGAAGTCCAGTGTCAAGTACCCACAGTCAGTGATGGTCTGGGGTGCCGTGTCAGCTGCTGGTGTTGGTCCACTGTGTTTTATCAAGGGCAGGGTCAATGCAGCTAGCTATCAGGAGATTTTGGAGCACTTCATGCTTCCATCTGCTGAAAAGCTTTATGGAGATGAAGATTTCATTTTTCAGCACGACCTGGCACCTGCTCACAGTGCCAAAACCACTGGTAAATGGTTTACTGACCATGGTATCACTGTGCTCAATTGGCCTGCCAACTCTCCTGACCTGAACCCCATAGAGAATCTGTGGGATATTGTGAAGAGAACGTTGAGAGACTCAAGACCCAACACTCTGGATGACCTAAAGGCCGCTATCGAAGCATCCTGGGCCTCCATAAGACCTCAGCAGTGCCACAGGCTGATTGCCTCCATGCCACGCCGCATTGAAGCAGTCATTTCTGCAAAAGGATTCCCGACCAAGTATTGAGTGCATAACTGTACATGATTATTTGAAGGTTGACGCTTTTTGTATTAAAAACACTTTTCTTTTATTGGTCGGATGAAATATGCTAATTTTGTGAGATAGGAATTTTGGGTTTTCATGAGCTGTATGCCACAATCATCCGTATTAAGACAATAAGAGACCTGAAATATTTCAGTTAGTGTGCAATGAATCTAAAATATATGAATGTTAAATTTTCATCATGACATTATGGAAAATAATGAACTTTATCACAATATGCTAATATTTTGAGAAGCACCTGTACATAACAAAAGACCTGTCTGTCCTTTAAAATTTTAGGCCCACTTCCAAACTATCTTTCCTTATAAAATAAATCGGAAAAGAATAGTATTTGTGCAGCTGCAGTGCTTTTTAAATGCCCACCATATTTTTAAAAGGTTTCAGTCTGGATTTATAGCTCTTCATAGCACTGAAAGTGCACTTTTAAAAGTTTTTAATGATTTTTTATTGCCTACTGATTCAGGAGACTGCTGTTATTTTGCTTTTAGATCTGACACTGTTGACCACCGCATCCTAACTTCTCGACTGAAGGACTGTTGCAACAAAAGCACTGCACTGCAGTGGTTCAGGTCTTAACTGTCTGACAGGAGTTCAGATAGATAGATGGATAGATGGATAAATACTGTATTATTCTCCCACAGGGGAAATTCATTTGTCCAGCAGCAACACATCCATGCATAAATACATAAAAAACACCGGTTTCTCAGTGAACCTTGGAGAATCTGTGTCTTCTTCAGCCCCCTCCGATACCTGTGGAGTTTCTCAAGGGTCTATTCTGGAGCCAATTTTATTTTCTATTTCTATGATGGCTTTAAGTTTAATTTTCAGAAAATATAAGTTTTCTTTTTATTCATATGTTGATGACACTGAAAATTACCTTCAACTGAAGGGTTCTACTTCATTAAAACCATTATTTTAGTGTCTCACTGAAGTCAAAGCCTGGAAGGCCTCAAATGTCCTCAATTTCAATGAGAACCAGGCTAAAATAATTATGTTTGGACCAAGTGGTAATCACAGTGCTTCTCATTTGGATCTGGATAGCCTGGAGTCTTTTGTTAAATTGTACCTTAAAAACACATCTCTCTGCACTGGTTCTTTGTATTTTTTCTTTTTATACTTTGTTGTCGTTTTTTGTACCTCTGTACAGCACTTTTGTCATTGTTGCAGTTGTTTTTAAATGTGCTACATAAATAAAGTTGAATTTAAACTAAAATTCAACAATTAGCCTCAGTAGAATTTGATACAGCTGTACTTACCAATTGTTTAGTAAAGGAACAGTAAGCAGAAAAAATTTAATTTTATACATCAAGAACATTAGAAAATTAAGTAAACCTTCCACAGAGTGGCCATTATAACTCCTCATAAATAGCTCAATGTAAACTTGTGAGCCATTACACTCTTAGAAATTTCTGTAAATTTACAGCAGAATTCTAGCAGTAAAATACTGTTATTATAAAATACGGTAGAATACTGTTAAATTTGACAGAGATTGTGAGTCTTGTTTGTGCTCCGAAGATTACTGCTCGTCAGATCACATACCTCCATGTTCTGATAGAGGAGTATTTGCAAATTAGGAAGCAAAGTTTTCCAGTTCATCCATTAAAACCCAAACATCACTATTTGTGTTATTATCCAGACCTCATTGTTAAATTTGGGCTGTTGATTCGTCTTTGGACACTAAAGTTTGAAAGTAGGCACACTTACCTCAAGCAGTGTGCAACTTCAGGAATATTTGCCAAAGTCTGGTAGAAAGATATCAGCTTTTGCAAGCTTTTCTGATTGCTGGGAGTCTCTTTCCACATGATATCGTAGTGGACAAAGGCACTGAGTTTTTTGCAAGTGATTACAATGACGGTATACAAAAGTCAGTTGCATATTTAAACCTTGATCCATCGAACACTTTGATTGCCAATGATGTGACACTAAAAGGGACAAAGTATAAGAACAACATGTATGTTGTAATAGGTCATAATGATGATGGCTTATTAGTGGGAAAAATAAAGGAAATGATTGTTTATAAATACTCAGTGGTTTACTTCATCTGTGAGAAACACCAGGCAGTTCGGCTTCCTTCCACTGACTCTTATCATGCAAGTCCTGTGTCAAGATCCTACTGCTGTGTTAAAGCAGAAGAACTGCTTGATTTTTACCCACTGCCAGAATATACAGTTTGGGGTGTGTCTCTTCTAATACGCCACCATTCTGTTCCTGTGTTTTTGACAAATGCCATCATTAAGTAAAACAATAAAGGAGATAATCCTCAAGGCTTTGCCCAGTCTTTGTGAGGACACACAAGAAAAACTATTTTCCACACTTGTAATTTCTGGGGTCGAGTCTGCAGAAGACTTAAAGTATATCCAACAAGAGGACATAAAGGACAACGCAAATTGCAGGAGACATTCAAACAAGGTAAAGATCCCGATCATATCTTAGATGTTGCTGACAAAAAACATGTCAGATGTTTTACTTTTGCGTTTAAATAACATGTACTTTTTATGATTTCAGAAACAAACACAGTCACAATAGACTTGGAGATTATTTCCAGTCCCTCAATTGCATCCCCTTTATACAGTCCTTCAAGTGCTTCCACATCCTCACTTTCCAGCATACTACCAATTTCACCATAACCTTCAGCACTGCAAAGACGTCTTGTGTTATACCGGAATGATAAGCAAAAGGTATCCCTGGAACATTTTCTCCACACGGCCATTCCCAGAAGAACTTGAAAGCTGGAAATCTGTCTGATATAAGAAGGTCAGAATATTCATATACCGATCGAAGACCCTGCCAACACCCGGCGCAGGTGAAAACCCACAGAAGTGAGTTTTCCTCTTTGTTGCTTCAGTCGACTAAACGGTTCTTCATATTTTCCCCTCTTGGACGGATGAGAAGTTTACCGTTTTCATTTGAGTTGATAATGGACGCGTGATTCCCCCCCCCCCTTGTTTTTCTACAGACCTGCAACCCATCCTCAACTGGTGGAGAGAAGAAATCAACTTCAGTTTTAGTGATGGAGTTTTCTAATGAGTTCCCGTCTCAGAGTTTTATGACCCTTTGTTCAAGATTTAGGGCAATTAGCTGCAAGTGGCTAAGGGCACATCCCACTGTTTACCAGCTGATCGCCGCAATTGAGACATCAGCACAGCAGGAGGGCTTCTCTTTCCAAGATAAAATTCCAAATTGCACATTTTGTCCATAAAACTGCTGGTTTGATCTTCATAGACACTCAATGCGCACATATTTTCTTTTATTATTATTGTTAGGTAGTCATTTTTATCCACTTTGTATAGAATAGTGCTTGCTAGTTAGGTGAAGGTTTTTGGACCAGAATGGTGGTACATCAGGGCTACATGTCTTCAATAAATCTTCACATATATATTTAGGGTGATTTATCTGTCAAAATATGATCAAAGTTCGCCAACCTTCGGTGAAGCGGTCAAATAAACAGTGACATTTAGTGGTTTGGGTTAATAATTATCAATTATTAATGATAAATAAATAATTGTAATTATGAAGAGCTTTGAGCCCATAATCACAACACCAGAGGACATCTCTGATTTATATTCAGTCAGTCAGTCAGTCAGTCAGTCATTTTCTACCGCTTATTCCATAGTGGGTCACGGGGTAGCTGGTGCCTATCTCCAGCAGTCTATGGGCAAGAGGCAGGGTACACCCTGGACAGGTCGCCAGTCCATCGCAGGGCAACACACAAACAACCATGCACACACTCATTCATACACCTAAGGGCAATTTAGAGCTACCAATTAACCTAACAGGCATGTATTTGGACTGTGGGAGGAAGCCGGAGTACCCGGTGAGAACCCACGGGGAGAACATGCAAACTCCATGCAGAAAGACCCCCAGTCGGGAATCGAACCCAGGACCTTCTTGCTGCAAGGCAACAGTGCTACCAACTGCGCCACCGTGCAGCCCACAAAATAGCCATATAATTGTTAAATTATTTAATGTTATCAGCTAGAAAGCTCGAAACAGCATAACATCTAAGCTCCTGTCTGGTTAACAATTATGGTTAAGAAATGCCAGAAATTATTTTCCTGAATTATTATATTTAATTATAATTTTTGATTGTTAATTAATCAATAATCATAATCCTTACACTGGAGGGTATAGTTCTCTGTTCTCTCAACTCAAAACACAAACTGAGAATATCAACCGTTCCGGGACCTTTCGTAGGTACAGATCATCAGGACCCTGTGGTGTACCTGGAGTCAAACGGGGACCAACTGCCGTGTATAAGTGTACTAGGTTTCAGCCAGAACTCCCTCCAGAGGAAACTGATGAGTACTGATTTAAGATCATTGCAAGTAAATATTACAAGTTTTATCCAGTTTTGCATATGCATACTGTTTTTCTAATATGCACTTGTCCATGATATGCAGGAGTATGCAATAGCAGCCAATGTTGAAACCTGCCTAAGTTTACCAGCCAGCCCTCGTCTGATATTGCGTAGGTACAGAATGAACTATCCGTAAAATGCCATAATTAGAATAGCTTTCCCATACTGACCTTAAGTAAAATCAGTGCTGATGTATAAAAGTATAGGGTTCATAAAATGTTAATGAGGAAGAATACAACAAAAACTTATCTCTGTCCATCAAAGATGGCAATGAGATGGATGATCAGCGCTGAAGGCCAAATTACCTTTTAGGGGGTCCAGCCAACATTTGTGACAGGACTTGCAGCGGTGTTTGCCACTTTCTACATATTTAGCCTCCCATATCAAGATGAAGCAGCTATGACTATGGAGTTCATTCAATGGTAAAATTACAAAACAAAAACAGAGTTCAGGCGGGCGACCAGGAGGTCGTCCCGAGCAGGCACAGAGTTCAGGCGGGCGACCAGGAGGTCGTCCCGAGCAGGCACAGAGTTCAGGCGGGCGACCAGGAGGTCGTCCCGAGCAGGCACAGAGTTCAGGCGAGCGACCAGGAGGTCGTCCCGAGCAGGCATAGAGTTCAGGCAGGCGACCAGGCCTGCACCAAAGACATGGAGGCCGACTGAGCAGAGTAGAGGACTTCCTAGACACTCTGTAGAACTCCAGAGGCGTGGAGCCTGGCGAACCCTCAGAGGCTGAAGAAGAGCCTGGCGAACCCTCAAAGGCTGAAGCAGAGCCTGGCGAACCCTCAGAGGCTGAAGCGAGCCTGGCGAACCCTCAGCTCTGGGTTCAAAAGCCAGAACGAGGACAAAACGTTCCTTAAACTCCTGCAGACTAGGAACAGGAGCTGAGGCGTCGACGGGACCCTCCGTGACGTGAGCAGGAGCTGAGGCGTCGACCGGACCCTCCATGACGTGAGCAGGAGCTGAGGCGTCGGCCGGACCCTCAGTGACGTGAGCAGGAGCTGAGGCGTCGACGGAACCCTCCGTGATGTGAGCAGGAGCTGAGGCGTCGACGGGACCCTCCGTGACGTGAGCAGGAGCTGAGGCATCGACCGGACCCTCAGTGACGTGAGCAGGAGCTGAGGCGTCGGCCGGACCCTCAGTGACGTGAGCAGGAGCTGAGGCATCGGCCGGACCCTCAGTGACGTGAGCAGGAGCTGAGGCGTCACCGAGACCCTAAGTGGCGTGAGCAGAAGCGTCGCCGGGGCCCCCGATGACTTGAGCGTCCCTCTTATGACGTCTTCTGCGCCGTGTGGAGGGGGTTGAGGCTGACTTAGGGTCAGGCTGTGGTGTGCTGGCCTGGAGTCAGGCTGAGGCTGTGGTGTGTCTGGCCTGGAGTCAGGCTGTGGTGTGTCTGGCCTGGAGTCAGGCTGTGGTGTGTCTGGCCTGGAGTCAGGCTATGGTGTGTCAGGCTGTAGTCCTGACGTGGGCTGCTCTGCAGCAGCAGCAGCAGCTCCCTGGAGTCCTGACATGGGCTGCTCTGCAGCAGCAGCAGCTCCCTGGAGTCCTGACGTGGGCTGCTCTGCAGCAGCGCCCTGGAGACTTGACATGGGCTGCTCTGCAGCAGCAGCAGCTCCCTGGAGTCCTGACGTGGGCTGCTCTGCAGCAGCGCCCTGGAGACTTGACATGGGCTGCTCTGCAGCAGCGCCCTGGAGACTTGACGTGGGTGATGGAGGATGGCAGTAAAACAGCCTTACTGCCACTTCATATTCCATCTCGATCTGCTTTATCCTCTCCATCAGCTCAGGAGAGGAATACAGAAGACCTGTCGTCCTGAGGATCTTGATTTGGCGTGCCGTGAACCTCAAGCGCTGCTCCAGCTCGGCATGTGTTGCCCCAGAACTCCGGGCTGGAGCGAGCACAGGCATGGGCGGAGGTGCAGCGAGCCTGGGAGACATTGCTGTGGCAGACGAAGATGCGGGCTTACTTGCTGCAGCCCTCACGTAGGCTGGCTGAGAAACCACCTCCTTGCCAGCCGACCGGCTAGGAACTGCTGCACGTCGGCGTTTCTTGCGGCGGCAGGAGGACGTGGGCCTCACTGCCGGACCAGAGTGCACAACCAGGGGAGGAGGCGGAGAACGGCGACGAAGGGGACCTGTCCCCGGAACTGGAATCAACCTGGATCCTTCATAAGCCGACTGCGGCACTGACAGCCCCGCAGAACGGCGCAACGACTTCTCCGCCTCCCGAGACAGGAAGGCAAAGAGGACAATGGAGCCAGCCCGGTGCTCATCCACGAGGTCTGTGTTTGGCGGAAACATACTGTCAAGGTTCTGTCACGGTTTACTTGGAATTGGACCCCAGAATGCAGACGAGCAGGCAGCGTGATGGTAAGTGAAAAAAAAAAGGTTTAATAACAAAAACTCACACTCAGCAGGAGGCAGGAACAAAACAAACGGGCAGGCAAGACAGGCATGGCATGATAAAAAAAAAACAAGACTTGGTTAGAGAGCTAGACATGAGCATGAGAGTGAAAGACGTTTCCCCGAAGACTAACAGAACAGGTGTGAATATATAGCGTGAAAACCAGGTGGAGTAAGGAGACAGATTAACTTGAAGCAGGTGAACTGAATAAACTTAATTAACAGAACAAAACGTGACTGGAGCAAAACAGAGACTCTTGAACCCAAACTAGAAAAACATGAAGCAAAAGCATAACCAGATCCGAAAACCAAACTTGACAAAACATGAACAAGATGACAAAACAAAAGCATGACCAGGAAAATAAACAGAAACATTATTCAAAACTTGAACAGTGAAAAACATAAGGAAAAACCCCAAAACCAAAAACCAAACAACCCTATATCATGACAGACAGCTACATTGGGATTAACCCAGAAACGGACACAAAGACCAGTCAAGGCAAGATGGTGTCCAAAAAGACAGGCAAGATAATCCAAAAGAAACCTTAGACAGTGAATGCACATGTTTCTACCCTGATCAAAAACCTGATGGACTTTGAGCGGCACTTCATGCAGGTTAGTTGTTGTCTTTTTTTTTTATACTTCTGTTTCCAAATCATTTAAGGTCTAAATGATATTTTCTTGTATTTTTGATTTTGGGAGACTTTTTTTATTTAATGATGATATTTCTTTAAAAACAGTGTTGTTGTTTTTTTTTTTTTTGTTCCTTAAATTTAAAAAATGGATCAACTAAACCCAGTTTAAGACACTGCAAACTGTACTTATTTAATTTTCATTCCAGTGTAAGTGAAACTAATTGTGGACTTTGGAGGCCTATTTTCTTTTCTCACTGATTCCCTGAGGCATGGTTATGTGTTTATTTTCGATCATTTGTTTAAATATAAATGTATATGGTTTTGGGGGATAACAATGCCTTTTAAATAAAAACGTTGTCCTAAAGAATATTACTCTTCTTTTGTGTTATGTGATGTAAAGGTTCTGCATTTTAAACTACACCAATTTTTGCACTACACAAGGTAAAGTACTACTATAATACTGTAAAACTAAGGCTGTACAGGTGCTTCTCAAAATATTAGCATATTGTGATAAAGTTCATTATTTTCCATAATGTCATGATGAAAATTTAACATTCATATATTTTAGATTCATTGCACACTAACTGAAATATTTCAGGTCTTTTATTGTCTTAATACGGATGATTTTGGCATACAGCTCATGAAAACCCAAAATTCCTATCTCACAAAATTAGCATATTTCATCCGACCAATAAAAGAAAAGTGTTTTTAATACAAAAAACGTCAACCTTCAAATAATCATGTACAGTTATGCACTCAATACTTGGTCGGGAATCCTTTTGCAGAAATGACTGCTTCAATGCGGCGTGGCATGGAGGCAATCAGCCTGTGGCACTGCTGAGGTCTTATGGAGGCCCAGGATGCTTCGATAGCGGCCTTTAGCTCATCCAGAGTGTTGGGTCTTGAGTCTCTCAACGTTCTCTTCACAATATCCCACAGATTCTCTATGGGGTTCAGGTCAGGAGAGTTGGCAGGCCAATTGAGCACAGTGATACCATGGTCAGTAAACCATTTACCAGTGGTTTTGGCACTGTGAGCAGGTGCCAGGTCGTGCTGAAAAATGAAATCTTCATCTCCATAAAGCTTTTCAGCAGATGGAAGCATGAAGTGCTCCAAAATCTCCTGATAGCTAGCTGCATTGACCCTGCCCTTGATAAAACACAGTGGACCAACACCAGCAGCTGACACGGCACCCCAGACCATCACTGACTGTGGGTACTTGACACTGGACTTCTGGCATTTTGGCATTTCCTTCTCCCCAGTCTTCCTCCAGACTCTGGCACCTTGATTTCCGAATGACATGCAGAATTTGCTTTCATCCGAAAAAAGTACTTTGGACCACTGAGCAACAGTCCAGTGCTGCTTCTCTGTAGCCCAGGTCTGGGGAATGCGGCACCTGTAGCCCATTTCCTGCACACGCCTGTGCACGGTGGCTCTGGATGTTTCTACTCCAGACTCAGTCCACTGCTTCCGCAGGTCCCCCAAGGTCTGGAATCGGCCCTTCTCCACAATCTTCCTCAGGGTCCGGTCACCTCTTCTCGTTGTGCAGCGTTTTCTGCCACACTTTTTCCTTCCCACAGACTTCCCACTGAGGTGCCTTGATACAGCACTCTGGGAACAGCCTATTCGTTGAGAAATGTCTTTCTGTGTCTTACCCTCTTGCTTGAGGGTGTCAATAGTGGCCTTCTGGACAGCAGTCAGGTCGGCAGTCTTACCCATGATTGGGGTTTTGAGTGATGAACCAGGCTGGGAGTTTTAAAGGCCTCAGGAATCTTTTGCAGGTGTTTAGAGTTAACTCGTTGATTCAGATGATTAGGTTCATAGCTCGTTTAGAGACCCTTTTAATGTAATGCTAATTTTGTGAGATAGGAATTTTGGGTTTTCATGAGCTGTATGCCAAAATCATCCGTATTAAGACAATAAAAGACCTGAAAACCCTAAAAAACAAGAATGCATTTGACAACATTTTTAAGATTAATAAGGCAACAAAATTATCATAGACTGATTTAAAGTTAGATTACTGATTCACAACCTGAACTTCCTGAGTCAAATTTGAAACTTATGTTATCCTTCATTTTTTTTTTCTTTTTACACACTGAGCACAATGTGTTTGTTCTTGACTATATCATTCTGTACTTTTATCACAAAATGTCTTCTGCACCAAATAACCTTATGTTGTAGCAAAGCAGGTTACACTGCCAAATTTACCAGGTAGGTCACACTAAATGAGTTATCTTCAGAAATGTGAGTAACCAGTGACCATTCTGCAGTGTAAATCAACTATGTCCAGAAAATGATTTATAAAATCTTTATAGTCAAAATGAAACCAACATCAGAGAATATGATCATAAGAACCATCTATACTTCTGCATGTAGCCACTGTGATATATGACACAAATTATTCTTAGAGAATAAAAATTAATGAGATTACAAGTCCTGAGAACTGATAAGATGTCTGCTATTTAGAAATTAAAATATTCTGATCACATCATCATTTTCACACACACAGAAGTAGAAAATATAACTCAGCCTACATGCCCCACATTTACTCAACTTTATTAAAGGTATTTTAGTAGTGTATGAATTGTATTGTTAACCAGCTCATTTGGCTGTATTTGCAATAAGAAAACATGAGTGAAACAGAAGTCAGCAGGGACCATTATAGCAAATGTAATACAGGTCCTTCTCAAAATATTAGCATATTGTGATAAAGTTCATTATTTTCCATAATGTCATGATGAAAATGTAACATTCATATATTTTAGATTCATTGCACACTCACTGAAATAGTAAAACTAAACTTACAGTAAAATAGGGTTAGGGTTAGGGTTACACACCCACACAACATGGCCGCCATGTAGTTGCCTCCTATGAAGATGGTCAAAGGGTTAGGGGTCGGGTCAGGTTTAAGCCATAGAAATGAATGAAAATCAATACAAAGTCCTCAGAAAGATAGTAATCCATGCATGTGTGTGTGGGTGTGTGGGTCTGTGTGTGTGTGTGGGTGTGTGTCTGTGTGTGAGACACAGAGAGGCAGAAACAAAGACAGAATCACATCCAGACATATACAGTAGGAGATACACAGAGCTATAAATAGAACAGTGAGGAATGAATCAGCCAATCAGCAAAGAGCGTCAGTGTAACTTGACACCTGCTGTTTCTCACTCACGCAGCACCTCACTCTGTGTCTCCCCTGGTCTAGGCTTTATAACATGGAGGCGCATGCTCCCGAACAACTGGCCATAACTCGGAAACCGTAGGGGCGATCGATGTCATTCTTGGACCGTTTTGTATATTTAGTTTCACTGCTGTATTTAATTTAACAGCAAACTACTTTAAAAATTATTTAATGTGTTGAAAATGTAAATTTATAGTAAATTACTGCCAGCTAAATTTGCCATTATTTTAAAATTTTTTAAGGTATCTGTACTGTATATATTTTAACACTAATCCACTGTCAGTAACAGTAATCTACAGCATAGATAATGTAAATTTATACTAAAATGCTGGTGTCTGTAGTTCCCAGTATTTTACTATAAATTTACAGGATGATTTCTTAGAGTGTACTGGAAACAAAAAGCTCTCTTATTTTTAAAATGATAATTATAAAAGTCAACCACATTTTTCGAGGTGAAAATTAAAAAAAGTTAAATAATCTAAAAATAATTGCAGAAAACCTTTTGACAAAGCTAAATAGTATAGATACAGTTTCATAGTGATCACCATCGTATTTACCAAACATTTTGCACAGTAAGTTGTTTTTTTTTTCCAGGTGTGATAGGTTATTGACCTGATCAAGGTGAAATAAACTATGCTGCACCAATGAGGACCTAAAACATCTCAAATGCTCTTTTTTGGCTTGTTCAATGGAGTGTTCTTTCCAGACAGAAGGAGTTGCCCTATGACTAAATACTACCTTTCCACTGTAGGATGGGCAGAAGAATAAGTCTCTTACAGGTGTTGATAACCTTTCATCTGCACAGACCATATTTTACCGGGGCAAATATTTAAAATTTGAAGCATCTAGATTTGTAATGCACATTGTGTCATCCACAAGTGCATCCGTAAATCAGTATGCATAACCTTAACATCCCATGTCTGACGCTTCAGGTAGCTCTGTAATTCACAACCTTCTAGGTACTATAGTTGGGTGTTTGTCCAAGGTTTAAACAGTGTCTAGAAATCAATGGTTCATTTGTTTGTTCAGTAACAACTATTGAATCTCTTTTGTCAACACATGGTGGACTGTGGTTTTGTTACACAACTGGAGTCTTATTCAGTCCTGGATTCCAAAGGAATACATTTTTTTCAGCTCTGCTTTTTCTCACATTTGTAACAATCTGTTGCCGATGTGGTTCTAGACCTTACAACTGCCACTGTACAGCAGTTGGTATCATTGTTAGCAGGGTTCCAATCAATGTAAACATTTTTGACAGTTTGAAATCATGGTTACAATAAAGAATTTACAATTTTTTAAGCAACACACTGTGTTTTTTCATATTCTTTTTAACAGGTTCCGTGTTAACAAAACAGTATTTTATTCTAGCCCTAACCATGTCACTTAGTGCCCAGCACCAAAAGAACATCTGGAGTGACTACACTGATAAAAACGTATGTTTTTACAGAATCATCAAATCTAGCCTTCATGGCAAAGCATGGTGGCATTAGTTCAAGTTCATGTGGAAAATACTCATTTTTTTGCATATTGCCTTAGGCAGTAAACCTTGTCACTGCTGCCAATAAACACTGCTTTCATGGTAAAGTTCAGAATATCCAAACAGCGAATAACAAGAAACATGGGGAGGATGACTACTTGTCTACAGCACAGCTGTCTGATTTGTTAAGACAAGAGGTGAAGCAGATCCAAAGAAATTACAAGAAAAAGCCTTTGTAGGTAAGAGGTGAACATTTTACTTAGTTGGAGATGCCCAGATGAGCTGGAATTTATCTGTCAGGCACAACGGAGACAATAATGCACTGCCTTAAAGAGAAACCACTGCAAACTGTCATGCCTGTATTTATTCCATGAGTTATTTTAATAAGAGCAGCCGAATGGAGATGTTTACATTTGTACTGCAGCTGATCTCAGCAACTCTCCAAGCATAGCCTCTACATAGCAGTGGTGAAGTGGTTGCTTACTTTAGATTGAATAGCATTAAATCCCAGCTTTAATGATCACTATGGGGATTTAAATGACACAACCTAAAAAGACAAATAAACTAACTTAATCCAATAATGATCAAACTAATACTAATCGTTTATTGCAAGATGTCAAGATTTTACTTCATATATATATATATATATATATATATACACATAAAAAGATCTGTGCCAAAACACAAAAACAAAAATCAGCTATAAAAACTATTTACAAGCTGTGATAGTTTAAAAGAAGTTATTTTCAGCAACTAAAAGATCTGAGAAAGCCACTATATGGAACTAACTAAAGAACTAATCTGTTAGTTAATTAGCAATTTATATTACAGTTGTTGACCAGAGATGAGCTTCCGAATGATTCTGCAGTCAATTGTAATACTTCAGTTTGTGGGAAAAAAAAGGCCTAATTACATTATAAGGTAAAAGGTGCTGCATTGTTTATGCAGTTGAATTCGCATTTCTATGATGATAAAATCAGCTCTCGTTACACTAATAGCCATCCCCAGCTGATACTACCTACATGCAGTCTGACAGTTCGGCATTCGTCCAACTGCACTCTGCACACACATTCCTGCCCTTTACAGCTCCCACTGGGAGTTCGCTCGCTTTGTTAATATTTCTGTCATCATCCCTAAAAAAACACAGTGGTATTCTGGCTTTTTGCAATTAGTACCAGCTCAGTAAATACCACGTTTTCTAAAAGTCACCATGTTGACAGATATTTTAGAAGTGTCACAACAGCACTTGAACTTTTTCAGTTAGATGAACTCATTTTATAGGTATGCATTTTTCTTTTTACCTCATAGGCGGAAATTTCCAAGTTTGTTGTTGGAAAACATAACAGAAAAGTCTTTAGAAGTAAGTATTTCAAGTAGGAAACTTTAAGTTTGTCACTAACAGTGACCTAAAAATTCAATATGACTGCCCTGCATTTAAAACTTTATGATAGTGGCAGTTTTGACACTTTGTATATCATTGAATATTTCACACACAGTGCTATGAGGGACTGAGGGACAGACAGACAGACAGACAGACAGACAGACAGACAGACAGACAGACAGACAGACAGACGTCTACCATAAAGAGAAGACTGCATAAAAGTAAATACAGAGGGTTCACTGCAAGGTGAAATCCACTCCCTCAATTATAGAAAGGTTAGATTGAACTTTGCTTAAAAACATCCATAAAAGCCAGAACAGTTCTGAAAGAACATTCTTTGGACAGACGAAACCAAGATCAACCTTTACCAGAATGATGGCAAGAACAAAAAGTATGGAGAAGCCATGTAGCAACTCACGATCTAAAGCATACAACATTATCTGTAAAACACGGCAAAGGCAGTGTGATGGCTTGGCTGTGCATGTCTGCCAGTGGCCAGTGGGACACTAGTGTTTACTGATGATGTGACACAGGAGAGAAGCACCTGAATGAATTCTGAGGTGTTCAGAGACAAACTGTTTGCTCAAATCCAGCTAATGCAGTCAATTGATTGTGTGGCTTTTTAAAATACAGTTGGAAAATGACCCAAAACATAGAGCCAAAGCAAATCAGGAGTTTATTAAAGTAAAGAAGTGGAATGTTCTTGAACACTTGATATTAACCCAATTGAGCATGCACAGAAAGGCCCACAAACAAACAGTAACTAAGAGCAGCTGCAGTAAAGGCCTAGCAAAGCATCAAAAAGGAAAAAAAAACAGCATTTGGTAAAGACTTCAGGCCTGCCAGCAAAGAGTTTTCAACTAAGTATTAGAAATGAACATTTTATTTTCGGTTGTTTAATTTGTCCAGTTACTTTCAAGCCCCTGAAATGGAGTTTTGCCAAAATTTCAACTTGGAAGACTCTCCTCCACTTCCGGCTCCGTCTAATTACTCCACCACGTTCTCCGCTCCAACCAATGAGCTCCTGATCCACATTCCTCTTCAGCCAATCATCCCTTCAGGCTTTGCTTTAAAAGACCTTCATATGCAGAATCTCCTGCTCTTCAGCTGAGCTTCGACCCTCCTCCACCCCATTTCCACCATCAGGCTTCAAGCTCCTTCTGACTCCCTTATCTCCTCAGGCCTCCACTCCACCACCAGTATCAGGATCCCGGGGGAAGACTTTTCTAATTTTAACTCTAAGATGTTTATTTAAGCTCATGTCATTATCAGCATCCGTGTCTTCCACCGGGGTCCGAGCACCACAAGAAAACAAACATCAGCTAATAAACTCCTCTAATTTCCATCTCTATGTTTCTCTCATTTGTGAGTCTTTCCAGGTTGAAATAAAGGGATTGTGTTACATGCTTTAGTTCCTCACATTTTTTATTTCATTTCAATGACCTGAAATCCACATAATTCGCTGAAAAGAACAAATGGAAACATTCCCAGATGGATTACCATTGTTACATTTTAACAATATTTCCATGACTAGTCTGTTTTCTCTCTTCTTTCACCTCAAAACCCTCCTTTGGCCTGGCTTAGTGTGATCTCTGAATGCTCCATAAATCCTCTGCCTGAACTACTTTTTTCTTTCTTTTATCATGCTGGTAAAGTGTGCATAATGTCTTTCAAGTAGCACAAGGGGAAAAAAAGTTAGGAACAGTTTCAGCACTTTTGTTTAATGCAGGAAATGTGTTGTTTTTCATGAGATTTTGATGTTTTATTTATTCCTTGGGAATTTCATCAACAGATAATGATTGTGTTTTACACATGATTATAATGACCATTTGTATATTTTCCTCAGTCTGTGATACACTGCTTCTCAGCACGCGGAGTCCTGAAGGTTATACACAGCACATCTGACTAATGGTCCGGCTCTCTCTACATGCCCATGCTAATCACTTCTCTGATTGATTGTGCTGCTCCGTAGCACTAATGGCATCATTAGCTGGAACTGTTGTGGCAGTCTCGGCTCTGAGCTCTCTATTCCCTCGGCGAGATTTTCTTTATCCTTTCCTTTATAATTTGGAACATAGATTGGGACAGGCTCATTTTCATTCTAATCGAGTTTGATTCTCAGTAAAATGAAACAAACTATGAAAGAGCAGAGGCTTTTCATTACCCCCCTCTCTTGCCACACCCTTTTCTGTGGGCCAAGATGAAGCTGACTTTCCATGGAAACCACAGGGACAATCTTGAAATTTAAGACACGAGACAGGAATGATAAGCAAGTTAATTGTTAGACCAAACAGTACAATTATTTTCCAGACAACTCCTTTACCTAAAAACGTTTCTTTGTGTGTATTCTGTTCTCATGAAACAAGTGCAAAATGGCCTCCATACCAACCTTCATATACCGCAAAACAGAACGTAATCCATAAATTATCCATAAATATTTGGACAGAAACAACTCTGTTCTAATTTTGAATTTAAAAATTAGGCAAGTAAGATGCAGACTTTCAGCTTTAATTAAGTGGGTTGAACAAAAATATTGCATTATTTCTTTCCTCTCACAGAAGACAACCTACAAAAATGCATAACTGTTAAAGTTTCCCAAACAAGGGATAATTTGTATTGCTTGGCTAGGTACCTATCAATATGTGAAAGAAAACTTATGACATACAGTGGCTTTGGATATTTTTGATACACTACAATAATTCTAACATATTGTTTCTGTCCTACTTTATACTTTATAATTAAAGCTTTCATTCATATTTCAAAATAAATAATGAGATCCTTTACTTGGTTCATCCTGAGGAGGTACATTTGATTCAGGTGTGTTGGATCAATGACACATCTAAATGTTCCAAGACACCGGCCCTTGAGGACTGGAGTTTGACACCCCTGCTCTAGAAAATTTACTAAGTCGCTTTAGAGTTGTTTTTGCAGTGTCCTTTGTGCCATCATTGTGGTAAAAGAGCAAATTATGCCCTAGTCTGAGGTTCTCCACACTATGAAGCAGGTTTTTAAATGAGGATCTTCTAGTACTTTACGTTATTTGGCTTCCAGTCTTAAGGTAGTCTTTTCTTGCCAGACCCTACTGCTGAAAAAAACACCACACAGCATGACTACTATGCTTCACTGTTGAAATGTTACTGGGCAGATGAGCAATACCTGGTTTCCTCCATATACAATGTTAAATGTAAAGACAGATTTATCTTGGTTTTTTCAAACCAGTGGATCTTGTTCATCGGTGAAAGAGTTCTTCAGGTGCTTTATGGAAAACTCAGAGGGGACTTTTAAGGTTTTTTTTAACTGAGAGGCTTCTGTCTGGCAACATTGCAATAAAGCCCAGATTGGTGGAAGGCGGCAGTAATGGCTGCTCTTCTGACACTTAGTTGCATCTTCAAACGGAACCTCTATGGCTCATTCAGAGAGACCATCTGGGTTTTGGTCGCCTCTTTCAACAAGGTCCTTCTCCCCAATTGCTCAGTAAGGACATACGATTAGTTCATGAAAGAGTCATGGCTGTGCCAAACTTCTTATTCAGGAAGCTGCTATACTTTTAGTTTTTCCTGAGCATTTTTCAAATATGTACCCTGCAACATCATCCAATTTAATTTGTCACAGAGGAGAATTCAAAGTGCAGAAACATCTCAGCAGCAATCAAGACAAAGGACGGGCAACATTAGACCGCCATAGCTAAGCATGTCACTGCATATGAGCTTGCCTCCACATCCCACCAACTGTAAATTTGTTTGTTTACTCTGATTATGTGCTTTAATAACTGCTTTACACCTTATTCCCTCTTTAAGAGGCCAAGCAGTTTCTGTGCAAGGGTACCAGGAAAGAAGCAGATGATTTTATCCTGTTGGGTCACATCTTGGCCCAAATCAATCCAGCAGGATGACTACTGGTAATTTTACTTTAAATCCAGATGCTAAACTGGCAGGAAAAAATGTCCGGACTGGAAATTC
Source organism: Girardinichthys multiradiatus (assembly GCF_021462225.1). Classification (NCBI taxonomy): domain Eukaryota; kingdom Metazoa; phylum Chordata; class Actinopteri; order Cyprinodontiformes; family Goodeidae; genus Girardinichthys; species Girardinichthys multiradiatus. The sequence goes on from NC_061817.1 coordinate 32,923,449, forward strand.
ATTCAGGGAGAGAACTGCAAAAATAACTCTGGTGCCATGAGATTATTCGCCTGGCCTATTTGGGTAATTTTAAAACAAAACTAGGTTAAAAAATGTTGCTACTGCCATTTCCATCACCACTGATTGACAGGAAACCTGAGATAGAATTTCTTTTTTTTTTTATTCTTGGACAAACTGGAGACTGGTAAAATGTGGAGTACCCACTCCCAACCTACAAAATCAACAGCAAAAAAAAAAAAAATAAGAAGAATGTTTTTGCACCATAAAGCATGTAAAAGACATTTTAGACAAAATGGTGAATATGGAGCATAACATTTCTAATTCTAAGGTCATCAACATGTATGTATATAATACAGAGAAAGTTGTTCACCAAAACATAAATGAATTATTTAGTTTCTTCACGATTTGCCAAACTATCCCTGAGACTCATGGTCGTAAAAGACCAAATACAGTCATTGAAAAACAAACTATGAACAGCTTTAATAAACTGGTATTGTAGTTTATTCCCACATCACTATAAACAAACACAAAGAATGTTTTTGAATGTAAAACTCTAGAGTGCCAACAGAAGGAAAAGCCTTTTCAAACAATAGCCCTTGAAAAAAAATAAGAGAAATCCCCAGCTGTGATTACTTTGTTTTATCATCATTTTTCTCCTAGTCACGATACTCATCCATCTTTACATTATGAAACAGATCGTAAAATGTACTGAAATGGGAACAAATTTTTATATAGTAACGTTTAAAAGTAATCACCATGCAAAAACAAATCACTTCAAATTTGTTGAAATAGGGATTATAATTAGAATGTATAAACTGTCAGAATTCATGTAATTGATGGTGAATGCTTTAAAAACAAATTACACTAAAATAAAAGTTTCTGATTTTCTCCTCTTCCCCGCTTCAGTGTGATGGCCCATCAACCAGCAGGACATTGCTGCAAAGCAAACTTTCTGAATTACAGTATGCAGCAGGAGCAGCAGAAGTAATGTAGTCGTAGGTGGAGATAATATTTGTATGCTGTCCACAACATGCCTTCAGACAGTCTGCAGTCTGTGTTCCAAGAATACAATTATTTAGCCTGATGACAAAAACGGGAAGGACAGGTCAGCATTTGATCTGTAGAAAAAATTGAATTTATTCTGAAGCTGATAATAACTTTAGTCTATAGAAGAAAAAAAAGGTATAGCGACTTCACCTTTTTTCAAATTTTATTTCTTAGTAATTTATTTCTTGTTCAAAGAGGAATGATTTTTAGCCCTCTAATCTCAAGGTCCATGTGCTGATAAAGTTTAAGAGGCCTGTTCTCCAGTCATTACCGGTATTGATTGCACCTGTTTGAACTCATTATCTGTATAAAAGACACCTGTCTTTCCACACTCAGTCCAACAAACTCCAACTTCTCCACAATGGCCCAGACCAGAGAGCTGTGTGAGGACATCAGGGATAAAATAGTAGACTTGCACAAGGCTGGGATGGGCTACAGGACAATAGCCAAGCAGCTTAGTGAGAAGGCAACTGTTGGCGCAAATTTAAGAAAATGGAAGAAGTTCAAGATGACGGTCAATCTCCCTCGGTCTGGGGCGCCATGCAAAATCTCACCTCGTAGGGCATCAATGATCATGAGGAAGGTGAGGGATCAGCCCAGAACTACATGGCGGGATCTAGTCAATGGCCTGAAGAGAGCTGGGACCACAGTCTCAAAGAAGACCATTAGTAACACACTACGCCACCACGGATTCAAATCCTGCAACGCACGCAAGACTGCACTGTATTGAGGGGAGGATGGATGGGGCCATGTATTGGGAGATCTTACCCAACAACCTCCTTCCCTCAATAAGGTATTTAAAGATGGGTCGTGGTTCGGCCTGTAAAGAATGAAAACAACCAGAAGCACACAGCCAGGGTAACTAAGAAGTGGCTCTGTAAGAAGCATCTCAAGGTCCTGGAGTGGCCGAGCCCGTCTCCGGACCTGAACCCAATCGAAAATCTTTGGAGGGAGCTGAAAGTCCGTATTGCCCAGCGACATCCCCGAAACCTGAAGGATTTTGAGAAGATCAGTATGGTGGAGTGGTCCAAAATCTCTGCTGCAGTGTGTGCAAATCTTGTAAAGAACTAAAGGAAACATCTGATATCTGGAATTGCAAACAAAGGTTTCTTTACCAAATATCTAGTTTTGTTTTTCTGATGTATCAAATACTTATGTCATGTAATAGAATGCTAATTAATTACTTAAAAATCACACAATGTGATTTTCTGGATTTTTGTTTTAGATTCTGTCACTCACAGTTGAAGAGTACCTATGATAAAAATTAAAGACTTCTATGTGCTTTGCAAGTAGAAAAACCTGCAAAATCTTCAATGTATCAAAGACTTGTTCTCCCCACTGTAGATGTAATGGGAGGCTTATGTCCAGCTGATACCCCCAAAAATGTTGACCCTTATGGGAATGTGCTTTCAGCAGGGTGCAAGACGAAGATTGCCCTGGCACAGGTGTGTAAGTGCTCCCATGAATTAAAGATGAGTCCAAGCTATTCCTCTGACTGAAACTGACAAGAACAGATTTACAATTTGCATTTTATTTTGAGGTTCAAAGCCTCTCCTTTTCTTTACCATGTGGTTTATATATATGTGCCTAATTTATTTTTAAACATGAAGACTTTGGATAATTAAATATAAACATCTCTATAACAGATTCATCGTTACTATTTGCAGCAATACACCACTTTCTCCAGTTACTTTGGTTGGATGTTACATCTGGAAGTATTTTCTAACAACACGGGTAATCATCATAGACGAGCATCATTTTCTAAAGTAATTTGTGATGTAGTAATGATTATTTTCTGGGTTGTTGTTCAAGGTCATCAGTTCTCTGTCACCACCAGGACAAAAACGTGTGCTGCCCGTTCTGCACCTCTCATCTGGAAGCAAACAACATTTTTGGTGAGAAACTGTGATTTTTAAAAATGCTTTCTACATTGTTTTTGCCTTATTGTCATTGTATTTGACAAAATACAGAAATTCACAGCCTACCAGTGCCCACAATTGCTTTGTTGATCAAACAGGTTCTTGAAACCACAACAAAGGAGTTGGGTTATTTTCACTTATGGCTAGTATTGTCTTGACCCTGAGGCTTGAAAACTTGACAGGATTGTTGAGAGTCACAAGCAAAACTACCCTTAAAGGACATAAAAAATAAAGTGGTAGATCCAAATAAAAATTAATCTGCTCTCAGCCGAGGGGTCCGATGGGCTGTCCATGAAGACAGGCCGACCTTTGACCCTTATTGATGCTGACTGCAGCCCAAAAACCATGTGGGCATCTGTGAGAGAAAGGCTTAAAGAACAAAATATGTCTTTAAAGGCCACGTCTCCTCCTACAATATTAAACAGGGGACAGTAAAAGGTGGAAGAAAGTTTTATTTTCTGACGAGAGAAGAAAAAAAAAGTATATTGCCTGTCCTTATGGCATCAAATGTTACTGGAATGGAAAGAAAATCCCACTGGAAATGTTTTTTTTACAAGACAGTCTGGGAACTTTTTCCTTCAATAGAATAAAGGAGCTTCTTGTTGTGCAGGGTTGACTAACTGTGATAAAGTTATAGTGGGCATCCCTCTTGACGGAGGGTTCTCGTCTGTGCAGTGATGACTGGGTCATTCATACTGAGCAAACATTGGATTTTATAACACCTATTTGATAAATTATTTCAACTTATTCTGCCCTTTAGATCTAAGAAAGACACGATTTAATAGCGATCAGTGAGTGCAAGCTCTAAAAATGCTGCTGCTTGTATCTGACAAGAGCTAAGCACTATGAGCACATCAGACCTGTGCTGGTTATCCTACACATGCTTTTTTTTAAGAATCCAGGTCAAGATTGTATTGCTTGTTTTTCAGAGTGTTGAAGGTATGGCTCTACCATATTGGTCTGAACTGTTAAAACGTTATAACCCATCCAAAATGTTACAGCCTTCAATTCATTTGCTGTTAGACATTCCCAAATTGGGGTTCAAATGTAAATGTAACAGAGCATTCTCAGTGGTGGTTGCTAACTTCTGGAACAGCTTGCCTCTGCATATTAGAGCTACACAGCGTGTGGATAAAACAAACATATGGATAAAAAAAACACATTTTACTCTTAGTTCCTGTAGAGCAGAATTAAGGTATTACCATATTTAATTCATTACTTATTTTATTGGGTTGTTTTTTATTGTCCTGTTGTTTTATTGTACTCTATATTTAACCTTAAAACTACTATTAATTGTTTGCCTTGTGCAGAACTTTTGTCAGCTATTGTTGTTTTAAATGTGCTATAAAAATAAACTTTGATTAGACTTGATGAGGGATTTCTTTCAAGAATTCTGACCGTAGCATTATCAAAAAAGTCATTTTTAAATGAAAGCCTTTTTTCACCTGCCATTTTATTGCAGAAAATTTAATAACTATCAAAATCCAACAAATTTTTCAGAAAGACGTATTAAGGTGAAAAATACATGGTTGCCACGATTAGAGAATATATCCTCACTATGCCGTCCATATGGAGGAATCTTTTATAAGAATTATTCAAAATCGATTCAATTTTAACAGATTCTTTATATTTTCTAAGATGCAGAGGTCATCAAAGTCAATAGAATTCATCCTCTGGGTGCCATGGGTAGTTTTCCTCTAATAGTTGTTGAGGTATTTCACTAAAAAGCGAGTACAAAACTCACAGTGAATGTAGAGGAAAGCTCAAAGGACTGAATACAAAATCCATGACATGTATAAAACATGACTAACTGATCAGTAGTTGCTGAGATTGTTCAGTCTGCATCAAGGGGGAAGACAGTGAGCAATGAGAGCTTAATATTCAACTGACCTGGGAAAAACTGATAAATTACATTATATTACCAAAAGTAATTTGTTCCAGAAAGGAAACCAGAAAAGTCCTCCACAGAATGTTTTAATCTGTCATCTTGTAGTCTTCATTTAAAGGCACATTACCCCAAAGGAACTCTCCCAAGAAGCAAATAGAGTTTAGGTGATGTGTCATCTTACGCCTGGTCACTTAAAGCCGAAGTGCGCAAAGAATTTTGTATCTAACCTACCAATAGATTAATAATAAAAAAGTTTATGAAAAGGTGACTGTACTTTTCATTAACAGTAGTGAGTCAAAGTCCTTTGTATATTTACAGTAAAAGCACCTGGGAAACCTGTGAGGTGGCAAGCTCACTCAGCACATTGTATTTGAAAAAGGACAGTGGCCACAGTTCCTGCTCATCTTGAAAAATGGTTCCTGCTACAGTGTGACCAGTTATCAACTGGGACCATCTGCAAATCATCATGCTGGTGTCACAGAAGCAGCTCTTTCCATTAAAGTGCATCACCAACTTTGCTATCATATGATAGGCTGTGTGACCGTGTAAAATATTTGGGACACTGTTATGCTTTATGACGGATCTATGATGGTGGTGTCATCTGCAAACATTACAGCAGACCTATTTTTAAGTGTCGGTGTGCAATTTCTATTCGACAGGGCAGAACAGAACACCGCCTGTGCTGTGGTGTTAAGACCGAGAGAGGAAATATGAAAGCCAATCTAAAATACCTAGGCCTATTTGAAAGCGATAACCTTTTTGATCAGCCACATCAACCAGATTACACAGACACAAATGGTCATAAGAACCAATAATAAATGCACATAGCAAGACACTGAAGAACGTTTTTTTCAGCTGAAAAAAATGACGTGGGAGAAGGAATGGCAACGCATGGATATGGAAAAGTGATCAAATACTCGCGTCTATATTGAGAAACGAGTAGCTGAGGTTAAAAAGAAAATCAAAGGGCTCTCGGACAACATCACTATGAATCAAACCCTTCAAACTCCCAAATTATTGCATCAACTGACATCCTCTTACTTCCAACATGTTTGCGCAGTTTTTAGGTTGAGGTACTATTGTAAAAGGTCGGACAAAGGACTGCAGGTTAAAGCAGAACTATGTTATTTTACGAAGGTTAGCTGTATTAGAGCGGTGCCAAAACATAGACCTAATAAAAACCCCTGATACACCACTATGAGGACATACTTGATTACCTCAGATAAGATAGTTGGCTCAGACACAGAAGTCCTGACCCTGTAGGAAATTAACAGACAGTGTGAGTGTAGATATTTCTTCAAAGGAAACACGTTATGACTTCATGAACAAAGCTGCAGTAAGCTGTGGCTTATCAGTATAAATAACGCTTAAAGTCCTTGGGAAGACATTGCAGTCCTTTTTGAAAATTCAAACCTCTAACAGAGCGGGCTCAGCACCAAATCATTGTGTACTTACACAGTATAAGCCTGCATCATTGAGTAAGATGAGTGACAATAGAATTACTGGTAAGAGTATTGAGCTGAATGTGCTACCTCCCCATTTGACACATACATACAGTTATGCTGTACTGAACTTGCCTTTTTAGTTTTACCCATAAAGGGATATTGCAATAAATAATATGTTTTATGTAGTTAAACTGTCTCTCTGCACTACAATCATTCATTGAAACTCATTACAACTGAGGGAGCCTCACCTATTTACTGGTGAGATGTTTATAGTGATGCAATGCTTTGGCTCCAAGCAGACAATGAAGGCCAAGGAGATTTCCAGACTGATCAGGTGATTATGGTTTAATGCTGGACTGAAAAAGCATTAAAAAGATTTAGAATATATTTCGAAACCTAATTATATCCACCGTTTTGGGACGAGAACAAATAACTAGGTTTGGAGTTTGTTTAAAGGTAAAACCTCCACAAACATTTGGTTGAAGGCATTTTTATTGAAAAAAACCCTAATACATATTTTTTAATAGGGAGTGGAGCAACATTAAAAATATTTTTAACCCATGACACAAAGTGTATGTGAAAATGTAACGCTAAGGGTATAGATAACTGTTAAAATTCAAGTTAGAATTCATGTTTTTCCTTATACAATAATCTTTGCAACAAGTCTGAGTATGATGTGTACAACCAAAAACACATGTAACATAAAAATATAAACCTGTGTGCCACTCATTTTATGCAGATAAATGATGTACCCGGAAGGTTTGATGAAATTCCAAGTGGCAAGCAGAAGCCAGCAGAATCGTGTTAGATTAAAAGCATATAGTGTTTCACTCTGTGCTGCCACTTCAGTTTCATCATCAGTGGCACCCTCCCGAGAGCACCACTCTACAATACTATAGGCCATAGTGACAAAACAGTGAGTAATTCAACAAAGATGGGAAGTGTAAATGTATGCTTATTTTACTAATATTTGCCTATTGAATAATTAGCTTGTTTTTAATTGCTTTTAGCACAATACCATCCTTAAGCTAAATCAAAAAGGTCAAATGTGTCTGTAGTTAATGTCCATATTGTTTTCCTACTGTGATATGCAATTGTTGGGATTATGATCCTTGATTAATTAATATTTATCAAGAATTATAATTACAAATCATAATTTGAGAAAATTAATTTCTTAACCAAAAATCCTCATTTATGAATCGAAATCAGAGATGTCCTCTGGTGTTGTAATTGTGGCTCAAAGCCCTTGATAATTACAATTATTAAATTCTCAGTAATAGTTGATAACTATTATTAGATGTCACTGTTTAATCAACCGTTTCTGCCAAAACGTGGGGAACTTTAACCTTATTTTGACTGACAAATCACTCTTGCACAAAATAAACACAAACGACTTCTCTTTATCTACGTGAATATTTATTAAATCAACAGCCCTGGTACAACTCACTCTTCCGATTCAATAATCTTCACCTAATCAAACATGCAAGTTCTACACAAAAGGGTAAAATATCTAACTGAACAAATAAAACAGCATTGTGTATGAAATCAAACCTGCAATTATGGCAGTTATGGCAAAATACAAAAGGACTACAGTTGAACGAAGCTCAGGGAGGCCACTCCCAAAAGTGTAGCTCAGGGGGACACAGGCAGTCATAAAACCTCCCCCAAGCAAAGTTGTAAACCCAGAGGACAAAGAATGATAAAACTTTTGGCGGCAAACTAGTAAAGCACGAAATTGAAGACAAAAAAATGGTTGATTTTTACCATAAGGTTATTATAGCAGTCCAGTTTCACAGCGCACCTGCGTTCAGGTGTCCAGACAGTAAAACACAACTTGCGAGTCTCACTGAAATTCAACAGCAATCAAGTTTCAAAAAAACAATGGCATGCACATACAATGCAGAACACATTGAACTATAAGTGGCGATTTTAAATCGCACTAATATCCTACTCTATCCTGCCCAAGCTATCCCTAATAAAGAAATAAAAGGAACAAGCGGACTTTACTTGTTGAAATCTTCCTTGGGGCAGAGAGGCAGAGAAAGGAGGGGGGGAAGAGTTTCCACACGTCCATGGGTAACTCAGGTGGGGATCGCTCTGTCTTCGTCCTCTCGGCCTCCTTGGCAGAAAGATGAAAAATATGACAGATCATCACTTGTCGACTGGAACAAAAAAAAAACGAGGAAAATTGCGTCTCCCTGCTTTTTTTGGTTACGTGTTAAATTCACGCCTTCGATCGGTAAAGTTGAAAACTCCGGGCCTTCCTAGTCCCGGAGCCTCTTTTATGAGTTTGTTCTCGTTGGCCAACGGGGAGAATGAATGAAAGTCCACGTGGGATTTTCTTCTCCAGAATGATGCGGTTCAGATGCCGATAACCGCGTCTTGGTCCCAACTGAAAAAGCGCCTCATTAAAAGGCTCACCTTACTATATAGCCCACCGTGACGTCAGAACTGGGACGCCCCGTCCTATCAGCCGCGGTTCTCGCTGGGATTTGTAGTAGAGGACTATCCTGGGGTACAAAATGGCCGATAACGCCGGAAGGCCTGGTGGCGTCCAGCAACGTGCAAATGGTCCAATATTCAGCAAAACATGGTCCAACACAATGTAACCTCTATAGTACTAAAAACACATTAGTGGTAGAATATGTTAACACATTTGCACACCTGCTTAGATCTTCACTTATTTAATTCCCACAACAAATAAACTTCTCAATAATGGCTGTTATTCCTCCTAATCCCTTTCATGCAGAGCTACATATTTCCATTTTAAAGCTATTGTTGAGGGTTGATTAGCTGTCTGTTACATTTTGTTTCTGCTTTCAGCTAAGGTTTTGTTTTACCTTGTTTTCACAAGAAACACATAAAATAGACAATGCTAACTTTTTCATAGGTTTCATAAAACATACTACATGTTGCAAATAAAATGCCCTCTGCCTTTTGTTTTAATTTCAAGTAGAATTTCTAGCCATCTTAGAGGAACACCAGGAACTAAAAAAATACAAAGCATTATCATCACATACTCCTAATAAATGCAATGCAAACTCACCCATGAATTATGGAAACACCATTTGGGAGCACACTAATGCTTGCAGCTGACATTATTTATAACAATACACAGCCTTGTTGAACATGCTCATTATGACAGTTCATTCCAGACAGTCTGGGCTACTTCATTATCAGTGATTGTGGCTATTCTTAGCCTGCTCCACAGATTATTCAGGCCACAGTGTGTTTCAGACGTCAGGTTGGAGACACATTTTGACTAATTGTCACTCATCAGAAATTTATTTGCTGCGCTGCAGTAAAATGTGTTGCTCAAGCTGTCAGAAAGTCCCGCAGGCTGCAGGCTTAACAAATTCAGTGGCAAAATGGATACTGGAAAAAACTTGAGGAAAGTCACAAGATACAATAGCAGAAGGCCTAAAGTTCATAAATATTGATTAAGAAAATTAAAATTTTACAAAACCTTTATTTTGTAAAATGTATAATTTAAGTTACCTGGACCTGCAATTTATACAAGGAGTGCTACAAATGGTATGATTACTTACGATTATCTGAAAAAAGAGACAAACAATGCTTCCAGATGGCAACAATTGTTCACCAGTCTTAACCACATGCAACACGTTTACTGTAGCAGCAGGGCACCAATCATAATCAGCTTTTCAGTCTGAGTTTTGATTATTCTGCTTTTGCAAGAGGAAAATTGATTGAGAGACAAAATTATGGCTCATCATCTTTATATATATATATATATATATATATATATATTTACATATATGTATATACATACATACATACACTTTCAGGCTGTTTTGCCTGAAGGTTTAAAAATAATAGACAGACCGACAGACAGGTGTGAAATTTTACTTTGCCTATGAATAGCAAAATAAGCTACATCATTTCTACCAAAACAGCATCTTGCAAAAGCCAGAACACATCATTTTCCAAGTACATGTTGCGATTCAAGCAACTATCACATTTGCATCTCAGATATCAGACCAAGGAGCTGCAGCATGAATTTAAGGAATGTAAAAAAGAAATGTCACTGTCTTAGCCCAACAATTCAGTTTTGGGCATCAACTAGGACACAAAGTGTCCATCTCTCTCATGTTTCCAGATCGAGAAATGGGGCGGGGGAGTTTTAGGGTTGCAAATTGAGTAAAGTGGTAGTCAGTTACTGTGTGTGCTGTGTTAACTGTGGTGTACTACAATCTTTTACAGTAACTACTTAGAACTACTTTAAGGGTGTGCAACCTTTTAACCTTTAAAGAATCCTTGAAAACTGTAGAAGTAACACTTTGGGATGCTAGTTAGAGGTTTTTGTAGACTAAGGTGGAACAGAAACAGTGCATCCTTTACACTTTAAATGGAATAATAAAATTATGTATCTCAGTCTCAGTCAGTAGGCTACATAATCATAGGGATGAAGGCTGACTTCATAGATGTCCAGAGGACAGTCATAGACACTATTCACATGGAGTGTAAGCTACAAAGTGGCATTGCTAAAGAAGAGTACTTTATCCAAACATATTCACAGAAAGTTGAGTGGAAGGAAACCGTCTGGTAGGAAAAGGTGGACCAGCAACAGAGATAACCACTTCACAAGGAGTGGAGTGAGGCGGGAGTCAGCGGATTAAGAGCCACTATACACAGATAAACCTACATATGGGCTACAAATTTTGCATTCCTGCAGATGATCTGGAGGCAGCTATCAAAGAAGCCTTGGCTTCTATTACACCTCAGCAGATCCACAGGCTGATCACCTCAATCAATAATCAATAAATAACCTTGAGGTTGACTCAGTATCAAAACTGTACTGAGCTGATTCTGAACACAGAGCAGAGGAGAAAAGAAAGATTTTTTTATAAACTCTTCATACAGACAAGCTGTTACTAATGAACAAAATGAATGCAGATAAGGGGTCCAGTTCCATGTCATGTCAGACTGACATGACATGGAAAACTACTGCGAATGGCAAGGCTGAAAACGAGACACTTAACTTCTGTCTCATGGAACTGAAGCAAATTTAAAGGGAAGATTCAAAGGTTTCACTTATATGCAGCTGAAAGGCCCCTTAATTTTTCCTGTTTATTCTGTACCACAGCGACAGATATTAATTATGAGGAGAAAACTGAATGAACCGGCACACAGAGATACTGTGTGCGAGAGCGGAAATGAACTCGGGCTGTAAGTTTGTCTCCTGAGCTGTGCCAGCTTCCTGCAAAGAGCCTTGCCGGAACCCTCGCGTGGGTGTGTTTCTTTCAACCCTAAGGGGTCCTCTTCAAATTGATCAACACAACAAGCACAAAAACAGCCTCCAAAAGCTATAGTGTTGGTGATCAAAGCCAAGTGTAAAAAAATCCCTTTATTGCTTTATGGCTTCACAATTTTTTTTCTCATGGGCTGTTTGTTCCTCTAGTTTGGACTGCAATAACCTTTAAATGCTGCACTGTTTGCAGACCACTCTGCAAAACTGTAGGAAAACAAAACTGAAAATAGTACAAATTAAATGTGGGTTTTTTAAAACTCAAAAGAAGACAAATATGCTCTTAATTCAGTCCACTGTTTGAAATCATTCCCCAATGTCACACTAGTCCTTCTGATATTTAGATATAACATACAACTGTCACTAATAATGACAAGAGAGAAATGTTTAAATGGCCACAAAGCAAAAAATGAATAATACTGCAAAAGTTAAACTGAAACTGAACAAGAATTTCTAAGTCAATTAATCTGTGTTCATATTAAATGCTATGAAATCTACATACATTATATTTTAATATTAAAAGTAAAAATAGTTGTATTTCGGAATGAAACAAAAATTATTACAGATGGAGACTGCAGCATTTCAGACTATTTTGATGATTCCAGCTTTGACTTTTTTCTAGGGTTTTGTTCAAACCTGCGTCCTGGCTGATTCGGATATAAGTGAACGAGCATAACAAACCCACCCAATCATACCTGGCATTAAAATCAGTTAGACTTCAACACAGCTTAGATTGACAGTCACTTTTGTGCATTTCTTTGGCTTCATACTCTTACCTGTACAGCTTAATATATGTGATGTGAAAGAGAAAATAAAGAATACAAATGTGGGAATTTACAATGCTCATCATCAGCACAGAGATACCCATTTTTTGTTCAGTGCAAAATGAGCTGAAACACAAAACTACATGGGAATGAATCCACGTACCCCCTTGATCAAAATCTCAAAGCCCGGGGAGAAAATGCAAGTACGTGCATTCCATGCAGATGAATCGTAACCAGGTTAGTAGAGCTTCATAAAGAAGCACAGACAGGCAAATTATTGAAAACAGCACTTAAGCTCCAACAGGCTGTTCATTATCCGATCATATGTCCAAGATCATAGCTGCGAAAGTCAAAATCTACACATAAATCAAACCTAATGTAGAAAGACTTCCTGTCTTTGAATGTGGCAGGATTGTTAAGCTGCATAAGTAATGCCTCTCATAATCATTATTCGCTACAGAGGCTAGAGACAGTCAAATAGTAATTTTTAATTTCCTAAAAGGTCCTGAACGGTTTTGGACAAAGAAAACTTAAGTGGTAGGCTCCCAGAAAATTCCCCTCTGCAGAGCAGATGATCCGGTGGGATGTCCATCAAGACACAAGCAGATTCTCAATCCAATTTAAAGCCCTTGTTGATGCTGACTGCAGTCCAATAACCATGGGACAGCATCCAAAACAGAAAGGCTTAAAAACAAGAAATGCCTTCAAAGGCAGCATCTCCTCCTTTCAAGTCTTCTTTAGTTCATGATTTTATTTTGAAACCAATTTTTCATTTAGAGTTCAAACAGAGTTCTATAGATGCACCTGTTTTTTAGTCTCTAGAAAACAATACTTATGTACAGACTGGCAAAAAGAAACAACACACAATTTACACAATTCTGTATTATTTTGTCTATTGGCAATTGTTTGATTTAGCTTTTTTATTATGTTAATCTTTATTTTTTGTTTATTTTTCTTTTCATCTTCTGAAATATAAGAAATGTCCTTTTTACAAAAGGTTTTAGAACTTGTCAATTGGACATGCTGGATAAATATTTCTCCTCTTTAACAAAACTTGTTGAAACAGGACTGTTCATCCTCTACAGGGCTCACCTGCAGTTACCTGACTTTAAAACAGAGCAGTTGTCATAATCATGTTTGCTGATTCACAAGTCCTTGTGTAAGTGGAATAATATTTTAGCTTAGCTAATTGGGAATGAAATGCATTGAGTTGAAATGCATCAGATTTACTATTATGAACCAAAGTCTATCCAAACATGTATTTTCAGAGTAAATACAGAGAGCGCTCCAGTGTTTCTCGTCTGCAGTGCAACCTTGGACACGAAATGTCTCCAAAGGTTTCTGAAATATGATCAGACATTTTACTGGTGCAGCAGATATATTCTGCCCCAATAAAAGGAGTCAAACAATGCATATGGGTGAACCACAGATTTACTGCCAAGTATTACATGAACTTCCAAAACCGAACAAAAGTAATGGTTAAGTCAAACAGTGTAGTTAGGGTTGTATGCAAGGCATGTGCTCCCTCTAAACTGTTCTTGAGGTACCACTTGTTGATCAGAGACATATTTTCTCTGCAGTGCCGTCTACTGTGCACAAGGCATAGTTATGAGTACCATGCATCTGAAGAGGCAGTATAAAAGTAACTATTTTTGTAATGACAAGCTCAAGCATAATTGTGGCTTCAGGATTGCAAATCAAAGAGCTGAGGGCAGGAGAGAGATTTCTCGATCCTTCCACTGAAAGACAAGTTCATTACAAGGAGGCCACAGCAGCAGATGGTCCACATTGTTGGTAAAATCAGGCCCTCTAAGTTTAAACTCTTAAAAGGTTTGTTTCCTTGTGAAGATCGGAGTTCCTTCATTGCTCATCTCATCACAGCTTACCTTGACGTTACCTTGCTGTGGCTGGATTACCTCTGCTGAACCCACGCTGACAGTTATCTTCTGGAACCTTCCGCATTCATGATCGTCCATTGCAGCTCCTTTAACTTAGATTTTCTCTGGCTGCCTACTCTCCACCTCTCTGTTAAATCACAAGCCCAGATCCTTCTCCTTTACCTCTGGCTATAGAATTCCTCCTAGGATCTCCACCCCGCCTCAGTGCTCTCCCCCGACCAGGAACCATTCCATTATCTCCGCTCAGTCTGCCTTTACCCAAGCCTCCACAAATCGCTCCCCTCCTGTTCAGAAATCACTGAGCCTCCCTAACCCCGAGTCCCGTCCAGCCCTGCTCTAAGTAAATTATTCTTGTTCCAAATTAATCTTTTAACCTCTTCATCCGTGTTCTGTTTGTGGTTCTGCGTGTGGGTCAGAACATTACCCAAGATCAAGACACCTGCAGTGTGAATCCAGTGCTTTATTAACCATGCAACTAAGCAGTTCACAATTATATTAACAATGAGCCCAATCCTAAAATCCTAAAAAAGTGAGAGAGAGAATCGGGAAAAAATGTCTCTCAATCAGGAGCCGGCTCCTGTAGTTAACTTTTAAGAGCCTGTTTGTTTGCAACCAATACATCACATTAGTTAATTGTAGTTAACTAAAGAAACACTTAAGATAAGGTAAAATATGAGATAAGTTTAAAGATTGTTCCAAAGTTTTGCAGAATTTCACATCTTTACACAAAAGCAGTTCTGCTGTATTAGGAGATCTAAACCTAAATTGTTGGAATCAGCTCAATTAAAAAGTGTTTTATGTTGCTGTCTGCGTATTTGTTCAGATAGCAAGTTCAGAAAAAGCAGTAAATTGAAGGAAATAAAACCATTGCTTTCTCTGTGAGATAGAATATTATCCTCAGTGCTGTGAAAGGCAGTCTTTATCAGAAATAAGTTATTCTAAAAATACAAAAGCAACAAGGAGCACAGAGCACACTCAGAAAGAGATGAACAGACAGAGGCACAGAGTCAAAGCTAAATTTATCTTTCATCAGTGTTATGAAATATGGAGCCCTTTCAGATTAGGAATTGTAATGAAAACTACAGTGTTTGTTAACTCTAGGCACAAAAATAATCTCACTTTTTTCTTGGTCACAGTGTTCATTTATCGTGAGAGATAGAAAGATCAAGGTCCAAGTAAAACTTGACATTTAAATAAAATTGTGATTTTAGAAATACCTAATGTGGCATTCACTAGCAAGGAAAGTTCTTTCGGTTTTTACAGGTATTTCATGTCAACTTTTGTGGTTTATATAATATAGCTGGATAAAATAGATTTGATTCTGAGTTTTTTGTTGAAAAAAGTTGTAATACATGGTAGTCTTTCAATCCTGCATTTGTAACCTGCTTTCAGATTAGCAGCTGGAAGGAATGAATTCTGCTCACAGGTCCAGGTTCAGTTTGGCACCAGAAGGTTTGCCACCGGAAGGCTGCAAGTAACTGGAAAAACTTTGAGACTCTTAACTATAAACTAAGGTCATTTAAAGGCAGCAGACACAGGAACACATGCGGAAACACACAAATGGATTATTGACAGACTTATGCATTTAGTTTCAACTATGGTGAGTTTTTCAGATTGCCTTTTGTTGTTTTGCTGGATTAGAACCATGTCTGTTTGTTTCCATGTTGTTTCCATTCACAGTCACTTATGCTGCATTAAAGTTTAAGGCTCGCCTTTAGTTTGTTGATTATTGTGATACTGCAGTTCATCCGTTTTGACTTTTGGTTTGCTTGCATTGGATTATTTCTGGTAGAGAAGGCCCCGCTATTAGGCCCCGTTCGCACAGTAGGGAAATGCGGCCCAAATCTGATTTTCTTTGAGGTCAAGTGATCAGGTCAGGCTGTTTAAAGCAAGTGGGAATGCTCAGATCTGGCCTGTATCTGACATTGATCCACATTCATATGTGGTCCTGAATCTGGCTCGTATCTGATCTTTTGGAATGTGACTGCAGTGGAATGACCAAGGGGGATTAGATGTGACTTTGATGTCACTTTTCGTCGCATTCATCACAACTTTGCGCCGGCCAGCACCAAACGGTAGCAGTTAGCAAAAGAGACAGGGGGCTAGAATAGAACTGCACAGTGGAGAGACAGCAAGACATTAGAGCTTGTTAATAAACAGAGAAAAAACTTTATTCAAGATTAATTGAAAGGCTCATAGGAACCTTCTGGATGTGGGACATAGTTTGTATTGTAAAATTCATATAGAAAGTTCAAACAGAGGACTTAAAATGCTAGCGAGGTTACCGAGCATGTGATGATCTGCCCCTGCTGCAGTCCGATACACCGGATTGCATCAAGTCTTCTGCCTGTGGAGTTAAGAGGAGAGACACTGACATATATGATAAAAAGTTGCCCTCGACATGATAAAGTTCTGAATAAACTCGGTCTCTGTAAAGTTGTTAACATCCCTGTCCCACCATTGCAGGCTGTGTCTCTGCATCCAAACAGTTTGTTGTGCTGAATTGGCAGTCAGATCTCCCAAAAACAGAACAATAAAGAGTTTCACTCCCCTTTTATTCATGTGTTTCCCGCACAACACCAGGTAACACAATAAACGGCTTCTGTTGTGCACTTAAACACCTAATTCTCCGTGTTTACTGATGTGCTGCGCTTGACAATGGACTTTTTGTTCTTATGCGCATGCGGGTCACTTTGGAGTTGCAACATTATTAAAATAATGGGAACGACCACACAAAAAAATCTGTTACCTGAAAAAATCGGATTTGAGCATTAAGACTTGCAGTGGGAACGTAGCCTTAGAGACGTGGTTCACTGCAGCACATTTGTTTTTTTTTAAGGCAGAATTTCAGCCATGAATGCTCCCTGCTTAGAGCGGCTGTTAGCTTGATCAGTCCTGGGAATTTCTCAATAGTTCATCAAACTGTAATTGCTCTCTACCGCAGGTAAGTTATTGATTACTTGACTCGAAAAGAACCAAACAATTCTTTTAACACCTTGTCACAGCACATGCAGATGACTGATCCGAGTACTGTTGGCAGAAGTGGCCAACTGTTAAACGTGGGGCAGCAGTTAAAGGAGAGTCCTGATGAGTGGGCACACTAATGCTCATTAACTGTGCTTTTGTTTGCCTTCCACTCTCATTAGATCTTTTCATCACTGCATCATGACCTGAGAGGAAGAATGAGTTTACATTACACTAACTGAGCATTTAGACATCCATAGATTTTTCTTCTAGAAGCAGGTGATTCTCCAATACAGAGTGGAACAAATGGAAACTTGTTTAAACTTCAACTTTGTCATTCTGTCTTTAAACACCACTTATTAATACAAAACAGAGACAGTGAGGGGCAGTGACATCCCAGTGATCTGTAACAGAGCAGAGGTCACTGAGGTAATGTGTTTATCTGTCTGCTAACAGTCATAAAACGATGCAGTCCACCTGTTGCCCGGGTTTGATTATTTGCATTGACTTAGGGTGGTAATCTGCACCACACAGCCCATGCATTTAGCTCGAAAACTATTATTTGTATATGGTTATGCATTTGGCAGAAGTGTTTATCCAAAGCGACTTACAAATGATATCAAAATAATATCAAGTACACTGCTCAAAAAAATAAAGGGAACACTTAAACAACACAATATAACTCCAAGTAAATCAAACTTCTGTGAAATCAAACTGTCCACTTTGGAAGCAACACTGATTGACAATCAATTTCACATGATGTTGTTCAAATGGAGTAGACAGCAGGGGGAAATCTTTGGTGATTAGCAAGACACACTCAATAAAGGAGTGTTTCTGCATGTGGGGAGCACAGACCACTTCTCAGTACCTATGCTTTCTGGCTGATGTTTTGGTCACTTTTGAATGTTGGTGGTGCTTTCACACTCGTGGTAGCATGAGACGGATTCTACAACCCACACAAGCGGCTCAGGTAGTGCAGCTCATCCAAGATGGCACATCAATGCGAGCTGTGGCAAGAAGGTTTGCTATGTCTGTCAGCGTAGTGTTCAGAGCCTGGAGGCGCTACCAGGAGACAGGCCAGTACACCAGGAGACGTGGAGGAGGCCGTAGGAGGGCAACAACCCAGCAACAGGACCGCTACCTCCGCCTTTGTGCAAGGAGGAACAGGAGGAGCACTGCCAGAGCCCTGCAAAATGACCTCCAGCAGGCCACAAATGTGCATGTGTCTGCACAAACGGTTAGAAACCGACTCCATGAGGATGGTATGAGGGCCCGACGTCCACAAATGGGGGTTGTGCGGATGCTTTAGTCCAGGTCTGGGAGGAGATCCCTCAGGAGACCATCCGCCGTCTCATCAGGAGCATGCTCAGGCGTTGTAGGGAGGTCATACAGGCACATGGAGGCCACACACTTTAATTTTGTGTGTGACTCCAAATCCAGGCCTCCATTGGTTAATAAATTTGATTTCCATTGATGATTTTTATGTGATTTTGTTGTCAGCACATTCAACTTTGTACAGAACAAGGTATTCAATGAGAATATTTCATTCGTTCAGATCTAGGATGTGTTATTTGAGTGTTCCCTTTATTTTTTTGAGCAGTGTATAATATCAAAACTAACAACAGGTTACTTAGAAGGAAGACCACTAGTCAGGTTCTGTCAGGGGTGACAATGTAAACATAGGCATAGAGGGAAGTGCAAAAAGTGCCTTTTTATTTTTTGGGGGGCCTATTGGCCTTTGTTTTGTTTTTCTTTTTCTTTTTAAAGTAGGCACATAGGAAATAGGATAGAGAGAGGGGTAAAATGCAAACCCGCATGTAATTCTTTTAATGAGGCACGGACACTTCATTTGTTTATAATGATGTCCAGCTGAAGGCCTTTTATTTTTACTGCAACAAGGTGATTAACCGGGTTTTCACCGGGTGCTCCGGCTTCCTCCCACAGTCCAAAGACATGCCTGTTAGGTTAATTGGTCACTCTAAATTGCCCTTAGGTGTATGAATGAGTGTGTGCATGGTTGGTTGTGTGTTGCCCTGCAATGGACTGTCGACCTGTCCAGGGTGGACCCTGCCTTTCGCCCATAGACTGCTGGAGATAGGCACCAGCTTCCCCACGACCCACTATGGAATAAGCGGTAGAAACTGACTGACTGACTGACTGACTGAAGGTGATTAATTAAATGAGCTCAAAACATAAAACTTCATACTTGTTCAGTCCGAGTCCGTTTGTGATATTTCATTTCAAGTCTTCAAGGGTGATCTTTACAGTTAACTATAATGTGTGTGATGGTTACGCAAATGTGCAATACATACAGCTTCTTTCATAAGTATGTATATATTTAGTTAAAACTGGACGTAAATTCTCTCTCTAGTATGTTGTAAAGCAGTGACATAAGAGAAGAGTTACTAAGCACCGTTTAGTAGCTATTCCCTTGACAATTTTTAAACTCTGAACCCCAGTTTGCACACAATGTTTGATTGAGGATGCTGCATCTGCTTGTGACAGTCTCTGTGCCATTCCAAAAACCCATTCTAAGATCTGTGGCAGCATGATAAGGAGGTGGGAACTTCATTTTGAGAATCTGTCACAAGCAATTTGTACAAAAGACGATTCGATGACTGCTTGGACAACCAGAGTAATAGATTCATAATGAAGGAATGAGCAATGAGAAATGTGTATTCTGATACAGTCAAAGTAATTCAGACTTGACATGCAGAAATGAAATATGAAAAATAAAAAAAGACTATGTTGATTTCAAAGTCATATATTGTGATGCAAGCAATGCCTTTATTTGCAACAGTCAGTCATGGATTGTGGACACCGGTTTGCAGCTAAACATCAGTCCCAAAAAGAGAATGTATGCGCATTTCTGCCTTTGTGCATGGATAGGCTTTAAGTCAGGAGTTACATGACATCAAAATGATGACCTTATTCAACCTTTGTCTCGTCATTGCTGCTGGTGTTACCTGCATGACTTATTATAAACAGTTTTCATCCTTTTTCGTTAACCCATCCAGGTAATTTGCAAGTTTGCCAAAGCTCTTTAATTTAATAGTTGGACCTCACAATTACCATTCATGAGACATATGTCCTACACCTCTCTGCAGGCTTCTGAAATGGTTTGCGCTTAAATATGTTAATTACATGCTGTGGGTATGTATGTGGATCCGTATGCAGGTGCCGATTACAGGCCTGCTCTTGAAAGCAACACCAGCACTACAGAGGCACCGACTGAGGGAGAAGAGTTTTCTCATCATGTCTAATTTTTTCCCTGTTTTAATTTTTACTTTCTGCTTTGCTGTTGTGTGAGCAAGCAGGACTTCATTACTGTTTGCATAAAATGAAGGCCCACTGGGCATTTCATTTTTACTTCCTTCACAAGTTCACGGTTGGAACATTACAGAAAATATAAACAGCTAGTTTCCCTGAAATGTATCTGGTACTTTGAGATGATTTCAGCAAATTTAAATAAACATTTGATTACGCTGTTGTAATCATTTCAAGTGTTTCAGGGAGAATAAATATTGTTATAATAGTGTAAGAGTAGGTAATATTGAAATTTCTTTAGCTTTCAAGTGTGTGCTTTCACCATGTTTAGCTCATGTGCTTAAGAGTACATGAAACTCCCTGGTTTCCAGCAACTTTTTACAAAGATTTTAGTGCAAATGTTGAATGTTAGGAAATGCATGGGAAAAGCCTGGCAGATCTTAGAATTCTAGCTGTCCTTTTTTTATCTAATGTAATGTGCAATTAATGTAATCCCTTAAACCTATCTTTCATAAAATGGATTGGCTGATGGAGTCTTCCTCTGTACCATTTGGTCAAGCTGCTCCCTCAGCTTAACAGGTTCTGATCCAAAGACTGATCTGGCCACTCCGTTGCAGTCAGAATTCTGACAGACTGTTTATTTTTTAAATACTGCTTATGCCTTTTGGGGTTGTATTTTGGGTCATTATCCTTTTGAAGGATGAAACTGTCCCAATTAAGTGTTGACTAAGAACATGGCATAGTTTAGCAAAATCTTGTGATAGCCCGCCTCACTTAAGGTATCTTCCTGTCTATATATTCCTTAATTGGTCTGGATCTCACTAATGTCCTCTTATTTGATCTAAAGATCTTAAACATGGACTCATTCATCCCAAAATAAATATTTCAAGTGTCAAATGTCGATGCTCTTTCTCTGTCTTTACTTTAATTGATATGACTTTTTTTTGGCAATTTTTTGATTAGGTTTGGCATCCTGAACTCACCTTAAACTCACTGTTAAGGCTGAAACTATGTTTGACAGATACTATTTAGTCCACTCATTTGCACACCGATACGCAGAGTGGTAGGTACCTTGGGGATAAATGCCATACCAAGAGGCTGTCCTTTGTGCTGCTCACTGAAGGGAGTAGTTAACACCATGGTCAAAGAGTTTAAGTTTGATGGCAATTTCTAGCACTGAGTAGCCTTCCTTCCTAAGCAAAACAACAGACAGTAACGTTTTTAGCTTTTTCCCAGACCATTTCGAGCTTGTAAACAAACTGCTGCTTCTTCAGATACTAAACTAAATAATGTCATGCTTCCTTTTGGCTCCTTTTGTACGACAGGTTTCAGCTATGCAAAACAACTGAAAGGGGGTTTATAGCAATCACATTTATAAGTGATATTGGGCAGTACCTAGATGGAAGTGTGGGGTCTTTATCCATCTTGTTAGATTTATATTAGCACAATTTATGTTTAGAGAGGAACAAGCGTTCCTACATTTCTGTGACCATTTGTTGGAAGGTGGGGACCTTCTGCAGGGAAGGCATTGGGTCCTGGAGCTTTGCCATTAGGCATATTTTCACTGCTTCAACTGATTTGCAAGACGTTTGCTAGATTTATTACTATGATCAAAGTTCTTTAAGCGGAATCTGTGTGTTGGGAATTGTATTCTTGCCTCTAGTATTCTATTAAGTTCTAGTGTTAGTTTTCCTATTTCATTTAACAGATTTTCTTCTTGGGATGTAGCATAAGTCCCTACCTGTTAAATACTTACCCTTCATGCTTAGCTTCATGCTAAGCATTTGGGTCTTTTGCCAACCATCAGGAGATAAACAGGTGAAGCTGGTACTTGTAAGGTTATGCTGCAAAAGCTCTATTAAATCTGTTCTTCACAGGTCTACGTAGGTCTATTGACATATATAAATTGATAATCTTCCATTACAATACAAAAGAATCTAATTTATTTAAGGAAATTAATGGTTTGGACTTGAAGCAAACCCATCACTCTTTGGACTATAGCTGAACAATATATTTAATCAATATATCTACCTACTCACAACTGTTATCACAATATCAATATGTGTCATATTGCAAAGGACTCTTTCAATGCAATATCTGGTTGGATGTCATATATGTCAGGCATGCCAATAATGTGTTTGGCCAGTTGAATGGTCTATAATTGCTCTTTCTGCAACCGATATGTACACTGTATTTTTAGTGGCTTAGATGATAAAAATATTCAGAAATAGTATTGCAACGTCATGTTTTCCTGATATTTTACAGCACTACTTTGCACTACCCAGCATGAAACTGTCATCAGTCCTGCTCTACTTGATAGTTACACTATCTTTAGCTTAAACAACTGATAATAGAAGACTAAGCTCTACATCAAACCATATTTGCAGAACAAAAAACTTAAAAGAACTTCCTATAATCTAATGAATGGGCTTTCTATTAACACACAAAGGCCCAGATTTTTATTCCACGCTCGGGTATAATGTACTAGAGCACATTAGATTTAGCTAGGTGAGTAGTATAACTGTATTGTTCAATATTTCCCTTTAATCAATGTTGTAATGCTCATTCTCTTCTCTGACTGTTTTTAAATGCTGCATTAATTAGTCATGCATTTGTCTCTGATTCCTGTTGACTTTTCATCACAGCAGCTCATTATTTGACATGGCTTAAATTACAAAAAGACTTTTCTTTAAACATGAAGTAATGCCCAGGGATTTATTTTCTGCACTCCACACCCCTGAAAAGATTTGTATGCCTTTCAGTTCATCCATTCCGATGACCATTTACTCCACTACCATTTGGTGCAATTCATCTCCTCTGGGCAAAGTTATAAGCTTCAAGGAATTGGCTTCCTTCACATGTCCACATAGCTTTGCATATTAAAAGGAACAGCTGCTGAATGTTCACTTCCAGCTATACTACATTCCTATAATGAAAAAGCCACACAGACGTTCCGATGAAACAGCCCAAGCTCACCACTGTTCTTCTGACAGCATAGAATATATCATTGCTTGGTCCCAGCAGGATTTGTGTTTGTACTAAAGATTGGTGCTTCACTGGTAATGTCGAATCAGGACCAGAAGATGATTTCTACATTCTGTAATAAGAATGTTGATTTATTTAAAGCATGCTTAAGTAAAGCAGAAGGGGAAAATTACAAGTTCCACCTGAAGTACACGGATGTTCTTACTTGTTCATTTATGTTTCCTCTCTGAAGTTTTCCAGAAGCTTTGCAAATTGTGACCACTGCAAGCCGAGTGGATGTTTGCTAAAAGTATAAAACTATGCTGGACTGCAAATGCTAAAAACAAGCTCATTATCACAAAAAAGTGCCAATTCAGCATTATTGATCTAAAAGAAAAAACTGCCCTCTGGTATTTATATTTCTATCTGCCTGAACTGACACACACAATAACTTAAAGCCTATGAAACCAATCCTTTCCTGCATTACAAGTCAATAGTAAGAATAATAGTTGATGAGAAATGGTTTAGTCATCAAAGTATGGTGTTCTCTTTTTTTTTTCTAAAGAAGGCACTGTACTGAATGTGAATTACTTTCACAAGAAGTGGTCAAGCTGCTTTGATCTCATAAAAGGCAGAAGAGTCAAGACTCTAAATTTAATATTTTTCAATTTAAAATATATAGACAAAAAAGGATATTGTGCCTGCAGTACCCAAAGGGAAAACAGAATTGATTCAAAGGATCTAATCTACAGTTTCATTAACACTTGTCAAAATAAAGTATTGTAGTGTGGGTGGCCGTGAAGGGAGGCGGATTGATAAAAAAGTTCAGAGAATTATTCCTGGCTGGAGTATGGTTTAAGTAAATGTTTATGAAAATGGAGGCTAAATGTCAGAACTTGTAAAGATATATCACATGTTCTCTGCTTAATCATGTGAGAACGCTGTGCGCGTCGATATACTAATGGTAAAGACGGCACACACAAACTTCTTCATATTAAAATTTTAACACCCTGGTTCTCATTTAGTTACCATATTAAAAGAATAGTTTTGGTGCATTATTTAATCTACCTCTGGGTAAGTTAGGTAGAACGTGCTTTTCAGATTTGCATTTGTACATCTGAAAATATGAGGACAAAAAATTATCTACAAATGAAACATGTGATTCAGTGCTGACCATAATATATTAAATTTAAACTAATGCAGCTCTTAATGTCTCCATCAGCATTACCTTCCTATTTATTTAAGTGGCTCTACTGTACTATAAATGCTGCAAACTCAGCTTTATTGCCATGCTACTGGGAAAGCAGCTGTTCCGCAGAGAATATAATCACATAGGTCTGTTGTACAACATTACTGAAAGTAGCTGCTTGTTTAGTTGGTGCTTTTCTGTTTCTTTTATTACTGTCAAAACTGTGCTCCTCGTTATATTATCCATTGTCCTCACCTGAAAGATTTTAGGGGCAGTAGGGAAAGTAGCACATGCTAAAAATGCATGGTAGAGCTTAAGAAAGTGCAAAACAGTGGACTTCTGTAATAATCTTTGGGACAAACAGTTGGAACCAGGCTTTTGTGCTCAATTGGGTCCTTTTTTTCCAAGTGCAAAGCCTGAGTCGCTTGACTTTAAAAAGCAAACACTTATTGTGCCTTAAGATGATAGTCTGTCAGCATGTATATACACACACAATGTTTTCAATGAACGTTTTTAAGTGAAACTGCCAGCATTATGTGGCTCAATATGCAATAATAACTTCTAAACTCCAGTAGGATGTTGATTAAAGCCTCAAATTAAAACAGATAAGATAACATGATGCAGAAACCATGTTGGACTAATCATTAATCTGCAAGCATGCTAAAAACTTCTACGAAATGTTAGAGATGCATCACACAGTGAGTGAAAAATACTATATCTTATGGTAAAATAAATTTTTTAAGAATGTTTAATTATTTAAATAAGTTTTGCTTTATTTAAAATAATGTAGTAAAGATTAAAAATCAAAGACATTGATAAACCACTGCCTTCGTTTTCCTTCTGCTAGTGACATTGCTAAATCCTCATCTTAATACGATAATATTGGTGAATGTCGCAGCGATTACATGGCATGTGATAAACAGATTGTTAGCTACACAGTGCAAATGACTCCAAAAGATGAAATTCAATATTTTCAACTGAACAACATGGTTTTATAGAACAAAGTGGCATCTGGCTACATCTACTGTTTTGGCAAAGAAACTACTTAGTTCAAGCTTCCTGATGACTTCACCAGAACATTGTAATGCCCTCCTAAAAACATTTTCTACTGCATTAAAAAAACAAGCATAAGCTGAACATATGGATATTTATTGCAATTCTAGCAGTTATGTGCAACATTAATATCGGGTACAGTTATATTGTGATACAGACACATTTTCAATATAATTAATTAAAAGACAGACAGAAAAAAGCCCAAAACAACAATGGAGACCTCCTGTTTTTGCATCTATTTAAGCAAACGTTAAAACTAAATCTTTTCTATTAGATCATTTCTACACATCACCCTGTTATGATGGAAAGAAACAGAAATAGAAAAAGAAATAGCAAGATCCCAAACACCTACATTGTTAAACTATATGTAAAGTTTCTACAGCTCACACAAGGATTAAAATTTTTATTTCTAAATTATGTAAGCGCAACAAAAACAGTCAGTTTTATAACAGTAAATAATGCCAGTGCATAGTCTGACAGCTGAGTTTTGCTAAGGAAGATCCAAAAACTGCAAAGCTGGCGTTATTCTGACAGCTACAAAGATACAACAAGCAACTCCTATGGCAGAGCACAACATCTGACAGCAAAATATGCACACCTTTTCAGTGGTGGGAAACTGATGGCAATTTATGCTTCACAACAAAAATAGTGCTGGCCCTTGAGAGTTTCAGAGATGACTCATAGCTGAATAATACATTTAAAAATCCTGGCTTCAGGCAATGAAACATATATGAGTGAAGAGACAGCTACATTCAGTGTGAATCTGTGGTTGTATATTGATGTCTAAAATTTGAAGGTAATGAAAGACATATAAAAAAGACAAAAATTAAAAATGAGTCTGAAAGACAAGAACCCATTTTGGTTGAAAACTCTTCATGCTTGGAGCTACATACATTATGTCCAACAACTGAGACTAAGACGAATAAAGCACATTTACATTTGGAGCTATTTGCTTAATACCTAGAAACAGAATTACATACGCTCAGCTCATTAGCGATATTAGAGTACTGAGCCCATCAGCCTCTAATTAGTACTATGTATGAATGTTAATATGATACTTAATGTGGTGCAGCAGAGCAGCTAATTTCAGCCTTTAAAACATTACAGCAGTTGTGAAGATTATTTACTGGAAATCAGTTTAGGTAATTGTTCTACAGGCCAACAATCAGATTACAAGTGTTTCATGTTTGTAAGTAACTGAAAATATATAGGATACAGTGGGGAGAACAAATATTTGATACACTGATGATTTTGCAGGTTTTCCCAGTTGCAAAGCTTGTAGAAGTCTTTATTTTTTATCCGAGGAACTTTTCAACTATGAGTGACCGAATCTAAAACAAAAATGCAGAAAGTCATATTGTGTGACTAAGTAATTATTTTGCATTTTATTGCAAATTGCTGTTAGTTCTTCTTTAAGAAGCCCTCCTGTTCTCCACTCATTACCTGTATTAACTACACCTGTTTGAATCTGTTATCTGTAAAAAAAAAAAAAAGACACCTGTCCACACGCTCAATCCAACAAACTCCAACCTCTCCACAATGGCCAAGATCAGAGAGCTGTGAAAGGATATCAGGGATAAAATAGTGGACCTGCACAAGGCTGGGACGGGCTACAGGAAAATAGCCAAGAAGCTTTGTGAGAAGGCAACAACTGTTGGGGCAAATTTAAGAAAATGGAAGAAGTTTAGACGACAATCTCCCTCGGTCTGGGGCTCCATGCAAGATTTCACCTCATAGGGCATAATTGATCACAAGGAAGGTGAGGGATCAGCCCAGAACTGCACAGCAGGACGTAGTCAATGACCTGAAGAGAGCTGGGACGACAGTCTCAAAAAAGACCATTAGTAACACACTACGCACCCATGGATTCAAATCCTACAGTACACGTCTGAAGTTTGCCAATAACCATCTGGATGATCGAGAGGAGGAATGGGAGAAGGTCATGTGGTCTGATGAGACAAAAATGTAGCTTTTTAGTCTAAACTCCACTCGCCATGTTTGGAGCAAGAAGAAGAATGAGTACAACCCCAAGAACACCATCCCTGTATCAGGAGATCTTAGCCAACAACCTCCTTCCCTCAGTAAGGGAATTGAAGATGGGTTGTGGCTCAGTCTTCCAACATGACAACCAGAAGCACACAGCCAGGGCAACTAAGGAGTGGCTCTGTAAGAAGCATATCTAGGTCCTGGAGTGGCCTAGCCAGTCTCCAGACCTGAACCCAATCGAAAATCTTTGGAGGGAGCTGAAAGTCCGGATTGCCCAGCGACAGCCCCGAAACCTGAAGGATTTGGAGAAGATCAGTATGGTGGAGTGGTCCAAAATCTCTGCTGCAGTGTGTGCAAATCTTGTCAAGAACTAAAGGAAACATCTAATATCTGGAATTGCAAACAAAGGTTTCTTTACCAAATATCTAGTTTTGTTTTTCCTGATGTATCAAATACTTATGTCATGCAATAAAATGCAATAATTACCTAAAAATCACACAATGTGATTTTCTGGATTTTTATTTTAGATTCCATCACTCAAAGCTGAAGAGTCCTTATGATAAAAAATTAAGGACCTCTACATGCTTTGCAAGTAGGAAAACCTGCAAAAATGGGAGGGTATCAAATATTTGTTCTCCCCACTGTATTTCTGCTCTGTCGCTTTGTGTTGCGCCAGTTCACTGCTTCCAAGAACAAACTCAATGTTAAATCTACAGGATCAGAGGTTCGGTTAAAATCAGTTTAGTTTTATTTAAATATGTCCAAATTACAACAAAGATCATCTTAAGGCACATTAATATGAAAACAAAATCAATCAAAATTCACTTCATTTTAATCAATTAACAGAGTCAGATTCAGCTAATTGTACAAGTCCATAAAGTTCGAAATTATCCTAATTATCATATTAAATCAGTTGATTAAATGACAACTTGTAAAAACAAAGGAAGTACAGCTGATTTCATCAAGTCATTAACTTTGTAGCAATGTATCCTCCCAAGCAAGTATCTACTGAGATGAAATGATATTCCTTTGAACTCTCTACTAGTTTTGGCACTTCTGAAGGTAGTTGGCTACACTGCTCTTTATTTAAGGGCTTTAGAATAAAGAGGGCTTAATACTAATGCATGCCACGCTTATTTAAAAAGCAAAATCTCCATTATACAAATTATTTATTATTTGATTGCTGGGAATTAAATTCACAGCTCCAAAATGGACTGTCTTAGCTTCATTTGTAAGATTTCTTTTTTTTTTTTTTCTTAGGAACAAACCGTCTAAAGCTAGCTGGTTGATGACTTGATGTGGTAATTAGCGTATTTTTGAATGTGATATACATTTGCATTCTGAGTCTTTTGCAGTTCTCCTGTTCCCCATCTTGCACTGCATGTTAATACAATCAAACTGCATAATTTTCAAGCACTACAAGTTTGATGCTCATCTCCAAGGATGTCAAAACATTGAAAGGGACATTTTTTATGTCAAGGCATTCATAAACAGCTTTGTGAAAGACACTGCAAAAGGAAAAAATAGTGCCATTAGGCATTAGTTCCTCAGCAAAAGGTAGCAGCATATTTAATTAAAGGAGAAAACATTTTTCAGCATGGAGTTTAAAACACTGCTGGACATGAATCTATGTATCTCCTTCATATAATTTACATTGAGCTTTTTAAAATTATACCTTCACCATCCAAGAGCTACTGATTATTTCAGGCTTTCCGGCTCTACATTTGGATGAAGGTCATGAGGAAGATATCAAATCCTTTCTTCATCACCGTGTTTACAGGTCCTTCTCAAAATATTAGCATATTGTGATAAAGTTAATTATTTTCCATAATGTCATGATGAAAATTTAACATTCATATACAGGTCCTTCTCAAAATATTAGCATATTGTGATAAAGTTCATTATTTTCCATAATGTCATGATGAAAATTTAACATTCATATATTTTAGATTCATTGCACACTAACTGAAATATTTCAGGTCTTTTATTGTCTTAATACAGATGACTGTGGCATACAGCTCATGAAAACCCAAAATTCCTATCTCACAAAATTAGCATATCATTAAAAGGGTCTCTAAACGAGCTATGAACCTAATCATCTGAATCAAAGAGTTAACTAAACACCTGCAAAAGATTCCTGAGGCCTTTAAAACTCACAGCCTGGTTCATCACTCAAAACCCCAATCATGGGTAAGACTGCCGACCTGACTGCTGTCCAGAAGGCCACTATTGACACCCTCAAGCAAGAGGGTAAGACACAGAAAGAAATTTCTGAACGAATAGGCTGTTCCCAGAGTGCTGTATCAAGGCACCTCAGTGGGAAGTCTGTGGGAAGGAAAAAGTGTGGCAGAAAACGCTGCACAACGAGAAGAGGTGACCGGACCCTGAGGAAGATTGTTGAGAAGGGCCAATTCCAGACCTTGGGGGACTTGCGGAAGCAGTGGACTGAGTCTGGAGTAGAAACATCCAGAACCACCGTGCACAGGCGTGTGCAGGAAATGGGCTACAGGTGCCACATTCCCCAGGTCAAGCCACTTTTGAACCAGAAAGAGCGGCAGAAGCGCCTGACCTGGGCTACAGAGAAGCAGCACTGGACTGTTGCTCAGTGGTCCAAAGTACTTTTTTCGGATGAAAGCAAATTCTGCATGTCATTCGGAAATCAAGGTGCCAGAGTCTGGAGGAGGACTGGGGAGAAGGAAATGCCAAAATGCCAGAAGTCCAGTGTCAAGTACCCACAGTCAGTGATGGTCTGGGGTGCCGTGTCAGCTGCTGGTGTTGGTCCACTGTGTTTTATTTCAAGAGCAGGGTCAATGCAGCTAGCTATCAGGAGATTTTGGAGCACTTCATGCTTCCATCTGCTGAAAAGCTTTATGGAGATGAAGATTTCATTTTTCAGCACGACCTGGCACCTGCTCACAGTGCCAAAACCACTGGTAAATGGTTTACTGACCATGGTATCACTGTGCTCAATTGGCCTGCCAACTCTCCTGACCTGAACCCCATAGAGAATCTGTGGGATATTGTGAAGAGAACGTTGAGAGACTCAAGACCCAACACTCTGGATGAGCTAAAGGCCGCTATTGAAGCATCCTGGGCCTCCATAAGACCTCAGCAGTGCCACAGGCTGATTGCCTCCATGCCACGCCGCATTGAAGCAGTCATTTCTGCAAAAGGATTCCCGACCAAGTATTGAGTGTATAACTGTACATGATTATTTGAAGGTTGACGTTTTTTGTATTAAAAACACTTTTCTTTTATTGGTCGGATGAAATATGCTAATTTTGTGAGATAGGAATTTTGGGTTTTCATGAGCTGTATGCCACAATCATCCGTATTAAGACAATAAAAGGCCTGAAATATTTCAGTTAGTGTGCAATGAATCTAAAATATATGAATGTTAAATTTTCATCATGACATTATGGAAAATAATGAACTTTATCACAATATGCTAATATTTTGAGAAGGACCAGTATTTTAGATTCATTGCACACTAACTGAAATATTTCAGGTCTTTTATTGTCTTAATACGGATGATTTTGGCATACAGCTCATGAAAACCCAAAATTCCTATCTCACAAAATTAGCATATTTCATCCGACCAATAAAAGAAAAGTGTTTTTAATACAAAAAACGTCAACCTTCAAATAATCAACGTCAACCTTCAAATAATCATGTACAGTTATGCACTCAATCCTTTGGCAGAAATGACTGCTTCAATGCGGCGTGGCATGGAGGCAATCAGCCTGTGGCACTGCTGAGGTCTAATGGGGGCCCAGGATGCTTCGATAGCGGCCTTTAGCTCATCCAGAGTGTTGGGTCTTGAGTCTCTCAACGTTCTCTTCACAATATCCCACAGATTCTCTATGGGGTTCAGGTCAGGAGAGTTGGCAGGCCAATTGAGCACAGTGATACCATGGTCAGTAAACCATTTACCAGTGGTTTTGGCACTGTGAGCAGGTGCCAGGTCGTGCTGAAAAATGAAATCTTCATCTCCATAAAGCTTTTCAGCAGATGTAAGCATGAAGTGCTCCAAAATCTCCTGATAGCTAGCTGCATTGACCCTGCCCTTGATAAAACACAGTGGACCAACACCAGCAGCTGACACGGCACCCCAGACCATCACTGACTGTGGGTACTTGACACTGGACTTCTGGCATTTTGGCATTTCCGTCTCCCCAGTCTTCCTCCAGACTCTGGCACCTTGATTTCCGAATGACATGCAGAATTTGCTTTCATCCGAAAAAAGTACTTTGGACCACTGAGCAACAATCCAGTGCTGCTTCTCTGTAGCCCAGGTCAGGCGCTTCTGCCGCTGTTTCTGGTTCAAAAGTGGCTTGACCTGGGGAATGCGGCACCTGTATCCCATTTCCTGCACACGCCTGTGCACGGTGGCTCTGGATGTTTCTACTCCAGACTCAGTCCACTGCTTCCGCAGGTCCCCCAAGGTCTAGAATCGGCCCTTCTCCACAATCTTCCTCAGGGTCCGGTCACCTCTTCTCGTTGTGCAGCGTTTTCTGCCACACTTTTTCCTTCCCACAGACTTCCCACTGAGGTGCCTTGATACAGCACTCTGGGAACAGCCTATTTGTTCAGAAATTTCTTTCTGTGTCTTACCCTCTTGCTTGAGGGTGTCAATAGTGGCCTTTTGGACAGCAGTCAGGTCGGCAGTCTTACCCATGATTGGGGTTTTGAGTGATGAACCAGGCTGAGAGTTTTAAAGGCCTCAGGAATCTTTTGCAGGTGTTTAGAGTTAACTCGTTGATTCAGATGATTAGGTTCATAGCTTGTTTAGAGACCCTTTTAATGATATGCTAATTTTGTGAGATAGGAATTTTGGGTTTTCATAAGCTGTATGCCAAAATCATCCGTATTAAGACAATAAAAGACCTGAAATATTTCAGTTAGTGTGCAATGAATCTAAAATATATGAATGTTACATTTTCATCATGACATTATGGAAAATAATGAACTTTATCACAATATGCTAATATTTTGAGAAGGACCTGTATGTGACACACTGTTGGCTGACCTGTTTTCATATCAAACAAGCTTCAACAGGAGTTTATTTTGATATTTCACATAGTCAGATTTGACGAGACGTGACAGTAGCTACTGTTATTTTTTATATAAGTAGCATTACCTGTAGCAGAATACTGTCGGAACAAGTTCCCACAGAAAATAAATGTTAATTAACCCGACTGTGGGTCGGATGTGATTATTCTGAGTGCATTTTATCAGTGCAATGTTGACACAGGGGAGATGGTTCTGCCAGCTATGAGGTTATTGACTGTCATGTTGGCCGATATGAAGGACAGGAAAAATTCACAAAGCCTTGAGGTCACTGCTGCCTCTGGGAGGATGGGGTGACATTTTTTCCCTCCTGGACTATCAATCTGCCTCGCTCTGTCAAACTGTTTTTACTTCCTGTTGATGGCACTCAAAGACCTCTGAGGATATTAATGCTCTGGTCCACCTGCTTGGGGCTTTAAATAAAATTAGCCATCATAGAGGAATAACTCATGGGCAAACAAAAATATATATTTTTTGTTCACTTTGTATTTTTGTATTATTGCAGACAAATATTTCACTATTGCACAAAACAAAAAATAAATTAGTTTACTGGATGAAGTTTGAAATAAAAATTTTTACCCTAAAAAGGCAATTATTTGGGAATTTTAGCAGTTTTCTTTCAGTTTGCAGTTTGACAGCTGGGAATATTTACATACGACACCAAAAAATTCATCATGTCATCCTCACTTTCACGAGTGAGAAGCATTTGTAAACGGGTGTCCTGTACATAAAGTAGGCTGTTCAAAACGCCCGCAACACACAATGGAGACACAACTGAATACTTAAGGAATTATTATGAGTCAGACTGATCTTTGTGCGTTAAGTTTTTAATTAGACAACATCATATACAGGTCCTTCTCAAAATATTAGCATATTGTGATAAAGTTCATTATTTTCCATAATGTAATGATGAAAATTTAACATTCATACATTTTAGATTCATTGCACACTAACTGAAATATTTCAGGTCTTTTATTGTCTTAATACGGATGATTTTGGCATACAGCTCATGAAAACCCAAAATTCCTATCTCACAAAATTAGCATATCATTAAAAGGGTATGAATGAGTGTGTGCATGGTTGTGTGCATGGTTGTTTGTGTGTTGCCCTGCGATGGACTGGCGACCTGTCCAGGGTGTACCCCGCCTCTCGCCCATAGACTGCTAGAGATAGGCACCAGCTCCCCCGCGACCCACTATGGAATAAGCGGTAGAAAATGACTGACTGATTGACTGATTAAAAGGGTCTCTAAACGAGCTATGAACGTAATCATCTGAATCAACGAGTTAACTCTAAACACCTGCAAAAGATTCCTTAGGCCTTTAAAACTCCCAGCCGGGTTCATCACTCAAAACCCCAATCATGGGTAAGACTGCCGACCTGACTGCTGTCCAGAAGGCCACTATTGACACCCTCAAGCAAGAGGGTAAGACACAGAAAGAAATTTCTGAACGAATAGGCTGTTCCCAGAGTGCTGTATCAAGGCACCTCAGTGGGAAGTCTGTGGGAAGGAAAAAGTGTGGCAGAAAACGCTGCACAACGAGAAGAGGTGACCGGACCCTGAGGAAGATTGTGGAGAAGGGCTGATTCCAGACCTTGGGGGACCTGCGCAAGCAGTGGACTGAGTCTGGAGTAGAAACATCCAGAGCCACCGTGCACAGGCGTGTGCAGGAAATGGGCTACAGGTGCCGCATTCCCCAGGTCAAGCCACTTTTGAACAAAAAAACAGCGGCAGAAGCGCCCGACCTGGGCTACAGAGAAGCAGCACTGGACTGTTTCTCAGTGGTCCAAAGTACTTTTTTCGGATGAAAGCAAATTCTGCATGTCATTCGGAAATCAAGGTGCCAGAGTCTGGAGGAAGACTGGGCAGAAGGAAATGCCAAAATGCCAGAAGTCCAGTGTCATGTACCCACAGTCAGTGATGGTCTGGGGTGCCGTGTCAGCTGCTGGTGTTGGTCCACTGTGTTTTATCAAGGGCAGGGTCAATGCAGCTAGCTATCAGGAGATTTTGGAGCACTTCATGCTTCCATCTGCTGAAAAGCTTTATGGAAATGAAGATTTCATTTTTCAGCACGACCTGGCACCTGCTCACAGTGCCAAAACCACTGGTAAATGGTTTACTGACCATGGTATCACTGTGCTCAATTGGCCTGCCAACTCTCCTGACCTGAACCCCATAGAGAATCTGTGGGATATTGTGAAGAGAACGTTGAGAGACTCAAGACCCAACACTCTGGATGAGCTAAAGGCCGCTATCGAAGCATCCTGGGCCTCCATAAGACCTCAGCAGTGCCACAGGCTGATTGCCTCCATGCCACGCCGCATTGAAGCAGTCATTTCCGCAAAAGGATTCCCGACCAAGTATTGAGTGCATAACTGTACATGATTATTTGAAGGTTGACGTTTTTTGTATTAAAAACACTTTTCTTTTATTGGTGGGATGAAATATGCTAATTTTGTGAGATAGGAATTTTGGGTTTTCATGAGCTGTATGCCAAAATCATCCGTATTAAGACAATAAAAGACCTGAAATATTTCAGTTAGTGTGCAATGAATCTAAAATATATGAATGTTAAATTTTCATCATGACATTATGGAAAATAACGAACTTTATCACAATATGCTAATATTTTGAGAAGGACCTGTAATGTCATTGTATATATTGGTTCACAAATTTTAAATATTGTAAATAAAACAAGTGCATGGGGAAACTACTTGTTTATGGAAGCCTGGGATTTAATTTCAGAGTATTTATCAATTGTGGAATACCACTGCATCCAGCTGGCATAATTTATGTGTCTAAAAATTGTGTGTGCATCAGCATGTCTAATGTAATACATTTATCCAAATAGTATTGCTATTAGTTGACTTGATATGAAAATCTTGTTTTAAAGACAGCATTTTATTCAAAATAAATGACTCCATGAATTACAAACCTTGAAAAATGCACCACCATGCTTCCAAGCGACCTTTATTCTTAAAACCTGTATTTTCCTCATTACAAAGGAAAAACACACTTAGCCTGAGACATTTTATTAAAAAGCTCATAAAGAAATAGGTAAGGAAAACAAAACAAACCACACAAATGGAAAGGAAAATTCCAGTGTGCTTTAGAGATTGTATGTAACACCATAACAGATCTCTCATCCTTTACTTTTCCCTTTTTTGTGGCCAGATAGGATTTCAAATGACGCACGAAAAGCAAATACATCTATTGAGCCTTTTTATTTTGGAGAAAAAATATTGGAAGGGCTGTAAAAACAATCTTAGTAGCTGTTGTGTAGTCAAGGGACTTGATCCAAAAGTTTACTGAACTACTGCTGTGAGTAGTTGAGGGATTCATAAATACCACAATAGCTTGTAATCTGTAAAATAGTGAAGCTATGGGGTAGTCAGGTAATCCCCAATATAGCTCTCTCAGACTCTGATGATTATTCTGGTCTTAAAAAGGGAACAAGAAGTAAAATTCCCTGTAAAGTCATTGTTGTACTTAGAGTATTTGGTGCTGTCCAAGCAAAGTGATACATCAACAGAGAAGAAGTTATACAATCGTTTGAAAATCTCTTGATTTTCTCCCGTCTTCCTCTAAAATACTGAACACTGCTGCCACACTGCTTGATTAGCATTATAACACAACTCAAACAAGAATATCATTCAGGCACCCACTCAGTCACAAAGCATAGAAATGTTCCCTTTTAACATTATAAACATTATGCTTTGACGATGCATGTTCTGTTTCAGCTTTGCTGTAATTAAAAGCTTCCAATCAGTGTCAGCATAAATGACTTAAGTGATGAGCAAATTATTTTATTCTATAATTCAAGCATAATATATTCATGTTCTTCTAAAACATGGACAAATATGTAGTTTCATCCAATCAGATTGTTTTATCTTCGTTGTTTTATGTGAAATTATTGTTTATATTTTCTATTTACAAGAATATAAGTCCTGTTATAGAATAATTGTTAGAGTGAAAATAATTATCATTTAAAGTCTTAATAACTAAACAATCTAAGCGGCAGCAGAGTTGAAGGTTAACATGAGGCAGAGAGGATGAGAGGTTTCATCTCCATAAAGGGGGGTCTATGTCTAAACCCCATCCTTTTTATTACCAATTATTGTAATTTTATTTCACGACATCCGCTGTATAATACATGTATGCAGTGAATGATTGCTGTTCTTTCTCTGGGATAAGGCCTGTGCCTTAGTGTGTGTAGTGAGTTAAACAGAGAAAGAGTCCTTGTGCAACCAAACCTTGAGTCCTCAATGAATTCTCAACCGAGAGAAGTAGATTTCATATAAACGAACATTGCTCAATGGAGACAAAATTTTGACATTTACCTTGGAGATGCAAATTAGAAAGCAAAGTGTTTGCTAGAACCCAGCTTTTGTTTATTTACTCCATACATGCTGTTCTTCCTAAAGTCCTTAATAAAACAACAAATGTCACCTTTATCACAATGTTGATCAGTTTTGATACTTTGCACCTAATAGTTTTTTTTCTTTCATTCTGTTGCTAAATATGTTAACTTAGTGTGTTGCGATCAATATTAACACCTGTCTAGATTAAGCTGACCAATTGCACTAGTTGTCATCTGCAATATTTACTGACGCTTTTCAGCAGTAAATGTAACTCAAGCCCCGTACCCACAAAGTGAACCGTTTTTCTTTTATAGCCCTGCTCTTCCTCTTCAACTTTAGGTTTGTTCATTCGTCGTCTTCCGCTTTATCTGGGACTTTATTGGGTCGCGGGGGCAGCAGACTCAGCAGATACACCTATACGTCCCTCTCCCCATACACCTCCTCCAGCTCCTCTGGGGGGAGCCCAAGGGGACAGCCCAGTGTGTCCTGGGCTGTCCCCTGGGCCTCCTCCCGGTGGGACGTGCCTGGAACACCTCCCGAGGAAGGCGTTCAGGAGGCATCCGGTATAGATGCCCGAGCCACCTCTACTGGTGTGGAGAAGCAGCGGCTCTACTCCGAGCCCCTCCCGGTTGGCCGAGCTCCTCACCCTATCTCTAAGGGAGTGCCCGGCCACCCTACGGAGGAAGCTCATTTCAGCTGCTTGTATCCGGGATCTCGTTCTTTCGGTCATGACCCAAAGTTTGTGGCCATAGGTAAGGGTAGTAACGTAGACCGCACGGTAAATCGAGAGCTTCGCTTTTTGGCTCAGCTCTCTCTTCACCACAATGGACCAGGCACAGCGCCCCCATAACTGCAGCAGCCGCGCCGATCCATCTGTCAATCTGCCGTTCCATTCTTCCCTCACTCGTGAAAAAGACCCCGAGATACTTGAACTCCTCCACTTGAGGCAGGAACTCCCCTACAACCTGAAGAGGACAAGCCAACCTATTCCGGTCGAGAACCATGGTCTCGGACTTGGAGGAGCTGATCTTAATTCCAGCCGCTTCACACTCGGCTGTGAACCGCCACAGTGTATGCTGTAGGTCTTGGCTAGA
This sequence comes from Girardinichthys multiradiatus, assembly GCF_021462225.1. Classification (NCBI taxonomy): domain Eukaryota; kingdom Metazoa; phylum Chordata; class Actinopteri; order Cyprinodontiformes; family Goodeidae; genus Girardinichthys; species Girardinichthys multiradiatus. Next base: position 32,961,625 of record NC_061817.1, read on the forward strand.
GAGGGCCAGCAGGACCACGTCATCTGAAAAAAGAAGAGACAAAATCCACTGGTCCCCAAACCAGACCCCATCCGGCCCTTGGCTGCACCTAGAAATCCTGTCCATGAAAGTTACAAACAGGACTGGTGACAAAGGGCAGCCCTGCTGGACTCCAACATGCACCGGGAACAGGTCCGACTTAGTGCCGGCAATGTGGACCAAACTCTTGCTCCGCTTGTACAGAGACCGGATGGCCCCTAGTAAAGGGCCCCCGATTCCATACTGCTAGAGCACCCCCAACAGGGAACCACGAGGTACACAGTCAAATGCTTTCTCCACGTCCACAAAACACATGTGGACCGATTGGGCAAACTCCCACGAACCCTCGAGTACCCTGTAGAGGGTATAGAGCTGGTCCAGTGTTCCACGGCCGGGACAAAAACCACACTGCTCTTCCTGAAGCCGAGGTTCGACTATCGGCCGGACTCTCCTCTCCAATACCCTAGCGTAGGCCTTACCAGGGAGGCTGAGGATTGCGATCCCCCTGTAGTTGGAACACACCCTCCGGTCACCCTTAAGTGACCGGAGACCACCACCCCAGTCTGCCAGTCCAGAGGCACTGTCCCCAACCACCACACAATGTTGAAGAGGCGTGTCAACCATGACAGCCCTACAACATCCAGAGACTTGAGGTACTCAGGGCAGATCTCATCCACCCCCGAAGCCCTGCCACCGCGGAGCTTTTTAACCACCTCGTTGACTTCAGCCTGGGTGATGAAAGAGTTCAACCCCGAGTCCTTAGCCTCTGCAGCTACGGGCAGCAGCATCGACAATAGATGCGGAGAACATGGTCCACTCGGACTCTATGTCTCCAACATCCCCCAAAATCTGGTCAAAGCTCTCCCAGAGGTGGGAGTTGAATACATCCCTGGACGAGGGCTCTGCCAGACGTTCCCAGCAGACCCTCACTATGCACTTAGACCTGCCAAGTCTGTCCGGCTTTCTCCTCCTCCAGCGGATCCAACTCACCACCAGGTGGTGATCACTGGAAAGCTCAGCCCCTCTCTTCACCGGAGTGTCCAAAACATGCGGCCGGCCGAAGGTCTGACGACACAACAACAAAGTCGATCATCGACCTCCTGCCTAGGGTGTCCTGGTGCCAAGTGCACTGATGGAAACCCTTATGCTTGAACATGGTGTTCATCATGGACAATCCGTGCCAATAACAAAACACCACTCGGATTCAGATCAGGGAGGCCATTCCTCCCGATCACACCTCTCCAGGTGTCACTGTCGTTTCCCACGTAGGCGTTGAAGTCCCCCAGCAGAATAATGGAGTCCCCGGGAGGGGCAACAAGCAAACCCACCCCAGCCTGCCGCCTCTCCCCGTGGGCCACTCCAGAGTAGAAAAGAGTCCAGCACCTTTCGAGGAGATGGGTTCCAGAGCCCACGCTGTGCGTTGAGGCGAGCCCGACTATTTCTAGTCGATATCTCTCAACCTCCCGCACAAGCTCAGGCTCCTTACGCCACAGTGAGGTGACATTCCACGTCCCTAGAGCCAGCCTAAGCATCCGGGGATCGGACCGCCGAAGTCAACCAATTTAGGAATTGGTTGAATTCAAAAAATGATTGAGGGAGCTTTTTTCTTATAATGTTTGCATAATAATAATGTGACAATCTCGCTTAAGACGTTTATGCATGGTGACGCAAATGTTTGTCCTTTCACTGGAAGCATTGCAAAAACCTGTAAAAACTGACATGTCAGTTCACCTATTTTGTAAATGCACAATGAGTTGGCACCCTAGGGTAATGGTGTAAAAAAAATTTAAAGATCTTAGCATCCAACATTGTTTTATACCAATTTATGCATTTAGATAATGTCACCAATTAAAATTATATAAGAGCTCAATATGTATTTAAACCTAAACATCTGTCCAAAAAGATTCTACATGAAATTTGCGCTTGCAAACTGCAATTTCCAATGCCAAAGTTCATCTGCAAGAACTTGAATTCTTAAACCCGCCAAAGATGGCATAAAAACAGCAGCATGTTTTATTAATTCCTAACCATCCATTTTCAGAGTAAGTGAAACCTTTCTAGCTGTGCAGATTTAAATTCTCTGATCCACACACAAGCCAAACAAGACCTTTTAATCACATATCTAAATAAGACATCAAGCAGTCAGTGAAGGGTGGTGAGGGACAATACTGCACATTCATCAGGCAGCAAACTGTCAGTCAAACTCAATTAACATTCAGAATGATCAGTATAGCTGGCATTAATGCTCATTCAGAGGAGGGGGAGGAGTTATGAAAGTCGACTGAGAACTGAGGCTCAGTGGGAAAGGTGGTCATTTTGCAATCCGAACGTTGTAGGTTTGATTCCAGCATCCTCCTTCCACAGGTCGATGTGCCCCTGGGCAAGGTACTTAGCTATATGCGCACTATATACTTTTAGTCCATTTACTACTTTACTATTTGAGCCTGACTGGAGTACTATTGTATTAGTAACTTGTGATTGATGAGGGTTGGGGGATATTTGAGACAAGAAATTCCTTCTGACAGCACTTAGGCAACAAGGCAGCTAATAATATGCAAATAGGTATTATAGATATGGCCCTTTCAGATATAGCATTATTTATCTCATAAAGAAACAAAAAGTATCATGTTTCAGAGAGTTAAGCTTTTAGAAATACATTACTGAAGGAAAATACAAGGCAAACAATCAGTAAATGTGGGAGTGAAGTTAACCTATAAGGATGAAAGGAAAACGGAGTGATGGATTAGAAAGCATTCAGATTGCGTTGAGCAAAATAGATCAATAACAGAGATTAATTCATTGTACAATGCAATAACAGATTACAAAAAGACAGAGCTTGCAAACAAAACATATTGGGAATTTACGGCAGGTTCAACCACCTGAATTTGATTACATGATCAAGTGTTATGTTAGCCTTACAAATGAGTGAATATGTAACCATTTTCTTTGTACATGTGTGCACTAGAAGCTAATCACACCTAGCTTCCTATTAGATGGCCTGAACGTCCTCCTCCTGCATGTTGGAGATGAACAGGGATATACATAGAAAACAGCCCACCTTTTTAAAAAGGGAGACATCTACGACTTTAAAGGCCATTTTAGTATGTGTGCTTTTCTCCTCATTTCTCCTTGCCTCTAAGGGGAAAGTCTCCACCCTGCTGATTAGGGCTCTACTAACTACTTACTAATGATCCCACATGAGGTTACATGCCTTTAATCTCGTACATGTTAGAGCTCAAGAAGCTTCTTGGATGAAAGGAAAAATCTTCAAAAATCAAAATGAAACCCAGCTGCTTTTTATTTTCACACAGATTATTTACCTGAAATAAAGTCTACACAAATATGTTCTATAAAATACCTCACATGCTGCTTCGATTTGGTTATATAGCAATCATTACAGCATCTGAGATGTTTGTGAACTTTCAAACAAAGTCTATGAAGGAAATTACTGACAGTTTGTGACTCAGCCAAGTGCAGGCAGCAACACTCCTTACCAGCACTAAATTAAAGGGGAAATATCATACACAATCCACCTTTTTAGCCCTTAAATACATTTTGTTGTGTACTCTGAGTCTGCAGGAATGCAGAAAAGTTGAATGTAGTCTCTCCCGGTGCTGTGCATGTGTCTTTATATTCTGTTTGGGTCATATTTTTCAATCCTTTAAGTTTTCTCCATTACCTACTATGTTTTTTTAAAACTATTACATAGCAGTATTTGCTTTGGAACAGCTAAACAAGGTTATGGACCTCCGACTAAACAATTTCACAAATTTTCCATTTTTATTACTCGCTGCGGTTTTGTAGTCCTAGCTCAAGTATGTCGATGCTGCAAGTAGATAAGTCTACACGTTCGCTAGTTAGCTGTATTAACCCACACATTCATTACACCGTCCCCCAGCAGCAGAACCTCTTCAAAGTGTAAACTACGTTCCTTAAAGTAGTTACTTGATATGGATGGAGAGGGTGTAAATACATTTATAACACACCATTGTAATTCATCTGAAAGCACAGGTCTGCAGGTTCTTTGTCTTCATTCTCCTCTCACTCCGGGTCAGACTCTGGCTCGAACATGTAAGGCTGGATGGACGTGTCTTCCGTTGTTGATATTTTTTACTCAATTTGGGAATAAAAACTGTGTGCCACTAGATAATTGTATCTCTGTTATCAGACTATAAAAATGGCTGAACGGAGTGGGACAGGATGTGGACACTCCTGGAGGGGGACAGGATGTGAAGTACCTCAACAGCATTTAAAGAGACCCGCACCAGAACAAGTTGCTCTCAGATGCACCTCAGATCAGCGGTAAAAGATGGCTCTGTGGAGCTACAATAACAATGAGCTCAAACCAAAGCATTGATATAGAACGCAACTGAATGATATCAGTGTAAAAAGGAAGGATTTTGAAACATATGTCCCCTTTAAAATGACTTGAAAACAATTATTTATTCCTGTTGTAACAGTTTCCATTTAAAAAGAAACGCTCACTCTGTTGTTGCCCCCTTTCAAGGTAGGAAGTCTAAAACTCTCTCCTCAGCTGCTGCAGAGAAATGTCGAAGGTGTTGATACTGAGGTAGTAAATAGTTTATTTTGCTAAAATGGTAGTAGGCCAAAAAAAACTGTCCAAGAGTCTAAATCTGATACAGTTGAGAAAGAGGGCAGCTGAAGAAGAGGGCTAATGCCATTGCGTGGAATGCAAATAACTGATGTAAATGGGTAATAAAGTTATTTACTGCTTTTCAGATTAGGAGGAGCAATTTGTAATTGTTGCAATTATGATTATCGATTAATTAATATTTATCAAGAATTATAATTAACAATCATAATTTGACTAAATTAATTTCTTGACCAAAATCCTCATTTATGAATTGAAGACCAGAGATGTATTCTGGTGTTGTAACTGTGGCTCAACGCCTTTGATAATTACAACCGTTAAATACTCGGTAATAATTGATAACTATTACCAGAGATGTCACTGTTTAATCAACTGTTTCTACCGAAACATGGGGAACGTTTAACTGTATTTTGACTGACGAAACACTCTTGCACACAATAAACACAAAACGCCTTCTCTTATCTATGTGAATATTTATTAAATCACAGCCTGATACGATTCGCTCTTCCGATTTAATAATCTTCACCTACTCAAACATGCAAAGTTCTACACAAAAGGGGTAAAATATCTAACTAAACAAAACAAAGCAAAACAGCAGTGCGTATGGAATCAACCAGCAGTTATGGCCAAAGTGATAATATGACAAGGGAATATGGTATTGAACGAAGCTTTGGGAGCGCAGCCCGCCAGAAAGTGTAGCTCAGTGACATGCACAGTCATACAACATCCCCCAACTCTGGGAGGGGGTGAGCACACAAAGAGTTATAAAACTTTTGGCGGCAAGCTAGTAAGCAGTAAAGTTGAAGACAAAGAAAATGGTGAATTTCCCCATGAGGTTATTATGACAGTTCAGTTTCGCAGCGCAGGTGTTTGCACGGTAAAGACACATTTGCGAGACAACGCGGTCTCCAAAAGTACCTGCAAATTTCAAAACAATGGCATGCACATACAATTCAGAACACATTAGACTCTAAATGGCGACTCTAATCGCACAAAAATTGTCCTACTCTATCCTGCCCACGCTATCTTTAATAACGAAGGAAGAAAAAAAATTGGCTGAAACTGGCAGCAGGTTAAACATCCTTTGGTGTAGACCTGGGTGTCGTGAGACGTTGGAGGCCAGTACGCCATCTGTTTGAGGGTGTGGAGTGTGGCTTTGTAACTCCTATGGCCTCCTACAGGAGAGTAATGGGCGTAGGATAATGTGACCCCCCTTTGGTCTGTTGGAAAAATGCTCAAAGCATGGGAGAGCTGTTTGATGCCAATCTGCACACTGGAGGTGCACACTCTGGCTGTCTTGAGGAGAGGGCGGAGGCCATCTGCTAAAAGGAGTGTGTGGCTGTGTTGTGCCTCAGTTAAAAGGGGGGTCTTTTTGGCACAAGCGGTCATACAGCTCTCTACTGGTTGATGAATTTTCCAGCCAGAATGCTAGAAGCACTTCTGGTATGAACATGAATTCCAGGTGTACACCTTCCAACACTTTGGGGTTGTAAGTTTTCACACATGGGTTCTTTAAAGAGCAAAGAAATGATGCATGACTGCATCTGGGAGGAGTTTTCTGGGTTGCTGGGTGCAGCTGTGTCTCAGAGGTGCCCATGACCGGCTCTGACGAGGGCCTGAGAGGCTCTTTGGGCTCCTCTAAGCTGGTGACCTGATTGGTCACAACGGATCGTTTGCTGCTTGCACCCAGTGGGTTTGGCACCTCCGCCTGGACCCAGAGTTGGTCCTGGTGGCAGTCAATGAGTGGGGCCAGCCTGTCCAGCAGGTCCAGGCCACCAAGAAAAAGCTCTTTAATGTGCACAAATAGATGGGGTGCACCAGAGTCATGTCTCTGAGTGTGATGTCCAGCTCCACCCAACTAGTGATGCATGATCTGTCTTGGGTGGGGCTGGTGATGCTTACATCACAAGCTTCGGCCTGGAATGGTTCATTGAAGTGGAGCATGGCTCTACTCACCTCCTCAAACATGATTGAGCACATCAGGTTGATCTCTGATCCTATTTTAAAATAGAAACTTAGTTGGAAACATCCTCCTATCATGATCAGACAGTATAGATGACGTGCATGTCCATTTTGGTTCAGTTTACCTGAGAACCTTGGAAAGATGGTTTATGGTGTTTCTCCTGGGGAGGTCCCAAGGGGTACTTGGAGTTTCCCATGTTTGTCTCCCCATCCGATCAAGTAGACTCTGATGGCTGTGGAGACTGGGTCCACGCCTAGTCATGCTGACGGGAAGTTTGGGTCCGGTTTAACTGGAGGGTCGGCTTCCTGTTTCAAGGGTTGTGGGGGTGTGGTGGCCTGATGCACCGCTTCTCTCACCATCTTACGCCAGGCCTCCTCCATCTCTTTCCCCATAATCCCTTCTGTGTGTCGGTTCCATCCTTTACCATCAGGTTTACCTTTAGGCTTCGCGTGATGGTCAGGTCGTCTGTTCAACCGGAAATGGTCCGGCAACTTTGACTGTGGTTGGTATTCAGTACCACTCCCCCCAGTCCAGCTGACCAAACCTACGTTGTTCCCTGAACCTGTTCTTCACATGGGTTCTGGTTGAAGGCATTTCCTGATCTTCCAACGCAAGGCTGTTCCTTTCTGCCTGTATCTGTAAAACCCTAGCCTCGCCCACTGATCCCTTGGTCGGGCGAGCACGTGTTTCCCACGCCATCTGAGCATATTTGCGGATCTCTTGTACGCTCATGGTCTGTGTTCTGCAATACATAGTAACATCGTATCGCACACTTTCATGAAGGTTGTGGAGGAACAGGGATTTAAAAGCATGTTCCTCCTCAATGCCGGGAGCATTGCGTCCTTGGAAGTAAACAGCTCTCAAGCGCTGGTAATACTCCCTGGGTGCTTCGCTTTTCTTTTGCTGGATAGTGAAAGCACCAAGTGTGGCGGAGGCCTGGTCCGTGTACACAGAATATTCTTCCCTTAACGCTTCGCAGAGGGTTGAATAATGGTCTCGGACTGCGAGGGTCAGGCTCTCCATGAAAACATGGACGCTCCTGGATGTTGTCTTCCAGATAAGCTTCAATTTTTCCCATGCTGATGGACAGTACAAATCTAAAAGACAGCGTTCAACTTCCCTAAGATAATCATCAATGTTTGATTCTGCATTATTAGGGTCGAAACGCTGTATGTCTTTGGCCAGAGACTCAAGCTGGCGGGTGCGCAATCCACTCTCAGGGATTGGTGCCGGCCCATCTGAGTCATCATCGGAGAGTTCACTCCGGCTGCACTCAGGGTGTATCAGTGCATCACGCCTCATCATCGGAGGAGGCAGTGGAGGCTGCTCACGGTACAACGGTGGGCCCTGTGCTTCCCGGACTCGAGTCCTGGGCAGCGGTTGAGTGCGGTAGGAACCACCTGAATCCCACGGGCGACTTTCCTGTCGCCTTGGCGGAGGTGAGGGATCATAGAGGACCGTACTGCAAGTCAAGTTTGAAGGCTGCTCGCCTCTAAGCCTTGAACTATTTACTCCTGCTGGATCCCCAGCCAGGTACCGTTCATGGCTGCTGATTACAGTGGGGCGGGGCACCGCACCACTGAACCTATTCTGACTACTTACACCTGTTCCTGCCTCGGTGGATGTATGGGGAACCCCATGAGCCTGGAAAGGTCATCTCTGGAGAGCAGCTTCTACATCCTCCAGATCTGACCTGCAGGTTCTATCAGGGTTTCGCAGGTGTGGCTCACCTCCAAAGGTTTCAACCTGTGAGGTGGGTTTCGGTTCGGGGGTGGCATGGCTACCCTCTATTGTCTCCAACCTATTTCCAACTTCTGTTAGTTCACCTCTAAGGACATCCACTGTCTGCAAAGTATCATTCAGCTCGAACTGCAGTTTAACACGCTGGTCAATTTCCAACATTAACCTTCGCTGATACAACAGAGTGAGCTGTCCTAACACATCTGAGACCCGTCTGTCCTTTGGTGGGTTTTTAATGACTTGGAGCAACTCCTGAATCCTGGCTTCCCATTGCTCAATGCCATAATCATTGAGACCTTTACGCTCCTCTGAGGATAACAGAATCAATGATCCAATCACCTCTTGTGCCTGCATTCCAATGGGATCCTCTAACCTACACGCATCTCCAGCTGCAGTGTGGGATGTTCCCTCCATCTTTGGCCCAAAATGCCCAATACAAACACACAAAACTGTTTAGCTATGAACCACCACTAAATTAATTAGCAGCACACAACAGGCTAAGCTGTTCAGCTAGCAGTCTGAATCATATACAGGTCCTTCTCAAAATATTAGCATATTGTGATAAAGTTCATTATTTTCCATAATGTCATGATGAAAATTTAACATTCATATATTTTAGATTCATTGCACACTAACTGAAATATTTCAGGTCTTTTATTGTCTTAATACGGATGATTTTGGCATACAGCTCATGAAAACCTAAAATTCCTATCTCACAAAATTAGCATATCATTAAAAGGGTCTCTAAACGAGCTATGAACCTAATCATCTGAATCAACGAGTTAACTCTAAACACCTGCAAAAGTTTCCTGAGGCCTTTAAAACTCCCAGCCTGGTTCATCACTCAAAACCCCAATCATGGGTAAGACTGCCGACCTGACTGCTGTCCAGAAGGCCACTATTGACACCCTCAAGCAAGAGGGTAAGACACAGAAAGAAATTTCTGAACAAATAGGCTGTTCCCAGAGTGCTGTATCAAGGCACCTCAGTGGGAAGTCTGTGGGAAGGAAAAAGTGTGGCAGAAAACGCTGCACAACGAGAAGAGGTGACCGGACCCTGAGGAAGATTGTGGAGAAGGGCCGATTCCAGACCTTGGGGGACCTGCGGAAGCAGTGGACTGAGTCTGGAGTAGAAACATCCAGAGCCACCGTGCACAGGCGTGTGCAGGAAATGGGCTACAGGTGCCGCATTCCCCAGGTCAAGCCACTTTTGAACCAGAAACAGCGGCAGAAGCGCCTGACCTGGGCTACAGAGAAGCAGCACTGGACTGTTGCTCAGTGGTCCAAAGTACTTTTTTCGGATGAAAGCAAATTCTGCATGTCATTCGGAAATCAAGGTGCCAGAGTCTGGAGGAAGACTGGGGAGAAGGAAATGCCAAAATGCCAGAAGTCCAGTGTCAAGTACCCACAGTCAGTGATGGTCTGGGGCGCCGTGTCAGCTGCTGGTGTTGGTCCACTATGTTTTATCAAGGGCAGGGTCAATGCAGCTAGCTATCAGGAGATTTTGGAGCACTTCATGCTTCCATCTGCTGAAAAGCTTTATGGAGATGAAGATTTCATTTTTCAGCACGACCTGGCACCTGCTCACAGTGCCAAAACCACTGGTAAATGGTTTACTGACCATGGTATCACTGTGCTCAATTGGCCTGCCAACTCTCCTGACCTGAACCCCATAGAGAATCTGTGGGATATTGTGAAGAGAACGTTGAGAGACTCAAGACCCAACACTCTGGATGAGCTAAAGGCCGCTATCGAAGCATCCTGGGCCTCCATAAGACCTCGCAGAGCCACAGGCTGATTGCCTCCATGCCACGCCGCATTGAAGCAGTCATTTCTGCAAAAGGATTCCCGACCAAGTATTGAGTGCATAACTGTACATGATTATTTGAAGGTTGACGTTTTTTGTATTAAAAACGCTTTTCTTTTATTGGACGGATGAAATATGCTAATTTTGTGAGATAGGAATTTTGGGTTTTCATGAGCTGTATGCCAAAATCATCCGTATTAAGACAATAAAAGACCTGAAATATTTCAGTTAGTGTGCAATGAATCTAAAATATATGAATGTTAAATTTTCATCATGACATTATGGAAAATAATGAACTTTATCACAATATGCTAATATTTTGAGAAGGACCTGTATGTATCTTCCAGGTGTATGGGTTTGCTTAAAATGGGCACACAGGTTTGACCGTTCAAACTGTGGCTTACCCTAAATCCATGCTTTAGTGGGAGTAGTCGAGCAAACACACAAAAAAGGGAACGAGGGAAGAAGACAAAAATTTTGAAATAACCCAAAACCAAATTCAAAATAAAATTTTTAAAATGGGAATACGAAACTAAAGCATTCAATGCTGTTCTTAGCTTCAAATAAATGTTAGTGCTCTCTAATATGGATCTCCTACCTTCTTGTTAGACAACTAAGTTAGTTTTATGAGTCAAATCAAAACATGCTTCACACAATAAAACCCAGCACAAACGCTTAAATTTTATCCAAAAGTGGTAATGAATGATCTGTAACTTCAACTTTCAACTTTAAGTTATGTCCTTTTGATCATAGGTGATGGAATTATCTGCCTGTGTTAATGAATTGAGTGATTAAAATCAAAGTAGGAAATGCAATTCTCACTACTGACCACCAGATGGTACCGAGCGCAGGTCTGCGGTTTGGGAAATCCAGCTGCAACTGCAATGTTATTAAATGGCCACCAGATGTAGGTGTTGTTCTCTACCTGACTGGGAGAATGTTGGTCACAACTGTAATTACGCCCAGTGGACACTGGAGGCAGGTCTGCTGCTTATCAGCGCTGGTTTTCTGCAACTGCTGCAGCAGGGCGGTCGACTGGAAATTAAGTTTAAATTTTCCACAAGTTAAACCAACTTTCACCTTGCTTCCACAACAAACACCTCTGAAAGATTATTTTATCCTCTGCAGCAGAACTGAGCAAACTCTAGTCAAAATATCCCCTAATTCACAAACGTTCTGTGCGAAACTCAAAAATCTCACAATAAAACATCTAGATTCAACGGAGATCACAATTGTTTATTCTGTGCAACAGTGATGTGATGTCTGTCTTTTTAAGGCCCGTCAAGGAACGCCATATGTTCAGAATCAGAATCAGCTTTATTGCCAAGTTCGTGCATACAAACAAGGAATTTGACTCCGGTACACTTTGCTCTTTTGTTCTGTTTTTGCATTACAGAATATACAAATTTACAATTTACAATATACACATATCTAATAGAAAAGGTGCATTTGCAACATCTGTATGCTGTTGTTCTGTACTCTATTGAATGTTCATCAGAGAAACAACCTGGGGGAAGAAACTGTCTCTGTGGCGGCTGGTTTTAGTAAACAGTGCTCTGTAGCGGCGGTCTGAAGGTAAAACTCTGAACAGTTTATGTGCAGGGTGTGTGGGGTCTGCAGAGATTTTGGCAGCTCTTTTCTTGACCCTAGACCTGTATAAGTCCTGGATGGAAGGAAGGTCAGCCCTAATTATTCTCTCTGCATTCCTGATTATTCGTTGCAGTCTGGACCTGTCCTGTTTTGTGGATGAGCCAAACCACACTGAGATGGATGAAGACAGGACAGACTGAATGACGGCAGTGTAGAAGATGACCAACAGCTCCTGTGGAAAGTTGAACTTCTTGAGTTGCCTCAGGAAGTAGTCTCTGCTGGGCCTTCTTTCGAACAGTGTCTATGTGTGAAGACCATCTCAGGTCCTCAGAGATGGTGGTTCCTAAGAACCTGAAGTGGTCCAGTGTTGGAATTTTCATTTTGATTAATTAATATTTATCAAGAATTATAATTAACAATCATAATTTGACAAAATAAATTTCTTAACCAAAATCCTCATTTATGAATCAAAGACCAGGGATGTCTTCTGGTGTTGTAATTGTGGCTCAACGCCTCTGATAATTACAATTGTTAAATACTCGGTAATAAATGATAACTATTACCAGAGATGTCCCTGTTTAATCAACCGTTTCTACCGAAACATGGGGAACCTTTAACCTTAATTTGACTGACGAATCACTCTTGCACAAAATAAACACAAAACGCCTTCTCTTATCTATGTGAATATTTATTAAATCACAGCCTGATACAATTTGCTCTTCCGATTTAATAATTTTCACCTACTCAAACATGCAAAGTTCTACACAAAAGGAGTAAAATATCTAACTAAACAAAACAAAGCAAGCAAACCCTGGTCCAGTTTGGAAAAAGTCTGATGCACATGGAGACCAGTGATGGAAATGTAAACAATGTCATGTGCATGGAGCTTAATTGGTGACATCATACATAGAGTGATGAGTTATGGGCAGCTGCTGGGACAACAATCAGTCAAAGCATTGAGTAAAGGTCAGCAGACAGGAAGATGTATCTGTGACACATTCAACATCACCACCAGTAGTTAATGGAATTTTAAAGGCATTGCATTTTAGGCAAGCATGCTGCCAGGTTGTCATACAATGCAGTTGCTCACAACATGGTGATACAACACAGTAAGCGAGGGGAATACATGTATGGGTGCCACAATACATTTAAGGGCTCCAAAATGAAGTGACTGTGCCATCTATGGCAATATACCTAAAAAATATGGCCAAAACGTATGCTGTCTGCTCCTTGTTCTAGTTTAGCCAGCCTTTTGCAAATAGAATCATTTACAAAACTGCTGATGATCTTCATGTGTACCAAATACCATCCAAATTGGACCATTCCTTCTGAATGATGGACTTGGTGATTGTAAGTGTAGATTAAGTTTTAGGGTGTGATGAGGCTGTTGTTAAACAGTGTATTTGTACCAACCTGAACATCACAAGCAAACAAATGAGGTTGGTCACTGAGGCAACCAAAGTTTCATACTTTAAAAAAACAGCTATATTTGTGGTTTAAATTCAGATATTTTAAAAGCAAATAGAATCACTTCTACCTGAAAAAAACATAGTTTAGACAGCTTTGGGAACTGATTAAGTGAGAGCTATTTGTTACTGTCTAGGCCTGGAGAAAGTCGATTCCAGTGGAGCAAACCCCTAGTTTGATGCTATCAGTCAATAGATAATTGCAAACCTTGTTCCCTTTCACTTGAGTGTTGAGAGGGTGTAAAAATGTTTTCCTTGTAGTTTAGCCTACAGTTAACTCTTGCTCTAGCAGCATGCATAGTCTATCTATTTCATTGTGATAATAAACTAAACAAAAACATGTATTTTCCTTCCTTGGTTTAAAGAGTCAATTTGTAAATAACAATGAAAGGAAAAAAGGCAGAATAAGACAGAGTATGTTTCTACCAAAAGCTTTAAACTAACCATATGCAAGTTAAATAAATACAAAAAACAAATGTACAATTATTGAATATTAGCCATACTGTTTTCATGCCAAAAAAAAATCTTAATTTTCTGCCTTGCACAGTTTGGAATTAACAGCCTACACATTTGAGTGATAGAAGGACCTGAATCCTGCAGACAGATGTGCTCAGGCTTCCAACTGAAGTGCAGAATTTCTGCTGGGAAAATTAGCTGTAATTACTTCAGAGTGCTCAGAGAGCTGGAATAATTACTATGGAGCACATTTAACTTTTCTCACAGATAAAGATAAGGTAACTCTGTGTTTAAATAATAAATCTTTTCACTGACCTGGGTGAACTAAGCTTGGAGAACAGAGGTGGGTAGCTTAGTTTATTACAATGATAAATAGATTAAAAAAACAAAATACTCGTGCTTTGAAAAATATTTCCACCTGGTGTGGAAAATTAGGATATTTGGTCAACCGATATGGGTTTTTTATTGCCGATACTGATTATTAAAATTCTGGGTAGATGATTTAATCTAATTCTGCATTTTTAACCTGCCATCAGAATTTAGCAATTTTGCAAAAGCCTGTGCGGCAGTAGTGGCTGAAGTTCTCTGGCTGAAGCAGTGTTTTCTTATTTCTTCTGTCATTCCATTAACTTAGCGGTTGATACAATTAAAGGTTAATTTTTTATCATTTTTTTCAGTTCCTATCTTTACAAGATACCAACAAGGAGTCTGTTAGTGTACAGCTTGTGGGGCATGCACAACGAGGGTGTACAAACTGCCTATACACAACAGCAGCTGTTTCTTTGGTTTAAAAACATGGGTAATATGGACGAAGCTTGTCAGGACGAAGGTTTTCAGTGATTTCGCCATGAGACCCAAAATTGCTTGAAAAGTAATGCCTGCTAAACAGCTAAATATCTAATGTTTATTGCTTTTAAAAAATATATATTTCTAACATTTAATGAAGTTACGATGGCTAAACAGGAAAATATGTGCCAATTTGTTAACAGGCCAATAACATTGGTTGGCCTCTGATTAAGATGTGAAGTTTGCATTTTGGTGCTTTGTCAATACAGACAAAAAAGCTTCATTCCCAAACATGGCTAGTCTTGGTGCATTTTCCATGTGGATCCCAGTTCATACTTTGTTGCCTTTTCTGAAAACTGTTTTAAATCAGTTATACCAGTCTGTATCCATGCCAGGTATTGGAAAACAATCAAATATAGAGACTTCCTCTGTCTTTGGACTGATGATTAATATTGATGTTCAGCTGATCAGGTCTGAGCTCTTGCATGTCCAGCTTCTCCTGATACGATCTCATCTGAAAGCTTTTGCTTTAAGATATTTCACTAAATTGTTCAACTCCTCCTCCAGTTTTCTCCTCCTCCTGTTTCTCCATCTGTCAGTCAGCCGCGCTTTATGTACATGGCGGTGTATTGAAGAGGAGCTACTGTGCATGTACCAACTTATAATGAGTCTATCGTCAAAGATTTCTGCGCCCCCAGAGTGGAAATACGTCCATAAACAAAATGAAAGTTTACACATTATTACCTATAAAATATTTATCTTGCACATCTAAAAATTATATACAAATTAGTTTGAAATATTTTAATTTTATTTCATTTTTGGGTTTTCAATGTTATGTGGCGAGTGCTGAGGCGGTGCCCTATTGCCCTCTATTGGCCAAACGCGACTGAGTGCCAGGGTTATTTTTTTTTAAGCCAACTTATAATGACATCAGTTTTAATAAGTATAAATAATAATTTCCCCCTTCAAAGGAGAATGAGACTGATTCAGTTTTAACCCAAACCTTCAGCTGAAGTCACCAGATTATGATGCTTTCTAAGTTAGAGTGTTTGTGTGAAAGCAAACAAAGTTTCATCTCTATGCAAAAACATGATGCACTCTGACTTGTGAGGCATATCTCCTTATGACTTTTTTCAGTTTTCACAGATTCTCATTATGCAGCACCAGGCAGCAGATCAGCATCAGCAAAAATCTGTCAGCTGTAAACCAGCACCCTCCCATTGACTTACAATCTGCTTACCAAAGACAAGGGTGAGATAAGGAGCAGCAACACCAGGCCAACCTTCAGCTCACACAATCCCAACCCATTTATTTCAAAAACAAACTAAAGATATCCATGTCATGTATGAAAATAGCTCAGGAGAAATCGAATTCTCTCAAAGTATTTAACTATAAGTGAAAGAATAATCTTTATTTGCAGAGAAAGGAACAAATAAATAATAGATTTTGGCTTTCGATCTTTCAAACAAAAGACATCTTTCTGCCAAAGGTTGTTATAAAATGAATGTTACATAGTGAAAATGATGCACAGTCATGGCTGTACTATTTAAATAAAGCTTAAATTTAGCTCAAATAACTTACAGCACCTGAGGGATTGGGTCTCTGTTTTCTAAAACACCTTGTAGGGATTCTATTTGACTTAAATCATATAACGTGCTAGCCTTGGCTATGCCATCATTTTGAGTCTTTTCTCCTTTTACTTTAGATTTTGCATAAAAAAGTCATTTTGCAAAAGCTTGTGCTCTAAGCACTGAATAAATAACATGGTAGAACTTCCTAAACCCCTTTTTTGTTTATCCTGTTCTATTCACAGACAAATGTGCTGAATAAATACACAAATACAAAAATGTCTTAATCTTTTTTGCACTTGCATGATTTATCACACTCTTACCTACCATGTTTTCCACTTCACTCTGTGAATTTAATGTGGTAGTTCTGACTAAAACGCTCGCCAACCTTGCTGTAGCCAATCTGAGGTAAACAAATGCATTAATGGTCAAAGGAAAGTATAACATTTGTAAACTATGATTTTATTTTATAAGGATTTGGTCCAAAATTATTTCTCAACAGCATAGAACCATACACTGCAGTTTTCATACTGTCATTCATAAAACAGAGGTTAAGCAAAAATAGAAAGGTTTGTAACAAAAAATAAAATAAACTTCCTCCAAGCAAAGTTGTAAACCCAGAGGACAAAGGATCATTAACTTTTGGCGGCAAGCTAGTAAAGCACGAAGTTGAAGACAAAGAAAATGGTTGATTTTCACCATATGGTTATTATAGCAGTCCCGTTTCACAGCGCACCTGCGCTAAGGTGTTCGCACAATACTGGTCCTTCTCAAAATATTAGCATATTGTGATAAAGTTCATTATTTTCCATAATGTCATGGTGAAAATTTAACATTCCTATATTTTAGATTCATTGCACACTAACTGAAATATTTCAGGTCCTTTATTGTCTTAATACGGATGATTTTGGCATACAGCTCATGAAAACCCAAAATTCCTATCTCACAAAATTAGCATATTTCATCCGACCAATAAAAGAAAAGTGTTTTTAATACAAAAAACGTCAACCTTCAAATAATCATGTACAGTTATGCACTCAATACTTGGTCGGGAATCCTTTGGCAGAAATGACTGCTTCAATGCGGCGTGGCATGGAGGCAATCAGCCTGTGGCACTGCTGAGGTCTTATGGAGGCCCAGGATGCTTCGATAGCGGCCTTTAGCTCATCCAGAGTGTTGGGTCTTGAGTCTCTCAACGTTCTCTTCACAATATCCCACACATTCTCTATGGGGTTCAGGTCAGGAGAGTTGGCAGGCCAATTGAGCACAGTGATACCATGGTCAGTAAACCATTTACCAGTGGTTTTGGCACTGTGAGCAGGTGCCAGGTCGTGCTGAAAAATGAAATCTTCATCTCCATAAAGCTTTTCAGCAGATGGAAGCATGAAGTGCTCCAAAATCTCCTGATAGCTAGCTGCATTGACCCTGCCCTTGATAAAACACAGTGGACCAACACCAGCAGCTGACACGGCACCCCAGACCATCACTGACTGTGGCTACTTGACACTGGACTTCTGGCATTTTGGCATTTCCTTCTCCCCAGTCTTCCTCCAGACTCTGGCACCTTGATTTCTGAATGACATGCAGAATTTGCTTTCATCCGAAAAAAGTACTTTGGACCACTGAGCAACAGTCCAGTGCTGCTTCTCTGTAGCCCAGGTCAGGCGCTTCTGCCGCTGTTTCTGGTTCAAAAGTGGCTTGACCTGGGGAATGCGGCACCTGTAGCCCATTTCCTGCACACGCCTGTGCACGGTGGCTCTGGATGTTTCTACTCCAGACTCAGTCCACTGCTTCCGCAAGTCCCCCAAGGTCTGGAATCGGCCCTTCTCCACAATCTTCCTCAGGGTCCGGTCACCTCTTCTCGTTGTGCAGCGTTTTCTGCCACACTTTTTCCTTCCCACAGACTTCCCACTGAGGTGCCTTGATACAGCACTCTGGGAACAGCCTATTCGTACAGAAATGTCTTTCTGTGTCTTACCCTCTTGCTTGAGGGTGTCAATAGTGGCCTTCTGGACAGCAGTCAGGTCGGCAGTCTTACCCATGATTGGGGTTTTGAGTGATGAACCAGGCTGGGAGTTTTAAAGGCCTCAGGAATCTTTTGCAGGTGTTTAGAGTTAACTCGTTGATTCAGATGATTAGGTTCATAGCTCGTTTAGAGACCCTTTTAATGATATGCTAATTTTGTGAGATAGGAATTTTGGGTTTTCATGAGCTGTATGCCAAAATCATCCATATTAAGACAATAAAAGACCTGAAATATTTCAGTTAGTGTGCAATGAATCTAAAATATAGGAATGTTAAATTTTCATCATGACATTATGGAAAATAATGAACTTTATCACAATATGCTAATATTTTGAGAAGGACCTGTAAAAACACAACTTGCGAGATTCGGCGGCCTCCGAAATTCAACAGCAGTCAAGTTTCAAAAAAAAGGTTGCATGCACATACAATTCAGAAGACATGAGTGGCGACTCTAAATCGCACTAAAACCAACTCTATCCTGCCCACGCTATTTCTAATAAAGAAATAAAAATAAAAGGATGGATTTTACTTGATGTTGTCTCCTCTGAGCAGAGGGAGAGAGAAGGAGGGGGGGGAGAGTTCCACGCGTCCGTTGATACTCAGCAAAGCAGTCCGTTTTTCCTCCTTGGCAGAAAGGTGAAAAATATGACGGAGCGTCATTAGTCGACTGGAACAAAAAAAAAACGAGGAAAAATTGCGTCTCCTTGAAACTCCGTGGTTTTTTGGTTACATGTTAAACCCACGTCTTCGATTGGTAAAGTTGAAAACTTACAACCCTTCTCATTCCTGTAAGCTTAATTTGCTTAGTTTTCTTGTTGGCCAACGGGGAGAATGAATGAAAGTCCACGTGGGATTTCTTCTCCAGAATTGATGCTCCAGTTGCGTGATAACCGCGTCTCGGTTTCAGCTGGAAACCACCTCCTTTAAAGGGGCACCTTCCTATATAGTGTCCTGTGACGTCAGACTTGGGACGCCCCGTCATATCAGCCGCAGTACCCGCTATGATTTGTAGTAGCGGACTATACTGGAATACAAAATGAAAAAACACCGGAAGGCCTGGTGGCGTCCAGCAATGTGCAAATGGTCCAATATTCAGCAAAACGTGGTCCAACAATAAACTGATGATTTTGCAGGTTTTCCCACTTGCAAAGCATGTAGAAGTATTTATTTTTTATCATAGGTACTCTTCAACTGTGAGTGACAGAATCTAAAACAAAAATCCAGAAAATCACATTGTGTGATTTTTTAAGTAATTAATTTGCAATTTATTGCACGACATAAGCATTTGATCACCTAACAACCAGTAAGAATCACAGCTGTCATGGGCCTGTTAGATCAGAGCAGCTATTTTCAATAAGTAATTATTTTGCATCTTATTGCAAATTGCTGTTAGTTCTTCTTTAAGAAGCCCTCCTGTTCTCCACTCATTACTTGTATTAACTGCAGCTGTTTGAACTCATTATCTGTATAAAAGACACCTGTCCACGCACTCAATCCAACAAACTCCAACCTTTCCACAATAGTGTAAGGATTATGATTATTGATTAATTAATATTTATCAAGAATTATAATTTAAAATCGTAATAAAAAAATTAAAAAAAACTTTCTTAACCAAAAATCATTACTTACAAATAGAAATCAGAGATATCCTCTGGTGTTGTGATTATGGGCTCAAAGCTCTTTAATAATTACAAATTATTAACCAAACCACCAACTCTCACTGTTTATTCAGCCACTTCACCGATGGCGGAGGATCTTTGACCTTGTTTGGACAGATAAATCCCTCTTGCACGAAATAAACACAAACGCTTGTCTTAATTATATATATGAAGATTTATTGAAGCCAAATAATCCTGAAATATCATTATTCTGGTCCAAAAACCATCACCTAACTAACAAGCACCGTTCTACACAAAGGGAATAAAGAGGACTACCTAACAATAATAATAAAATAAAAATATATATGCATTTAGTGTCTATGAAGATCAAACCAGCAGTTTTATAGACAAAATGTCCAATTTGGGTTAAATGGAAAGAAATCCTCCTGTCATGCTGATGTCTCGATCGCAGTGATCAGCTGATAAAATGGTGGGGCCACGCCCCTTTAGCCTCTAGCACCTGATTGCCCCAAATCTCGAACAAAGAGTCATAAAACTCTGAGGCGGGAACTCGGTGGGAAAACTCCAGTAATAAAACTGGAACAAATAGTGGTCGAGCGAAGTTGCTTTGAATGAAAAACTTTTAAAAGTCCAACCTCTAACTCCTGGTTGATTTGAAATCAGCTGGACAAAACATGAACCACGCACAATTCAGCACCGTTTGCGCAGCAAATCAAAACACAGCTCAGCATAAAACACTTCAATCGGTATTGCATGCAACAAGTTGATACCTTGGATTAACTACTGGTGATTCTACATCACCTTCACTATGCCTTATCCTGCCCAGACCTCTAAATGCACCTATCCGGTTTAATATGAAAGGAACGTTGATTTCTTCTCTCCACCGGTTGACGAGGGATCAGGTCTGACGATAAATGAGGGGGTGGACCACGCGTCCGTGATCAGATCAAGAATCTTCTGACCTTCATGTATCAGACAGATTTCCAGCTTTCAAGCTCTTCCGGGAATGGCCTTGTGGAGCAAAAGTTCGCCTGCGAGCTTTTGTCTCTCCAGATATGCGCCTCCATTGCGCTGTCCTGTGAGATACGCGGGAAATGGCCACGAAACTCTCCATCTCAGCCGGTTTATGCTCCCAGTGACATCAGAGTTGCGACGTCTGTTGAGCTGCGCATGTCAAAAGGTGCGACCAAAATGGATGTCCCCAACAATGGCCAAGACCAGAGAGCTGTGTGAGGACATCAGGAATAAAATAGTAGACCTGCACAGGGATTGGATGGGCTACAGGTAAATAGCCAAGCAGCTTGGTGAGAAGGCAACAACTGTGGACGCAATTATAAGAAAATAGAAGAAGTTCAATATGACGGTCAATCTGCCTGGGTCTGGGGCTCCATGGTAGATCTCACCTCGTGGGGCATCAATGATCTTGAGGAAGGTGAGGGAACAGCCCAGAACTACACAGCAGGACCTAGTCAATGACCTGAAGAGAGCCGGGACCACAGTCTCCAAGAAGACCATTAGTAACACACTACGACGCCATGGATTTGAATCCTGCAAAGCACGCAAAGGTCCCTCTGCTCAAGCCAGTTTGCCAATGACCATCCGGATGATCCAGAGGATAAGTGGGAGAAGGTAATGTGATCTGATTGGACAAAAATAGAAATTTTGGTCTAAACTCCACTCCCTGTGTTTGGAGGAAGAAGAAGGATAAATGCAACCCCAAAAACACCATCCCTACTGTGAAGCATGGAGGTGGAAACATCATTCTTTCAGGA
Organism: Girardinichthys multiradiatus; assembly: GCF_021462225.1. Lineage (NCBI taxonomy): Eukaryota > Metazoa > Chordata > Actinopteri > Cyprinodontiformes > Goodeidae > Girardinichthys > Girardinichthys multiradiatus. The sequence goes on from NC_061817.1 coordinate 32,983,046, forward strand.
TCGAAAACTTATGTCATGCAATAAACTGCAAATTAATTACTTAAAAATCACTTTTTTCTAGATTTTTATTTAAGATTCCATCACTCACAGTTGAAGATTACCTATGATAAAAATGAAAGACTTTACATGCTTTGCAAGTGGGAAAGCATGCAAAAAAGTGTATCAAATACAATACTCCCCATTCGATATACAGAAGTGTGAGGTGTCAATTAAAGCACTATAAGCTTTTACTTATTCAAAAACATTCAAGTGATTTCTAATCTTAGATTTTCTAGTTTATTACAGGGCAGAAGTTTTTTATAATTTTTGAACTCTTTATTTTCTGTTTAATATTCATTGTTTTATTTGTAATGAATTACTTGAGAACCACATGGCAACAGTTGTATTTTGCTAGCGCTTTAAACGGGAAGTAGCACAATAGAAGTAATTTAATGAAAAAGCAACAAAAATGGAAACTGTCCAGTAATTAAAAAAAACTATTTTTCTTGCAGCCTAACAACACCAAAGTTTTCAATCCAACATACAACTTGCACAGGTGGAATAGTCCACATAAAATGAACAGTGACTCATTTTATTAAAACATTTCTGCTGATAAATATTTGCTTTAAATTTTAGCTTATGATAGAAAATTGCCTGCTTTTCTTTATCAGTCATAAAAAACATAATTCTGAAACTAGTTTGGAAAACTGCTTAGCCAACTCAAAAGTAATTTCTAGATTAGAAAGTTAAAATATAAAACAAATGTTCATAAAGTGCATAAAAACATACTAGGCTTGATATCGTTTTAAATAGTGGATGCTGATTTAAAACAAGTGCAGTGATCCACATATCTGAAGGTGTTTAAGCGTCCCTGGGCAAGATCCTGACCCGGCACTTCCCTGACGCGTGCACTGAGCTGTGAAAGTCGGAAAAAGAACAGAGCTGTATATGTCAAAAAGAGGAAAAAATATGCAGAATGGTTCATGACAAAGACATAAAAGCTTTGGAGCCAACAATGAAAAGATAAATGTTAGTGCAGCTATTTTATGATTTGATTCTTCTGTCAAATGCTATTTCTAAACGGAAAAAAAGAAAACTAAAAACAACACTCAAAGAATGCACTTGAGATTTTAGAGAATCTTTTCAAAAGTAACAAAAAAACCTTATATATAAGATGCCTGTAAAATTATTGTAAAATCTGACCTTAACTGCAGGCGAGATAAGGAATAATCAGACCCACTTATGCTCATCCAATCACATCTGACAGCTGCTTCAGGGACTGGAGACAAACAGTGAATGTTAAATGCAGAGGCTTGTAACTCAAGTAGGTTCGTCTGACAGTTTCTCTGAGATTTATCAGCATTATCAGTTTTTTTTAATACATATGAGGTTTTAAATACATATGAGGAATAAAGAAACACACAAAGTGCAAACTGTGCATGTAAAATGTGGCTGAAGAACAATACAAAGTTATGAACCCAAAGTTATGAACCCAAAAGAGAGCCTGCTTTTGGCACGCCTCATACAGGCAGTCTTCTTGGGACACACCTGCTGAGGGGGACAATGCTACAAGCCCTCCATTAAAAAAAACAAAAAAAACTTTTAACAATAACTAAAATAACAGTAATGATTTGAGATACTGGTTGGTGGCCTTTCCACATGCTCTGTCTTAAAAATAAAAAATACATGATCCTTGTTTTCCTTTGTACTAGCTAAATGCTAGTCTAGATGAATATAGCATGGTTGTTTAACGCTGCTACTGTAGATAGTGTAGGTACTGTGTGATTATAGAATTGCAGTACAACCTCTTATATTTGTAGTGCATAACCCCAACTACATAATGAACTGGACCAAAGAAAGAGTTCACATCACTCCTCTTCTAATTTATTTGCACTGGTTACCTGTTCATTTTGGAATTTTAAAATCCTCACTAACTTTAAGCTCTTTCCTATATTATTTAATTTGTTAAAGTTACATACTTTAAACACAACGCTAAAGCCCTTAAACCAAAATCAGTTAGTGGTCCCAAAGACCAGATACAGGTCCTTCTCAAAATATTAGCATATTGTGATAAAGTTCATTATTTTCCATAATGTCATGATGAAAATTTAACATTCATATATTTTAGATTCATTGCACACTAACTGAAATATTTCAGGTCTTTTATTGTCTTAATATGGATGATTTTGGCATACAGCTCATGAAAACCCAAAATTCCTATCTCACAAAATTAGCATATCATTAAAAGGGTCTCTAAACGAGCTATGAACCTAATCATCTGAATCAACGAGTTAACTCTAAACACCTGCAAAAGATTCCTGAGGCCTTTAAAACTCCCAGCCTGGTTCATCACTCAAAACCCCAATCATGGGTAAGACTGCCGACCTGACTGCTGTCCAGAAGGCCACTATTGACACCCTCAAGCAAGAGGGTAAGACACAGAAAGAAATTTCTGAATGAATAGGCTGTTCCCAGAGTGCTGTATCAAGGCACCTCAGTGGGAAGTCTGTGGGAAGGAAAAAGTGTGGCAGAAAACGCTGCACAACGAGAAGAGGTGACCGGACCCTGAGGAAGATTGTAGAGAAGGGCCAATTCCAGACCTTGGGGGACCTGCGGAAGCAGTGGACTGAGTCTGGAGTAGAAACATCCAGAGCCACCGTGCACAGGCGTGTGCAGGAAATGGGCTACAGGTGCCGCATTCCCCAGGTCAAGCCACTTTTGAACCAGAAACAGCGGCAGAAGCGCCTGACCTGGGCTACAGAGAAGCAGCACTGGACTGTTGCTCAGTGGTCCAAAGTACTTTTTTCGGATGAAAGCAAATTCTGCATGTCATCCGGAAATCAAGGTGCCAGAGTCTGGAGGAAGACTGGGGAGAAGGAAATGCCAAAATGCCAGAAGTCCAGTGTCAAGTACCCACAGTCAGTGATGGTCTGGGTGCCGTGTCAGCTGCTGGTGTTGGTCCACTGTGTTTTATCAAGGGCAGGGTCAATGCAGCTAGCTATCAGGAGATTTTGGAGCACTTCATGCTTCCATCTGCTGAAAAGCTTTATGGAGATGAAGATTTCATTTTTCAGCACGACCTGGCACCTGCTCACAGTGCCAAAACCACTGGTAAATGGTTTACTGACCATGGTATCACTGTGCTCAATTGGCCTGCCAACTCTCCTGACCTGAATCCCATAGAGAATCTGTGGGATATTGTGAAGAGAACGTTGAGAGACTCAAGACCCAACACTCTGGATGAGCTAAAGGCCGCTATCGAAGCATCCTGGGCCTCCATAAGACCTCAGCAGTGCCACAGGCTGATTGCCTCCATGCCACGCCGCATTGAAGCAGTCATTTCTGCAAAAGGATTCCCGACCAAGTATTGAGTGCATAACTGTACATGATTATTTGAAGGTTGACGTTTTTTGTATTAAAAACACTTTTCTTTTATTGGTCGGATGAAATATGCTAATTTTGTGAGATAGGATTTTTGGGTTTTCATGAGTTGTATGCCACAATCATCCGTATTAAGACAATAAAAGACCTGAAATATTTCAGTTAGTGTGCAATGAATCTAAAAAATATGAATGTTAAATTTTCATCATTACATTATGGAAAATAATGAACTTTATCACAATATGCTAATTTTTTGAGAAGGACCTGTATAAACTCGAGGGAATTGCTCTTTTATTATCTATTATACAGATTTCTTCAAAGACCCATTGTTGATGCTGATGATTTTAAGATTATGTTATATTGCATATATTACCTTGTCTTGAGAGGCTTGATTATTCCAAAAAGCAGCCTAAGGGTGCATTCTCATGCTGGTCTGATCGAGGGACCAGTAAAAGGCCTTTGTCACACCTTCACACCTTCAGTTGGCTGTGATGCTTTCACACACAGATTCTTTTAGACTGGACCAAACAAAGTCATGGATTTGCAATGAATTGTTTTGGAAGCAGTATTGCACTTATCAGAATCGAAATCACAATCAGAATCAGTTTTATTGCCAAGTTTAACAAACAACAAATTTGACTCCGGAACACTTTGCTCTTAATAGTTAAGAATATTTTTTTAAATGTACATATATACACAATTGACTTTACAATGGAATATAACGTGAGATCAGTCCAAGTATGCATGATGTTGTTCTGGAACTCTGACTGTCAAGTGTTCATCAGAGAGACAGCCTGGGGAAAGAAACTGTCTCTGTAGCCGCTGGTTTTAGCAGACAGCGTCCTGTAGCACCGACATGAAGGTAAAAGTTTGTGGACAGAGTGTGTGAGGTCTGCAGAGATTTTAGCAGCCCTTTTCCTGACCCTAGACCTGTATAAGTCCTGGATGGAGGGAAGGTCAGTCCTGATTATTCTCTCTGCTGTCCTGATTATTCTCTCTGCTGTCCTGATTATTCGTTGCAGTCTGGACCTGCCCTGCTTTGTGGATGAGCCAAACCACACAGACATGGACGAAGACAGGACAGACTGGATAATGGCAGTGAAGAAGATGACCAGCAGCTCCTGTAGAATGTTGTACTTTTTGAGTTGCATCAGGAAGTACAGTCTCTGCTGGGAGTTCCTCCAAACATTGTCTATGTGTGAGGACCATCTCAGGTTTCCAGAAATGGTGGTTCCTAGGAACCGGAAGTGATCCACAGCAGACACAGTGTTGTCGAGGTTGTTGAGAGGGGGGGATGTGGGCGTGGTGTTCTACGAAGTCCACCATCATCTCTTGATTGATTGAGAATTAAAAAGGCACAAAGAAGAAAGTCAGTCTCAGCTTCTGTTACTGCTTTGGTGTTCAAATGTAGTTGTGCGTCTGGACCTCTTCACTACCCCATGTTGACCCATGAGACATTTTCAAATCTTGCATCTTCGAATCTCAGTTTGTTTTTCCTCTACTTCTTCTTCTTCTCCTCAAATGCGCTGCTCTTATCCTCTCTTCCTGCTTTTGGTACACTGGCCCTGCACGCATTCACACTTCAAGCAAACCGCTCTAGGATCCACATAAACCATGCCAAGACCAGCAGTTGTAACCTGCCTGGGTTCTCTGATCCGTTTCAGGGTCAGGGATGGGATCACACTGGCGTGATCCAGAAATTGGACTCTGGAACGCTACAAAGCTTTCAAAGGGTTGGTGTGAAAGCACAGTAACACGCTCTTATTCAAATGTGCTTTTCTTAATGATCATTTTAAGTATTTTAGATTAGTTTTCAATTATCTGTAACAATTAATTTGTTTTTTCTCTTTTCAATAATGTTTTCATTTTCATTGTCTATCAGTGAAGCACTTTGTGATTTTTTTTCTGTAAAAAGGTGCAGTGTAAAAAAATTACTTCCACATAATTTATGTTGAACACATTCTATAGTTGGTCTGCTGCAGTACTGTACTGTACAGTAAGGTTCAGCTACTTTATATCTGTCCTGGACAGATATACTGAGAAAATACTTGCAGAGGCCTTTAGAAGCGGTTGCAAAGGTGCCTTCATTTACATCTTCACAAGTCACTGAAAAACAAAAATTTAGCCAACTTTGTTTGTGGTCTCTGATTTCACTGTTCTGTTGTGGTTTACAGTTTAACGTTGTAACCAGTTGCAGTAAATGTAGGTCATAGTGAATTACAATGTACAAAGTTTACTTTATGTCCAGTAGAACGGCGCAATAGACTTAATGTAGTGTTTAACAATATGGATGTATTATATGTATGAAAATAGCCACTAGTCAGACAAGCAGCAGCAGAGAGTACTTGAAGCAGGATGATTTCTGCAACTACAGCATTTCTTTCATGCCATTGTAGGGAAAGCAACAAAACTTTGTGAATTGTAGCTTCCACACAGATTCAAGCTTTTATTTGGAGCAGGTTTGCCACATTTTCGACCATTTTAAAAGGGAGGTCAAATAAGAATATTATGCAGTTTTATTTATTCTTAAAAGTTACCTTGTATTATTATGGTAAAGGTAGCACAATAGAATGCTGTATATATGATTATATTTGATATTTTATGAAGGGGATATACACTGCAACCATTCAATTTTACTAATGTTGTCTACAGTACATATTTTGCCTAGAATACCTTATCTAGATAATTAAACCTTTATGATATATGTCATACACCAGTTCTCTATTACCATCCATTAACGTCTATCAGGGCCAAACCATAACTTTACCTAGTTCACCACAATATTAACATGGTAAAGGCTGTCTATTCACCTAAATCAGAGTGGTCAGCATACTTTTTAAAGCTTTTAGTACAAGCATTTCCTCTTCCTTAATTTAAACTAATCTGACAGTGGCCTATTGTGCAGAAATCTTGGAAGATCCTCAAAGCACTTGAAAGCTTTGGGGTCTAGAAAACATTACATTGCCGTATGGGTTTCATAATAACACTTTCGACAGATTTAATTTAGGCTGCCTGAGGACAACAGACAAAAATGATTAGACATATTTTAAATTATTTGACCTAAAACAATTTGACTTTTTTCTTTGATGTTTGAAAAATTAAGGAATAACAGTGACTGCAATAAATAATTGCTCCTAGGTTTGAGCTTATGGGTATAATATTTTCATTCATTTCAGTTCTGATTAAAACATTGAACATTTTTCTAATGTCTAATACAACAGAGGGATAGAAATTGAATCACTGAGAGAGAGTATTGACTTAAGCCCTGCAAAAAATCAAAAATCGTACTGGGCCTGAACATATCACACTGTGCAAGCTTGATATAATTGTAGCTCCTGTCACACTGCACGATGAAAGATGCCAGATTGCACGATTTGTTGCTGCAGCATCAGAAACATCTGAAAAACATATCAGTTTAATCCATTGACCAAGAGTTACGTATATTAATGCGTTTACTATTGCCGGAGAAAAATCAGTCACCTGTCACTGTGCACAATGTTTCTAGAAAATCTTTGACAATTATATTTTTCGTAGGTTTTTGTTTGGTCCGGAGAAAGCTGAATGGGCGGTCGGTTTGGCTGTCACGCTAAATTACTACAAACTACTAATATATGCTCATGACCCTAAATTTTCTTTCACCAAGAAGATTTGAACTAAGACAGCCAATAACTGTACAGTGTGAACCAGGCTTAAGGCCAACCTTCACCCCTTACTAAGACTCCACAGAGACAAAGAAAAATCAGTCAGAACCTGCATGGTTTCGGTGGGGTCTTGGAAAGGTCTCATAGTGGGCTCATAAATTTGAATGATGAAGTATGAGAGGTGCCCAACAGTTTCAAGCAAACACAAACATCTATCAACATCTTTGAAACATCTAACACTTCAACTAGCTTAATTTCTTGTCACCTTTTTGGCATAATGTCTGCTATACATATGGTGTGATGCTACTGAGCTGGCTGCAACAAGAAAAATCTCATCAAACAGCTGAAGTTAACAATTCCTCATCTCCATGCAAATATTATATTAAAACAATATGCAGCTAAACAAGCAAGCAAAAAAGTGTTACATAAACATAAAATACAGGTATGTAAATATTCTTTGTAATTGTATGTAAATATTTTTCTCTAAAAAGCACTGCTTTGTCACATTACATATTGTGCTTTTCTCTATTATGTGTGTAAGAGGGGGAGAAAATTCAAGTAATTTTATTTCAAATGTCCATGTGTGACGGTTGAGCAGGTTTTGCATAATTGTTTTTTTAATGGACATGTTCCGAATAGGTTCTTGCTGACGGCATTAGTCCAACAAGCATTCATTATGCTAAATTACACATCACATCTGCCATTTGCATCTAGAACAGTTCAGCTCAAAAAGTAATCTCTGGCATGTACATATATGTACTTGAAAAAAGTAATGAAAACAATACTATACATTAAGAACAGATATACATGCTGTGCCAGTTTTGTTTGTTATTCAGGTGACCTCTAGAGTCAATGGACTGAAATGAGTAGCAGAGACCACATTATTAAATAAAATAGCAGGAAAATGGCTAGTGTTTAACCCGCTAATTAGTATACATTGTTAACTCTGCAGATTTTCAAAACTCAGAAACGTGTGTGAGTGAACGTGAAAGAAAAACCAAAAATGAAAAACAGTTTAATTTTCCAAAAAGACTACAAAAAACTTTGGATTAGAAATAAATCATATAAAAGAGTATTTTCTTTCTGGTACATTGACACGATTGAGCATTTTCAACTTTCTATCCTTTGTGTAATTCAGATGTGGTTATGCTCCAATAGCATCCTGAGATTGATACCTGACCCTGCAGCAGTGTATGTAAAGTTAAACCCTTGTCTCAGCGGTGCAATGCAGGAGCTTTGACATCTGGCAAAGAGAAAAAAAATTCATCTAACATAACAACACAGCTGAGTGTGGTGCTGTGAATATTTGCTCTGGCTAACATGATGGTCAGTGACCTGGCAGCGGATGAAAGCCTCAGGGCTGAAGCCAAGTCAACACCCCCGTATGCCTTCATTATGTAGAGCTGTCACTAAGCTTCAGTTCACTAATACACTGCTGCAGAATAAACAGGGAGTACTTTACCTTCAGAGCAGACCACAAACGAGAAACTGCTTTCAATTTTCAGGAGTCCTCTTCTTTCTATAGTTGTCCTTTAACAGTTTAATTAATCTAGAGTTAGGAGTTAATTAGACTTGGTTGCCCCCTTCCTTCTCTGGGAACATTTTCAAACTTCAAAATGTTCTAATAAAAGCTTTCAGCATTATGCACAACTTAGTTCTAAGGGCAACTCACATTTTTAAAAGATATGTGATCTTCGGTGTACCGTAACAGTTTTAATAAAATTTGTAAAAGTAAAACAAGTAATAAGGTGAAAATGAAGCTAAAATGGGAATTTCAGCCAAAAACACAACTTAAATTTCCTGGTAATTGCTTATCATTTCAATTAGCATTAAAATAGTTAAATAAAAAATTACTAAAAGTACTATTATGTACTAAACATATTTGAGAGAAGTGAATAGTGATATGAATATTAGAGGCTAACATTAGCAGCCGCTCTATGAATAAAGACTATTGCCTATTTAAAATTTTTGTAGGGAGTTGTTTTTGTGATGGGGTTGTCCATATGACTGTGATGAAAACTTGTGAATATATCAAATTTAGGAGTCCTGGGTGGCCCTGTGGGGAGGTTTTTGTTGGGGTTCACTGGGGTTGGGAGACTCATGGGGTTGGGATCAGAGCTCATTGGGGGGTTGGCACTGCTCTGTCCTGGGGCGGCTCCGGTTGGCGGGCTGGTTTGAGCCATGTGGACCCCTCTTTTGTACATAGCCCCCTCTCCGGAGGTGGATGGGGGTTGTTGGGGACTGGGTTGGGGCGGGGGGGCGGGAGCCGGGCCGGGGTCACCCGGGTCTGGGCGGTGACGGTGCTTTCTGCCTGTCTTTGCCCCAGGAGGGAAGGGGACCACCTCCTGGGTTGGCTGGTTGCCACTAGGGGGTACCGGTGCCTGGACCTGGGAGTATAGAGTATTCATAGGGAGCGTGAGTGAGTGTATGACGTCCATTGTTGTTTGTCTTTATGTTGGGTGCGAGTGATTTTATGTGTATGCATGAGGGTGGGAGTGGGTGATTGTGACTGTGTGCCTGTTTTTTTGTTGGGTCTTGGACTGCTCCCTCTCCTGGATCAGCTTAAGCCCCCCCATATTATGGGGGGCCTATTTCCTCCCCGCCACACTACCTGCCAGTGGTTGGAGTCTCTGCCCGCTGGTGTACTTGTGGTTCTCGCTGTCCAGGGCCAGGTCCTTTGGTGTGTGCTGGCTCACTCCCGGTGGCTGCTTGCCGGGGCCTGGCCCCCTGGGCTCTGTTGGGCCTCTGCTTGGGGGGTGGTGTGTCCCGGGGTGTTGGGCCTCTGGGTCCATGGCTGGATCTGCTCGGGCATGGACGGCTGCCAGCGGGACCTGTGGGCTCGTCGCTGCAGCTCCCTGGGGCTTCTGCACTGTCGCTGCTGGGTCGTTCCCCTGGGACTCTCCACTGCTCTTCTCTGGGGGGATTGCGGTAGTCCCGGCAGTGGTTCTCCTGGGGTTTCTGTGCTTTGGGGGGTCTTTGGATGTCTGTGGCTTGGATCTCTTCTGTGTCCGTCCAGGGACCATGGGGCAGGTGTGTGGGTCCTCAAACTCCCTATTGCATATTTTTGTGGAGAAACCTTGTGTACAAAAGCGCGTCCACACCCATACTCACAGGTGTTAAGCTTCAGGTGTTGACAGATACACAGATGTTCTATATTGGGCTGCACCTCTCACCAAGCATATTTTACATTCATAATTACCGTGTACTATTTTGTTAAAAAACAAACAAAACAAAAAAACAGCTGCAGGTGTATAATCAAGCAAGGTGCAATCTTGTATTCTCTTCATCATGTATGAACTTGGCAATAAAGCTGATTCTGATTCTTGTGGAAGTTTCAGCTTGGTGTTGCTAACCACATCCCAATGGGGAAAATGTTGCTAGTCTAAATGTTAGTCGTATTAACTATTAAAATGTGCAAATGTTAGCAAATTATTAAACACGTTTCATTACTAAAATAAAGAAAATAGTTTTAAAAAAAGCTGACATAAGCCAGTAAACTTCTTAACATATCTGCAAGAAAATGCAGGCCCTCATAAACACACAGTGTACAGTACTTCTAATAAACAAGAAAACTGAAAACATTTGTATACTTGGTATATTAGTGGTTACATAACCAACAGGTAAACTTTTTTAGGGTCAGAAGCCTTGCTAAGAAAGTTAATGTCCTCTGAGATATTTCTATTTTTAGCATTATCACATATTAGCTGGACACAGGTACTTAAACAATTTTGGGAAATCCTGTATTCTTATCTCATCTCTCGTTAAAAACAAAACGATCAAACAATTTTACAAATGGGTTATGTCTAGTTTTTTTTGAGTCTGACAATGTTTTTCTGGTAAAAAAAAATGTAAAATGTAAGATTGTTTTTGTAATGTAAGACTTAATTCAAAACCTATCACTGGAATGTACTTTGTCAAAATGCACCTTAGCAGTGACACATAACATAAGTCTGTTAAGTTGTCCTTTGTTTAAGTTGTGGACCAACTGCAGGTACTACAGAAAGGAAAGCTGATGCACCACTTTGAATTCTGCAGCACTCAGCCAGCTGAGCCAGCGTTTTACACTTGAACTGCCACATGCCATCTGCATAAGAACTGCAAAGAAATAATGTACTGTAGCCATCATCCCAGCAAACACAACACAGCAACACTGACAGGTATATTATCTCAGCGCTGCAGTCATAACCACAGTTCTGCCTTGGCGCCACCACTGTGACAGCTGGTGAATCTGCTCATCCACTGTTATTTCTGAATGCAATGTCTCAGCATTGTGCTCATACAGTCACAGCTCAATGACATAATAAATGGCACCGTATCACAGCTCAATCGTTCCTTGTGAGAACCAGGAAATGCACAACCTTTTGCATTGTAATGAGAAAATTAACCTTTTTGGGGGCTTTATATTAGCTATACATTTTACCTGGTATGTAGATTCACCTCACAAGTTAAGGTGGATGTTCTTAAATATTGCTCATATTTCACATGATGAAAATTTCAATGTAGATAGCTTGCAACTGCATTTATGTAGATGAGTTTATTTAAATAGAATGACTTAAGATTAAAAATGATATAGTAATCCAAGTTCAGTTTAGTTTTATTCAGTGTCAACACCAATTAACAACAAAAGTTGTCTCAACAAGGAAACTGCATTTATATCCTTAGCATTTCCTCCATTCCATTACTGTCCAGCACATTACAAGATATTTTCTAATATTGTAAAGCTGATTTTTAGGAGCAAGATGTATTCTTTTATAAGTTGTAATACCTTAGAGCGCATTATCTGCCCATGCAGCAGTTTTTAGTAGCACTTCAGTAGCTCAGTTTAATGGTGTTATAATGCAACAACAAATTTTGCCTTTTGTCAATATATTTGATAAATGTAGAAAATGTTTTGGGTGTATAACAGATGTATTTACTGTTTATGAGCTGAGAGTAGAGCATTATACATTAAACAAATGGATGAAATGTAGGAGACTAAGCTAAAGTGCAGCGTGGACTGACTGTCCACTGCCACTGTCAGACCACTAAAATTGTTAAAATATTCTGCTGTAGGGTCTTGGCCTTCAACCACAACTCTGTGCTATGCTCTTTTTAGCCATTGTAAGCCTGGCAACACATTTAATTCATCTGTTCTGTAAAAAAAAAAATTTTGTCTATTGGTTCACCTTGACCTTCAAAGCTTATTTAAAAAACAAAAAAGATTATGATCTTTATTACTTAAAGTTTAAATGAAATATATGAAAGATTTTAACCCACTGATATTTATTTTGATCAGTAGAACAGACCTAATAAAGCCTTTACAGACGAAACTGAAAGTATTTATAGGTTATTGTGCTGAGGACCATTTATAAGAAGGTTGGGACAAAGCACTGTGCAGTAGAGGCTGACATTTTTTCGGGAGTCCCACGGGTCACGGGATTCCCACGGGAAACCCGCGGGACGGGAGACAGCATCAGTAAAGATCACGTGATTGGGACGGTACAGGATAAAAAATGAACGGGAACAGACGGGAGCGGGAGCTAACCAATAGGAGGGAAAATAAACTAGGATCAATTGTCCTTGGAAATGTAAACTGAGACTATGTTATAAACTTTAAGAAAAAAAAACTTGGATCGACGCCGCCATTGTGTAGTTTTTTTCCAAGAACTACTACTATACTACAGGTCCTTCTCAAAATATTAGCATATTGTGATAAAGTTCATTATTTTCCATAATGTAATGATGAAAATTTAACATTCATATATTTTAGATTCATTGCACACTAACTGAAATATTTCAGGTCTTTTGTTGTCTTAATACGGATGATTTTGGCATACAGCTCATGAAAACCCAAAATTCCTATCTCACAAAATTAGCATATTTCATCCGACCAATAAAAGAAAAGTGTTTTTAATACAAAAAACGTCAACCTTCAAATAATCATGTACAGTTATGCACTCAATACTTGGTCAGGAATCCTTTGGCAGAAATGACTGCTTCAATGCGGCGTGGCATGGACGCAATCAGCCTGTGGCACTGTTGAGGTCTTATGGGGGCCCAGGATGCTTCGATAGCGGCCTTTAGCTCATCCAGAGTGTTGGGTCTTAAGTCTCTCAACGTTCTCTTCACAATATCCCACAGATTCTCTATGGGGTTCAGGTCAGGAGAGTTGGCTGGCTAATTGAGCACAGTGATACCATGGTCAGTGAACCATTTACCAGTGGTTTTGGCACCTGTGAGCAGGTGCCAGGTCGTGCTGAAAAATGAAATCTTCCTCTCCATAAAGCTTTTCAGCTGATGGAAGCATGAAGTGCTCCAAAATCTCCTGATAGCTAGCTGCATTGACCCTGCCCTTGATAAAACACAGTGGACCAACACCAGCAGCTGACACGGCACCCCAGACCATCACTGACTGTGGGTACTTGACACTGGACTTCTGGCATTTTGGCATTTCCTTCTCCCCAGTCTTCCTCCAGACTCTGGCACCTTGATTTCCGAATGACATGCAGAATTTGCTTTCATCCGAAAAAAGTACTTTGGACCACTGAGCAACAGTCCAGTGCTGCTTCTCTGTAGCCCAGGTCAGGCGCTTCTGCCGCTGTTTCTGGTTCAAAAGTGGCTTGACCTGGGGAATGCGGCACCTGTAGCCCATTTCCTGCACACGCCTGTGCACGGTGGCTCTGGATGTTTCTACTCCAGACTCAGTCCACTGCTTCCGCAGGTCCCCCAAGGTCTGGAATCGACCCTTCTCCACAATCTTCCTCAGGGTCCGGTCACCTCTTCTCGTTGTGCAGCGTTTTCTGCCACACTTTTTCCTTCCCACAGACTTCCCACTGAGGTGCCTTGATACAGCACTCTGGGAACAGCCTATTCGTTCAGAAATTTCTTTCTGTGTCTTACCCTCTTGCTTGAGGTTGTCAATAGTGGCCTTCTGGACAGCAGTCAGGTCGGCAGTCTTACCCATGATTGGGGTTTTGAGTGATGAACCAGGCTGGGAGTTTTAAAGGCCTCAGGAATCTTTTGCAGGTGTTTAGAGTTAACTCGTTGATTCAGATGATTAGGTTCATAGCTCGTTTAGAGACCCTTTTAATGATATGCTAATTTTGTGAGATAGGAATTTTGGGTTTTCATGAGCTGTATGCCAAAATCATCCGTATTAAGACAACAAAAGACCTGAAATATTTCAGTTAGTGTGCAATGAATCTAAAATATATGAATGTTAAATTTTCATCATGACATTATGGAAAATAATGAACTTTATCACAATATGCTAATATTTTGAGAAGGACCTGTATAATGTGAGTCAAACGAACTACACGACCCACAAGCCAACAGTGCTTCTGCTCGATGTGTTCCACCTGCGTTCAGAATGGAGGGAGCAAACGCAGGTGGAGAACTGGACGTGGTAAAATTGGATTTGTAACGTAAAGTCAGAAATAAGGACTTATTTATTAAACTCATAGAGCTGACAGGAAAGTCGCAAATATTACCGAACTTCAGGAGAGTTGAATGTAGCGGTTTTAACACGCAGCCTGCTGCTTGTGAAACGTGTTTAGTTGTAATCAAGTTCACCAGTGATAAAGGGACACTTGTAAGGCAAATTCTGGATTAAATCAACCCTGCATCTCTTCATTCATCAAACCAAAAGTACCATCATGTGTCAAGTCTCATCTGACCAACAAAATTGCTGCATGTGCACTAAAGATTTAAGAGGTCAGGTACGGAAGCCCGTGAGGGGACATGGGGAAATGTATTTCTTTTGCGTCCCCACGCAATACTTTTGCGTTCAGCATTTTGGAGCAACAGCACAGATGACAAACTGCTCATAAAACAAACAGCACTGATATGTCATTGATATGGTTTATTTGTCATATGCAGGTTAACACGCAGTAAACAATGCGATTAAATGCTTAGGATAAGAAGAACTGTTCAAATCACGATAAAAACAAAAACACTAATGGCGTACAAAAAAAAGTACACATCATGCAGCAGTAATAAGGAAATAAAGTGTCACAGATGTGGTTTCGTGCAGTATTATGGTCCAGAGTTCAGTAGTTTGACAGCTTGTGGATTAAAACTGTCTTTTAGTCTGATTGAAGATCATTTTATTTAAGGCCGATTTCGAAATAAAACTCAATAAATCTCAAAACGGGTGTAGTGCTTGTTCCATTTTTGCAGTTATCTGGTTTGGAAACTATCCCACAAAGTATTGCGAAATAATGCAAAGACTATTGCGTGGGGACACAAAAGAGAAAACAATTCCCCCATGTCCCCTCGCGGACTCTGTATAGAAAGGCTTCATCAAGGGAAGATATTAAATAAATATGTTGTGAAATAGAAAAAAATTGAATGTACCATTAAATGTACAATTTATTTAATACATCATTAAATATTAAGTGTACCACTAATTACGTCATGTCGTCTTTAAAATTATACTTAATTATTCTGTGGCACATTTAATTGCATTATAGTCCATTTCATGATATAATGGTACATTTATTGTTTCTAATGATGTATTAAATAAATAAATGGTACCTTTAATTTAATGGCACATTTAATGTTACATTTCTTTCATGTTACATTTACTTCACTTATGGGACATTCACAACATTTTTTTATTTAATGATGATTTTATTGTATTAATTTTGTCCAGTTTGACCCTCCATTCTTGATGCCTGTATAGGAGGTCATGTCAGAATTTGAATCAGGTGTGCTGGAGCAGACACACATCTAAAACTTGCAGGGAAGGGGTCCCTGAGGACCAGGGCTGTGAACCATTGAGGTACAGTTTCTAAATTGTGAAGATAATGCCTTTTTGGCCTTTTGTTCACCAAGTACAGTTCTCTTACTAGGTGCATTTTTCTTTTGTTTCAGCAACTTGAAACAAAAGTAATGTCATTGTTCAAAGGAAACAGTCACTTAATAAATAAGTAAAATACAACTATGTACATTTTGTTTATTCAACTAAGATAGGCATGGTCTGTTTCCTTGTTTAATATTTTATTATTTCTTCATTATTATTCTTTTTACTTTAACTGGCCTTTACTACAACTAAAAACAGGGACCTAACTGGTCCTTCAAAGAAAGAAATTTCCAAAAGACTAAATGAAGAAAACAAAAATGGGAGTGGCACAGGAGTGGGAGTCGTTCTAAATGGGAGTGGCACAGGAGTGGGAGTCGTTCTAAATGGGAGTGGCACAGGAGTGGGAGTCGTTCTAAATGGGAGCGGGATGGGAGTGGGAGTCAATTTACCAGGAGTGGGACGGGACAGGATTTTTTTCGTTATGCTGGCCTGGGATTGGGATGGGACAAGACATTTTTCTGTGGGAGCGGGATGGGACAGGAGAGAAAATCCACTCCCGTGTCACCCTCTACTGTGCAGTGAAAAAGTATTTCTCCCCTTAATTACCCCCTTAACCTAGTAACTGGTGGTACTACTCTGTTGGGCAAAAACTGGTAATGAGTCTTTTATATCACTGTGGAAGAGTTTTAGTCCAACATTTCCCAGAGAATTTTCATTTAGCCATTGTGGAGGATTTTTAAAACTGTCCCATGGATGCCATATTGCCCAGTATTTCTCTTTTTGTTCAATCATAAACACTAACATTAACTGAGGCAAGCACAGCTACAGTAGTTCAGAGGTTCCTGGTTCTTTTGTGACCTCCTCGATGAGTTGTCCAAATGGTGTTAGAGTACTTTTGATAGGCCAGCAAATCGTTGTTCACTGAAGTCCCAAAGCTTAAAAAAAAGGTGTAACATTTTCCCAGACTGATGCATGTCAACTGCTTTGTTTCTCTTGTTTCTGTTCTTAAAATTTCCCTTTGAGATCTTTTTGCTTACTTTATGTCAGACAGGTTCTGTTTGAATGATTTCTTGATTTGATGGGTCAGGCTGTATTCAGAACTTAGTGTGGCTAATGAAAGAAAGTCAAAATATGTTACACAAAGTTAATTTATGCTTTTACATTTTATTTGTTTAAATAATTTGTTTCTTTAACAAAATAAATACATGAGTAAAGACAAAATGCAGTTTTCCAATTATCTCTGACATTAACTTTTGTTTGATGATGTGAAACATTTAAGTGTGGCAAAAGAGCAAAAATAGAATAAATCAGTAAAGAGCCATATGTATGCAGTGGTTAATTAAATACATCATAAATCAAGCTAACATTATTTTTATTGCATTTCAAAACTATTACAAGCCTTTAGCAATTTGACAATTTATGACCATATAAATATGGGGCAAACATCTCTCCAAATAATTTAGGATATAAAAGTGATTTGAAAAAAATACAGCAGCAATTTGTTGTCATTTGCTTTGCAGTATGTTGAGTTCTCTGTAGTGCCTCCTACATGTAGCGAGGGAAATCTGAGTAAGCATAAGGATTTGAGTGAGTTTGACAAGAGCCAAATTGTGATGGTAGACGATTAGACCAGAGTATCTTTAAAACTGCAGCTCATGTGGATTGTTCCAGATTTGAATCAGTTCTTGGTGAACCAGTGACAGTGTGAGTCGAGGCTCACTGATGTAGGTGGGGTGTGGAAGCTTGCCCATGTGGTCTGATCCAACAGACCAGCTACTTTAGTAGCTCAGGTGGCTGAAAACCTCTTTGTTAATTCTGATAGAAAACAGTCCAAATTTAGAGTGCATCACAATTTTTTAAGAATGAGTCACAGTGTCCTTTCTGCCCATGGACCAAGTATTGATCAAAGAGCGTAGCCTGGTCACATAAATCATGTTTTCTTTTATATCATATTAATGGCTGGATTTCTGTGTGTAACCCACCAGAGTGACACAGGGCACCAGGATGCATATGGGAGTAAGGCAGGCGATCAGAGGCAATGTGATGGTTTGGGCAATGTTGTGCTGAGAAACCTGGGTCCTGCCTTTCATGTGGAAGTTACTCTAAAATGTACCACCTACCTAAACGTTGTTGCAGACCATGTACACTCTTTGTACACATTGCCAGCTGGCTGTGTCCTCTTTAAACAAACTTTAAACAGGTCAGGAATGCTTTGAAGGTATTTAAAGTGTTGAGTTGGACTCCAAATTCCCCAGATGTCAGTTCAATCAACCTTCTGTGGCATGTGCTGGACTAATACAATTATGAAGGCTTGATCTTGTACAGAACTGTTAATGTCTTGAAGTCATACAGAATACCTTCAGGGATGGAGACCATGCCTTGACGAGTCTAGGCTGTTTTGGCAGCAATAGGTGGACCAACCCACTATTGGCTAGGCGATCATCTTTTACTACATGTTTTGTTGGATCAAATCATGTCATATATATATGTACATATATGTACATGTATACCCCTTTGCAGATTTAGAATTTATTTATTTTTATTTAACCAAAAGTTTGGTTTTTGTAAGAAATTAGACAAAAGATAAAACAATGTAAAAGGAGTATCAGCTTTGAAAAATAAATGTTTTAATTCACAATATATTAAAAAATTGCATATGGAAAATTATTTATACCCATTCTAATAATCGATGGCAAAAAAATATTTATGGCACCGTTATTGCTGACCAGCTTTTTGTTTGCATGTTACCACTGGTATTTTAATGATTTCACTTTAGTGATGAACTCCAGGATTCTAACCCTAACCCTCATAAACCCCAATCCCCAATCTTTTGCTCTCAGCACAGATTCTCTATCAGATTCAAGTCAGAACTCTGACTTGGCCACTCCAACTTTAAACCTAAATCTGACAGAGGTATATTGTGCTTAACTCCAGGTACTTTAAAAATGTTTTCCTATTTCCATACAATCCAATAAGCCTGTTCTTAGACTATGAACTCAATACCTCTAAACATAAATAATAAACCAGTGAGTGAGGTTAAACCCACGAAGGCACATACAGAAATTATACAGAGCAATACAGTGTGTTATGTGTGGTGCTCACTGATTTGATGAAGCTTTACCTCAAATCAAAGACTAATGGATAGTCATTTTATCATACAATTGCATCTCAGTGCTTCACAGGCTACCGAAAACAGTGTTCTGAATGTACCGAGGCAAATACTAACGTGCAAGAAACTAAACAAATATCCCACGAACACAATGAGTAACATTTCCAAAGAGCCATCAAATCAAATTACTGTCAAGGCCATGCCTGACTTCCCTCTGCCTTACTGGTGCTGTCAAGGCTTTAGTGTAAAAGGCTAACAGTGACAGACAGCACCCCATGATAATTTCATTGTTGAGTAAGGTGTGCTAGATATAACTTAAACTTTACAAGCAACAGCCTCCCAGCAAGCCAGCAGGCTGCATATTCACCCAAATAAAGAAATCATGCAGTGTGTACGTCGTTGTTATTCTGCTTATGTTTTGCAATGGTTCATGCTATAAAATTAGGTCATTATAACATTAGCCAATAAAACACTAAACAACATTAATCATTTATTTCACCTTTGGATAAACAAACTGAAATGACTAAGACGAGCAGCACTGCACATTGGTTTTAATGAATTAAACTGCCAAAAAAAGATTTCCTATTCAGACCACAAGACTGTGTCTCATGTATATTTGATAAGTGACTCGGTTTAGAAGTCTCATGTTGGAGCTGGTGGGTGTTGAGTTGAAGAGCAAATTCACAGCAGGCATCAAGATAAAAAGGTTTTCTTTGCCATTTATAGCATTTTTGTTTACACTTAAAAATAATTGTTTTAAAAAGAGAGGCAGTGAAATTTTATATTGTTTCCATTTTTGGCCTCCATCTGCAAGATTTAAATAAAATACACAATAAAAAGGAAGAGATCCATTTTCTGTCTAGTATTTAGAAATGCATGTCAAGTAAGAATGCTGTTGGTTAAATGCAAGGATGCTGTTTGTTAGATAAATTCAAATTGTTTAATAGTAACAGCCAGTGGTGAGCATTTTATGGGATAATGTATAGGTGCTAAAAGGCTTGGCATGCAATTTTTTGTAAAAATAATAATTTGAGTTTTTCATACTCAAAACAAATGCTGAATTTATTTATCCATTTTCTACTTTGAGATAATGCTACTGCAAAAAACCTTTTTTGCAGTAGCAACATTTTAACAATGTTACACCTCCGCAAGAAAAAAGTAGGCTTAATTCTATTTAGGAACGACCCTGTTTGCAAAGTATCTAATCATGATGCATTCTAAACATCCTTTTCACAAACTTAGCTTTACATTAAAGCTCAGAAATACAGGATCCTTAAAAAACTGCTACTTTGTATTTCCCCCGTCATTCATCTACAAATATGTTAATCTAGTTTAGCAACTGACACAGTCAGGCTTTGTTTCATTCAACCTAGCAAAATACAGGATAAGAAGAGTTTCCCTGACAATAATTATTTATCTTTCATTTGCATACAGATTAAATAAAAATATTCAGTGGCTAACACTAAATATATACAGTAAGAATAAACAAGAGTAAAATAAAGGCTAATTTGCAAAAGGATGAATTAAATCATTAGGAAATTAACATATGCCGTTGGCTTATTTAGCATGGTGTGAAAACAAGAAATAGCCACAGGTAATAAAAATGCTGGTAAAAGGTTTGCTCAGGAAAGACTTCTCGCAGAGACTTAAGACCAGGTTTCATCCATGCCTAATGTTTTTGAATACATAAAGTCCTGCTAATGTGCATTCATATTCAAGTGCCAAATAACATTTTAAGGAACTGTGCATTATGTTTTAGTTCACAAGTGTACTAAATTAGATTTTCCCCCTGGATGCAAATTAAACTTTGACAATTTACACCAACAAGCAGCCAGCTGTTAAAAACAATCTTCAGTAAAAACATCCTGGCTTTGAAAATGAGACACGCAGCCTGCCAAACTACAATCTTACTGGAGGCTGTTTCAGCTTCTGTCAACTTTTCTGGGTCTATCCAAGACTGAATGACACTTTTTGTTACTGCAAAATGAGTTTCTTTTAAAACCGCAAAATTGCAAATGGAGATTCACAAGATCTAATTTAAAATGTATGTCAAAAGAAATAATCTCAAACTGATTATATCTGTCCATATTCTACTGTCAGGACATAGTGACAAAGGTTACCTACTGCAGCTTTAAACGTGCTTCTAGAAAATTATTTCTCAGGCTCTAAACAAAGCACATAAGACAAAACCTTGTTTAATGTTGTTTGAAGTTTAAACCTTTGGCCTTTCAGATGAATTTGGAAAATGTATATAAGCTAATTAGGAAAGACCACGTTGTGTTTTTCGAAAAGAATTATGCAGTGTTAAATCTTTGTGACAAATATATAAAAACATAAAACTGCAGCAGAAAAAAACTGAAAGGTCTGAGGTAATTTAAACAAAGTTAATCAGTTGTGTCTAAATTTCCCTCAGCTCCTTTTTTCAATGCAATCTGCTTGGCATGCTACCTGATAAGAGGGTGCTAATGGTGTTAGCATTTCTCTTATTACAAAGGCAAGACGAGAAATGTAATTGCTAATGAAAAATCTCTGACAAAATAGGCAGCCCCACATCATAACTGCTTTGTGACAGAAATAATGATTATTAGCGGTTCAAATGAACTGCTTCAGGATGTGTTGGACATTATCACTTGGTTTATTTGACAGAAAGGATGTGGCAGAAAGTTGACTGACATTAAATCTCTCTAACAGGACAGGAGTTACAACATCTTTGTGTTTTTGTTGAAGAGGAGAAGCTTCCAGCTCTTTCAGGCTTTAAAAGTGGCACTGAAAAGGACAAAGTTTTTCTGATGTTTAGACCCCTTATCTGAAGAAGCAGTGGTTTCTGTTAGATAAGTCTTGCTATTTACAAGCAGCCCCAAAATTTGTTTACCAGTACGCCATCATCATTAAACACGGAATGATCAAAGTCAAAGAAAACTTCTACCTTAGGTAAAATTGTTAAATCATCATGCAAAGCTGATATCAGTTAAAATGACTCTGCAGGTCATAACAGATACAATACCATAAATCCATAGGCAGCAGAAAGATTTCACTTTACTTGCATAACTGCAGTCAAAATACAGAAAATAGCAGGTACTCTTTTTGAAGGTACGACTTTCTACTATTTAATTCAGTTAATTTTGTTTATACCGACTCACAACAGGCCATCTAAAAAGGCACTTCATAAGACAAGTAGACAAAATTCATATCTAGTTATTTTACATCCAATTCAGTATATAAAAAGGTCGATTCATCACATTTACAATTGGGGTTAAACATAGCTTCACTATGATTGGGTCTGACATCCAAGTCAGTGTTTAGATATAGCTGGAAGTGGTTATTGTTCATAACTCAAACAGCTCAACAGTCATGTTTATGCCTGGGTGAAAAACTGAAGCCCAGATGAAACATGAGCAGTTTGCACCCGTTATTGTGTTTTAAAGCGGACATTTGCTAGTTTGGACTAAATAGTAAGTGCAGCTTAGGTTACGTGAAATAAGATCAGTTTTTGATGTGCTTGACTTGGCCTCTCAGTAATAAATTAGCTGAAAAACAAACAAACAAACAAAAAAAAATCAACCGTTGTAAGTAATGGAATGAAATAAAAGACTCCACAGAATTAAAAAAACATTCTGTGGAAACAATCAAAAGAGTGAAATCAAAGTTTAAAAAACGACTAAACTGAAGGGACTTTTACTATATGAATACTGTGAGGCTTTTTTCAACTAAATAAAAATAATTTTAAAAAAAACAGCTGAACTGTGCTTGATCTTTTAACAATGTATAACCGTTTCTTTATTAACTCAAGCTCTAATGAAAATGTTCCAATAGATCATAGATGCATTAAGTGAGCGAGTCATAAGAATATTTCAATATTTACCCATGATTCACAAAAGAACACTGAAGGATTTAGTGAAGTTTGCAGACAAATAGCCCTTTGTAGGATGGATTCTACAGACTGATGTTTTGAAAATGTGAAAGAGAATGAGTTTAATTAATATATATTTGAATATATATAATTGTGATGACTCTATTCACAGAATGAATAGAGTCATCACAAATTCATCAGGAGGGAACAAAGGGAGCTTATGTGCCCTGCAACCTTTTGGAACTGACATTTCCTCCCTCGGTGAGAGCAAACCAGGTCAGCTCGCAACAATTGCCTGAAAATACAGCATGACACTCAGATTCAACAAGACAGACTCCCTAATGGGCAGAGGGATAGAGCAGCATCTCTGCAGATCTTTGAAGTCCAGGCCACAGCGAGCAAACCAGGAGACATTTTGTCGATGTGTAATTTTAGGGAAAGACCCAGGTAATACTGCAACACAGATAATGGCTTCACATACAACTTGACTGAACAAGTACGAGCTTAGGAAAGACCAAAAATGTAGTGCTTTTAAAATGCAAAAATGCATGCGAGTCTGAATCTTTTGGTTTCTTTAAAAAATAGATCCAAATTAAGTGTAAAGAAATCCTACTTAGCCTTTTAATCATAGGAGGCAAATCCAAGTCACCACAGTACCTCTCTCTGACAAGCCACTTTATAGTTTTCCTTTAAAATGGGAATGGTAGCAATTAACACTTTAGCTACTCAGCAGAGTGTAATCAAAGTTGAGTGGATCACTCATTACTCAGTGCTAGATTAAAAACAAAAGGTCAGCAGGAGCCTGGTGGTTGTATTATATTCTGAGGTGGGTAGAGTAGCCAAAATGTATACTCAAGTATGAGAAGCATTACTTAAACAAATGTTTACTTTAGTACAAGTAAAAGGTAGTTAACCCAAAAATATATCAAGTATAAGTGAAAAGTATTTGGTAAAACCTTTACTCAAGTACTGAGTAATTGTTTGATCATGACATCTGATTAAATTTGTAAAATATATGGAATCAGACAAAAACTTTTACCTACAGAATTATAATATAAAAAAATGGTAAAATAAGAATCATTACACAGTAATACATTCAGGCAGAAAAATCACATGTCCAAATTAAGTTTTTTAACAACATAAAGCTTTTGAAACAAATACTTGGTAAAAAAAAAAGAAAACAAAAAAAAAAATATCGAGGCACGTGACGTCGCCCGGTACGGCGGAGCCGGGGTCCCACCTTGGAGCCGGAGCCAGGCCTGGGGTCGGGACTTGCTGGAGAGCGCCTGGTGGCTGGGTCGCTTCTCGCGGGACCCGGCCGGGCCAAGCGCGAACAAGAGACGCGAGGCCATCCCCCAGTGGGCCCACCATCTGCAGTGGGAACCGTGAGGGACCAGTGCAAAGAGGATTGGGTGGCGGACGAAGGTGGAGACCGCAGCGGCCCGATCCCCGGATGCTTAGGCTGGCTCTAGGGACGTGGAATGTCACCTCGCTGGGGGGGAAGGAGCCTGAGCTTGTGCGGGAAGTCGAGAGATAGACTAGAAATAGTCAGGCTTGCCTCCACACACAGCGTGGGCTCTGGAACCCATCTCCTTGAGAGGGGTTGGACTCTGTTCTACTCTGGAGTGGCCCACGGGGAGAGGCGGCGGGCTGGTGTGGGTTTGCTTGTTGCCCGCCAGCTCAGCCGTCTCGTGTTGGGGTTTACCCCAGTGGATGAGAGGGTCGTATCCCTGCGCCTTCGGGTTGGGGAGAGGTCTCTGACTATCATTTCAGCCTACGGGCCGAGTGGCAGTGGGGAGTACCCGGCCTTCTTGGCGTCTCTGTCGGGGGTGCTGGATAGTGCCCCTCCCGGGGACTCCATTATTCTGCTGGGGGACTTCAACGCCCACGTGGGGAACGACAGTGACACCTGGAGAGGTGTGATCGGGAGGAATGGCCTCCCCGATCTGAATCCGAGTGGTGTTTTGTTATTGGACTTCTGTGCTAGTCACGGTTTGTCCATAACGAACACCATGTTCAAACATAAGGGTGTCCATCAGTGGACTTGGCACCAGGACACCCTAGGCAGGAGGTCGATGAACGACTTTGTTGTCGTATCATCAGATCTTCGGCCGCATGTTTTGGACACTCGGGGGAAGAGAGGGGCTGAGCTGTCCACTGATCATCACCTGGTGGTGAGTTGGATCCGCTGGAGGAGGAGAAAGCCAGTCAGACTTGGCAGGCCCAAGCGCATAGTGAGGGTCTGCTGGGAACGTCTGGCGGAGCCCTCGGCCAGGGATGTATTCAACTCCCACCTCCGGGAGAGCTTCGACCAGATCCCGGGGGATGTTGGAGACATAGAGTCCGAGTGGACCATGTTCTCCGCATCTATTGTCGATGCTGCTGCCCGTAGCTGTGGCCATAAGGTCTGCGGTGCCTGTCGCGGCGGCAATCCCAGAACCCGGTGGTGGACACCGGCAGTAAGGGATGCTATTAAGCTGAAGAAGGAGTCCTATCGGCTGTGGTTGGCTTGTGGGACTCCTGAGGCGTCTGACGGGTACCGTGAGGCCAAGCGTGCTGCAGCCCGGGCTGTGGCAGAGGCAAAAACACGGGCCTTGGAGGAGTTCGGTGAGGCCATGGAGAAGGACTACCGGTTGGCCTCGAAGCGATTCTGGCAAACCGTCCGTTGCCTCAGGAGGGGAAAGCAGTGCTTCGCCAACACTGTTTATAGTGGGGGCGGGGGACTGCTGACCTCGACTGAGGACATTATCAGGCGGTGGAAGGAGTACTTCGAGGATCTCCTCAATCCTGCCATCACGCATTCCGTGGTGGAAACAGAGGCTGGGGACTCGGGGTCGGACTCTTTCATCACCCAGGCTGAAGTCACCGAGGTGGTTAAAAAGCTCCGCGGTGGCAGGGCTTCGGGGGTGGATGAGATCCGCCCTGAGTACCTCAAGTCTCTGGATGTTCTAGGGCTGTCATGGTTGACACGTCTCTTCAACATTGCGTGGCGGTCGGGGACAGTGCCTCTGGACTGGCAGACTGGGGTGGTGGTCCCCCTTCATAAGAAGGGGGGCCGGAGGGTGTGTTCCAACTACAGGGGGATCACACTCCTCAGCCTCCCTGGTAAGGCCTACGCCAGGGTATTGGAGAGGAGAGTCCGACCGATAGTCGAACCTCGGCTTCAGGAGGAGCAGTGTGGTTTTCGTCCCGGCCGTGGAACACTGGACCAGCTCTATACCCTCTACAGGGTGCTCGAAAGTTCATAGGAGTTTGCCCAACCGGTTCACATGTGTTTTGTGGACCTGGAGAAGGCATTCGACTGTGTACCTCGTGATGCCCTGTGGGGGGTGCTCCAGGAGTATGGAATCGGGGGCCCTTTACTAGGGGCCATCCGGTCCCTGTACGAACGGAGCAGGAGTTTGGTCCGCATTGCCGGCACTAAGTCGGACCTGTTCCCGGTGCATGTTGGACTCCGGCAGGGCTGCTCTTTGTCACCGGTCCTGTTCATAACTTTTATGAACAGGATTTCCAGACGCAGCCAAGGGCCGGAGGGGGTCGGGTTTGGGGACCAGTGGATTTCGTCTCTTCTTTTTGCAGATGACGTGGTCCTGCTGGCCCCCTCTAGCCAAGACCTACAGCATGCGCTGTGGCGGTTCGCAGCCGAGTGTGAAGCGGCTGGGATGAGGATCAGCTCCTCCAAGTCCGAGGCCATGATACTCGACTGGAAAAGGGTGGCTTGTCCTCTTCAGGTTGGAGGGGAGTTCCTGCCTCAAGTGGAGGAGTTTAAGTATCTCGGGGTCTTGTTCACGAGTGAGGGAAGAATGGAGCGGGAGATCGACAGACGGATCGGTGCGGCTGCTGCAGTAATGGCGGCGCTGTGCCGGTCCGTTGTGGTGAAGAGAGAGCTGAGCCGAAAAGCAAAGCTCTCAATTTACTGGTCGGTGTACGTTCCTACCCTCACTTATGGCCATGAACTTTGGGTCATGACCGAAAGAACGAGATCCCGGATACAAGCGGCTGAAATGAGCTTCCTCCGTAGGGTGGCCGGGCACTCCCTTAGAGATAGGGTGAGGAGCTCGGCCATCCGGGAGGGGCTCGGAGTAGAGCCACTGCTCCTCCACATCGAGAGGAGCCAGTTGAGGTGGCTCGGGCATCTATACCGGATACCTCCTGGACGCCTTCCTTGGGAGGTGTTCCAGGCACGTCCCACCGGGAGGAGGCCCAGGGGACGGCCCAGGACACGCTGGAGGGACTATGTCTCTTGGCTGGCCTGGGAACGCCTTGGGCTCCCCCTGGAGGAACTGGAGGAGGTGTCTGGAGAGAGGGACGTCTGGGTGTCTCTGTTGAGTCTGCTGCCCCCGCAACCCGGTCCCGGATAAAGCGGAAGACGACGAGTACGAGTACGAGTACTTGGTATGGTAGGTAATGAATACATATTAGAACAGAACAAACTTACTTTTAGTGACAATGACAATAAATTTGTGACAGTACTTTCAATGCATATTCTTTTACCTTCCAAATGGTTGATTCAGCAGTTGCAAAATAACACTGGAATAATTGAGCTTATGTACAAACAAGAAGTCTCACTTAAAAAAAAAAAAACCCAGAGAGCAAAGTGTACCGGATCAAATTCCTTGTTTGTTGTATGTACGAACTTGGCAATAAAGCTAATTCTGATTCTGATTTAATAAACTGTAGCTTTGTGACTGTGTACTGGTTCATGTTTAGGGTTAAAACATTCTTGTTCTTTTTTTGGTGAAGTAACTACAGGTGGGTAAAGTAGCAACAAATTACATTTACTTTAAAATAATATTGCTCAAGTAGAAGTAAAAAGTATAGAGGAGTAAAAGTTCTCCGAGAAATACATTTATTTCAAAAACCTACACCAGTAAATGAAACTGAGTAAATGTAAAACGGACTGAACTTAGCTTTTCCAGTCACACCGACCATTCAAAGAACATTACACTAGAGCCACATTCACCCAAATAAACACATTCATACACCGAAACACTGATCGGTAGGCAACTTGGAGTTAAGTGCCTTGCTCAACAGCACATTGGCATGTAGCAAGAGAAAGCTGGAACTGAACCGACAACTTTTGGATTGCAAGACAACTACACTCCCCATTGAGCCATAGCTGCCTATAACTAGTTACCTCCCACCTCTGATTATATTAACATTTTAGAGGCTGGTTCCTGATATGTTCTTTATGTATACAAGATGGTGACTTCACACATATCATTTGCAATAAAAACATAAAAAACTGCCAACGGTATATGCATCTAAGAGCAAAAAAACAAGGTACCATAAATTGAAATTAGGTCGGTGTTTGAGATTCAGAGGCCATTATAGTGTGTAAAGGGGGATCAGGACCAAAATTGCATCTGGATTTTTCAATGATTGCTTTTTAAACAACCCAAACGGATTACTGAGCTTTTAGCAGCTTCAGTTTGATTGAATGCTCAATGTTAAAACAGGGACATTCTCATTTTAATTATTCAACAACGTGAGCTGGAATTAATTAAGGACTGAAAACATTGTTTTGAGTCCAGGGAGGGAATAAATGTCCTGTTGAGATTAGCATTTAGAACCATCACACCAAATAAATAGTGAATGTAGTTAAGTTTTAAATGCAAAACATGTCTGAATAAAAAATCCACACAGCAATGCTTCCTCTCTGACATAAGTGTCAACTTTTCCCAAATGTGAGTCTTCTGAAGATAATTTATAAATAATGCTGATGGCCTATTCTTAGTCATCAACATCCATTCACAATTACACCATCTAAAGAAGCGGAAACAGTAGTTTTTAATCATCCATCCATTCATCCATCAATCCTCTATACCTGTTATACCTTTGCAGCGCCATGTTAGATGCTGGTACTCTTAACCAGCTGTCAATAGTATCACGAAGAGGGGTACACACTGGACTAATTGCCAGTTCATCAAAGGGCACCACAAAGACAGATGAGACAAACAACAATTTATACTTTAAGTTCTGTTTTACTGGTTTGGATGGTGGGTAATGGCACATTTATAGGGAGAAAAAAACATCTCCACACAGAAGGGCCCCACCTGGGTTTTGAACCCAGGACCTAGTTGCTGCAAAGCAACATGTCGAACAACTGTACAATAATAAAATTTTTACTTGCCTGAATATGACCAGTTCTTGCTCAGAAACACTTTAGAATAAGAAATGGAAAACTACAGGCATACAGGAAACGCCACAGGTGCAATAAGATGAGAAAAAGATGTGATCAAGACACCATGTAAGGTGCATGTATTGTATCACCACAGCATCTCATTTGTTTCTGACCTTTCTCAACCTTCCTGTCATCTGTTACCATAGTAGTTGCTAAATACTATTGTATTGGATATCCTACTTGGATCAAGCACACTTCAGTAGACTGTTGTCCTTGGCCTGTAAGTTTGCTTTACAATGTTGATTTAGTATGTATGTTTTAATGATGACCCCTGAGCATACAGAGATCTTTTGATGGCATTAGATGTATATGAGTAATGGTTTTTCATGATGCAGAAAGCTTGCTGCTTCTGTCAAGCTACACTGGAGTTTGATTTACATATTTCTAGCTTCTTTTTTTTACTATGGTAGCAGATGCTTCCCTTTACTGGCTTTGATGGATGGAAAGAACACAGGATTAACACCAGCAGCTGGCTGAATATCATGAAATGGTACTACTGCTCCTTGCCAATATTAAATTATTATAAACCACAAAGTATTTTCTGAAGGAAAATACAACTATACAGCAATGTATAGAGCACTGGGGTCACAACTGATTTGTGTTGAAATAATTAACTTTTTTTGAACACTAGCTTCCTTCATCATATTTAAAAGCCTAGACAACAAAATGTGTAGCTTATTTGTCTTATGCTGGATCACATTATAGAGTAAGCTTCAAGATGTTTTACATCATGTTTCCTCATTTAATGCAAGTTGTTAGTGTAAATAAATACTCTGAATTTGTTCAGAATAAGAAATAAAAACATGGTTCTATTTTGTTATGGGTTAGAAGACATTGCATTTATTACAAACTCATTTTAGAAGCAGCGATTAAGAAATATACAATTTTCTTTAATGTTTAAGGTTCTGCAACATGGCAAACAGATAAGCCCCACACAAAAAGCCTTTGACAACAATGTGCAAAACTGTTGAACACCACAGCAAACAGGTTTTCAGCACGTTTTCAAATGGGACACAAAAAGATTGCAGCAAGCTACCTTAACAATTTCATCTGCATACCTTTAAACAATGTTTACTTGTGGTGTGACTTTCAAGTTGTGTTTTTAGATTTCATAAATTAAATATCCTCCAGATATTGAATATTAAGAAGTGACGAAGATTTTGATGAAGTTCAGATGTTTTATAGGACATCCCCAGACACCATGACTTGGGCCCTTAAGCTTGTAAAGAGGTGAAACTGATACGGAGCACAACCTTAACTTTGTGCAGAGAAGCCGCTCGGTTCGTGGAGGTACAGCGACCAGAAACAGCCTGCAGAGTTGCACCATAGAAAGGAGAGGAAATCGATCCGCTGTTAACAGAACAAACTGAAGTAGGTACAGATGATCCAGTTCTCATTAGCCTAGCCCATTTCTATGATCATCTGCACTGAGAGGGATGTCTGTGCCATCCCTTGATGTTGTTGGATGGCCCTATAAACAATACAGTAACCTGGACTATTGTTAAGTATTATACATGTAAAATGGGACCAATCTACTGTCTAACATCAGCTTAGATTGTTAAAATGAGACAGCTGTAGTGTAAACTAACACGGTCACAGTTTGGACCATTTAAAAGTGTATCAGTTGAAGTTTTTGTGCTTAACTTCTCACTGCAGTCGACTAATTTGTATTTTGTTTTTTTCCTCGCAGTAACGTACAGTCAGAGGTGTGGCCATGTACAGGTAAAAGAGCAGTAGCACTAATTCTCATTTAGATTATAGTCTTTTTCCGAGGCTGTTAAACTTTGGAGCTTTAGTTAAAGTAGAGCCTAAACAAACTTATTCTTAAAAGCAGATGTTGGAGAAGCCTTCTTGTTGTTGCTGTTTACTTTCTGACCACTGTAAGGTAGTGTGGTCAGTATGTTCTGAACTTGCAGGCAGCTTATTTCTTCAACGAGAGCCTTCACCAACTCCACAATATTATGGCTTTAGGTATTTTTCTGTTAATTGTACAAGTTTATTCCATCTTTTGTCAGTAAAATTAGAAGATAATGAACATGACCAAATGTCAGAGATGCCTGCGCTCTGTCAAGCTGTTTAGAAAAAGCTTTGCATTATAACAAGAACATTGTCTACATTCTAGTGGCTGAAGTAGCCAATTAGACCAGTTTAATGGTCAGCAGGTTAACATTGTTACTTGAAAGATGTGATGCACCTAAAAGGAATTTAATTCCAACTTAAAACAACAAAAGAGATCAGACTAAGATCAGCAAGTCTAAAGCATTCCAGTAAGATAAATTAATGTGAACAAAAGCTGTATGAAGGGTGACATGTATTTTTTGGGATTATGACTCAACATTTTCAGAGAATGAAATTAAGAATAGTGTGTTGAATAATTTTTGAATACACAGAAATGAACAGGAACAAATACATTATGCAGCAGATTAAACTGGTTGATCAGTGTGTACTGATATGTAAAACAGAAGCCCCAATTCTAGATTCCATCACATCTAGTTATTTTTGTTCTGTTTGTTCCTCCATTCAGTGAGCATCTTGAGACACGTGAGATGAAGACAAGTCAGCTAAGATGTCTTCACTGTTGACTGAGCTTTGTCAGCTTTTTGAACAGTCTTGTGTTGACCCCAGACAGCTTCTACAGTGTCACTCAGAGGGATGAAGCCTTGCTTCTGCTTACTACACATGACAGTGTTGTTGCTGAAAGCTTCCTCTTAGCCACCTTTACTGGAACAACTAGAAACTGTTGAACTACTTTGTAGTACAAAGGTGCAGTGCAGCGAATTTTAAATTTTAGTTGAGCTAATTGTTTTGTTGTGTTTTTTGCCCATCCATCAAACACTATATATATGTTATTGATTAAATATAGTTGCATAAATTATGTTAGAATAAATTGGTTTTAGAGTTCCTTTTTGAGAAAAAACCCTACAAAAACAGCTGCCTTGGGTGAACTTACATTTTTTTCATTTATATTCAGAGACAAATCTTTAAAAAATGGCCAAAAAAATTTATTTTAAATATTTTAATTGAGTCTCACTGACAGCTTCGGCTGTAAAAGAAAATGTTGGGTGGAATGCTATTCTCCTAAAGTCAGCTAATTACAACTACTGTTTCATTTCCTCTTTACCAATAGTGCCAAAGAAGAAAATACAGTCAGTCAGTCACCTTTTTCCCCTTATGGAATAAGAAAAAGTACAACCAAGTAATTTTTTTTTTCAGCAAAGTGTTCACTTTTCAAATATAGCAAATTTTCACCTGCTCAGCAATTTATGTCTGGAATCCTTCAAGGCTCACACCCAAATCCCAAAATGTAAACTTATATATCCTCATATATCTTTGAACAGGACCTTAAACCTATTGTTTATTTTGTGTCTCCAAGTCACTTTTGAGCTTTTAAGTATGCTGCCATACTTGCTTCCTGCTATTTACTAACTGAGCCAGGTGTTATGAAATTGTAGTACAGACCTAATCATTCAACCAAGGTTTCAAAAAAGCAATAAAATAAAAAATAATATGAACTGTTTTTTAAAGCCTGCTTAAAGTGCTGTCAAATCAGGACCTTTTTAGCCAGCAGTGGATTAGCAAACCCTTAGATAGTGGTCTAAATATTCTTCCCACCTTGAAGTCACTTTTGACAGTGTCTGTAAGAGATCTGGAATGTGGCAGTCATACTAAGCAGCAGGTAAGAGCCATGGGGCTGAGCAGGTGCAGCTATTGGAGTAATGCATCATATTAACAAAATCACTGTGTTCCTGCAGCACCATAAAAATCGCACTATGATGAGAGACAAAGTGAGACAAAGAGAGCAACTGTGGAGGTGCTGTGAGATTCATGGAGATCACCCGGTAAATCATTCTGTCCCTCAGAAAACTCACAGACCAGCAGCTCAGGGAGTATTTTTAAAAACTGGCATTAGGTAAAATGACTGGAACAGAGTTCTAGCAACAAATATTTATATCAGGTTCATTGGCAAATTTTCAAAAAATAAATTTAACAAGCACAACTTAAATAGTTAAATTAAACTATTGCAAGTGTTTTATCCATATTCAGCTCTAAATAACACTTTTAATGACAACTGAAGATTTAAGATTATTAAGCCCTGCTAAACAGAATTGTAAATAGGAGCACACATTTGCTAATCAGGTTCCGATGCAAACAATCAGAGGCTTTATCAGAAGATGTGCTTCAGATAGAACACCCCAAACGTCTGCACTGTTGTCTGTAAGGTTTCATTGCATGTTAGATATGTGGTTAAGTCAAAGGAATTGTCCAAAAAGTCCAGAAAAGATCACAAAACAATGTTACAAAACGATAGCAAACACTCTGAAAAATCCCAGAGCTCCAGTGGGAAGCATAACTCAAGTTTCAAGTTAAAGAAACAGTGTATGCCGTAAGGATGTGTCGGTTCAGTGGAAGCCATAAACAGGTGTCACTAGATCCCTGAGGAAATGGTTGGTCAATCTTGAAAGACTGCAAAAAGACCTGCAGCAAGGCTTGGTGGAAGCAGGTTTTAATTTCTCCAGTAAGGCACAAAATGTACGTGACCCATAGAAGAAACAACATATCAACTTTGAAGCATAACTATACAAATCTAAATCCAAATAAATTTTTTTTACAAAGCACATTTAAAAACAGCAAGTTTGCCAAAGTGCTGTACACACTAAGATAAATAAATGAAAGATAAAGCAAGACCTCCATCAGACATTTAAAACACATAAAATCCAATAGATACAATAGAAGAGCATGTTAACTTACAACTAGTCAAATGCTATTGAGAAAAGATGCGTTTTTAAAAGAGACATAAAAACTGGAAACGAAGATGCCTGTCTGACATTTAAAGGCAGTGGGCTCCACAGTTTGGGAGCCAGAAAGGAAAAGGCATAATTTCTTCTAAATTTCTGCCTAGTTTTTGGTACAACTAAAAGCAGCTGGTGGTCTGATCTAAGAACCCGCGAAGGAAGATAAGGCTGGAATAGATCCTAGAGATACACAGGAGCAAGACCATTCAAGCATTTATAAGCTAACAATACACTAATGTATAAAACAAAATCTTTCTGGGCATCTTTTTGGCTTTACAACAAGAAAAACCTCTATGACATGCAAATCATTGAGTTGAATGAGGACAACCAAGTCTTTTTCCTTTTAATTAATAATAGGAAAATAAAAAAAATTGATATATAATATACATTATCTAAATCCAAATGAGAGAATATAGCAATTTTGTTGTAAAAAAAAAAAGAGAAGTAAAAAAAAAATCTTTAACTTTTTTATATTAAAAAGTTGTCATTTGAATATCAGTTTTACTTAAAAAACCTTCAAGTGGTGAAATGACTGACATCAGTATGGTTTGTGTTTTTATGACCAGTGGTCCGGTTCCTCTGCATTAGGGATTTTTTATTGCCATAGATTCTACTATTTGTAGGAGTGATCATAAGCTATATGAATATTTGGGAAAGATCAAGCATTTCTTAATTTGGGACTCCCTCCCTCCCTCCATCCATCCATCCATCCATCCATCCATCCTCAAAATCGGATTAGAAAAAGTAGAGAAACACAGACATCCCTCTCATAAGAGAACCTCCAGTTCATTCTGTGGGATCTAAAGGTCCTCCTGGGCCACATAGGGCATATTGTCGCTCCAGAGAGTTTTGTGTCTTCAACAGGGTGTCTTCTCAGACCAATGTGCTTGAGAAGGTTTCAAAAGGGTGGCACTCAGGTCTCATCTTGATCAGGTGGCCAAACCATTTTGGCCAACTTCTTTTAATGTGGAGGAACAGCAAAGTCTTTTTTACCACGAAAAAGAGTAATTCAAAAGTAAAACAGCAATAATGGGAGAATTTATAGACAAACAAATGATGTGATCCTTGCACATGTACTATCTAAAAGTGAATGTTTTTATTTAGACTAAGATGAAAGAGTTCCAACATGTTTAATTGGTTTAACAATTTTTATGGTGGTGTTATTAAAAAACAAAATAGCCTAAAACAGCAGCTGTTAACAAGCACCTTTAGAATTACTGTTTCACAATCTATTTATTTATTTATTACAGCATGATAAAGCTTGTATATTTAATGCCTAATGTTATATTTTTTGCCAGCTCTAAACCTGCTCTCTTCTTTTTAGAAAGAAACAAAACTTTTTTTGTTGTTGAAAAGTTCAGTTTTAAAAGGCTGAAGTCATCCCATGAAAGTAAAGCTCTATGAAATATGTATTCTCATAAGACTGGTGGTGCAACTTTTTTTTCTTGTCTACCCAAAGAATAAAGTGAAATGTTTTCTTCTTTTCAGTTCAGACATCATGGGTGATGATGAGCAAGTTACATAGCTGACAGATTGTGCTGTATGATGATAAAGCAAACTCAATCAATTAGATGAGGTTAGGTATTCATTACAAAAAGTATTACTTATTAGAAATACATATACAAGAATATAGAGTAATATCATGATAGTAAAACAATGTAAATAAAGTTGTGAATTGCTGTTTTGTTCATCAATAAGTAAAAAAAGGTTTTCTGATATTAACAAATTACACCATTGGTCAGCATTATACTCAACACAGCACCACTTTGCTGATTGTGACTTTGTGACAAAACTTGAGGCAACTGATGCTCTATGTACAATTACTCATGTCCTGTAATTAAAGCAAGGCATTGAAGACTGCAAATGTTTCTTATTCTAAGAGCCCTATAAGCACTAACTTTGCAAATGAGTCAATTTGTCATCCCACACAGCTTTAAGCAAGGAAGAACACATTAGCAGCAACACCATTATCACAGTCTCTACTGTCTCCCTCATTACCTGGCCTTAGTAATGTTTTCTCTCATAACATCTACATTTTAAAGCAGTATAGTAAAACATCACTGGGTAAATGCACAATAGAAACCATTTATTTTCCTGAATGTGGCCAGAAAATTACATTAAAATGTTAATGTAAAGCATTTAAGAAAGATCACAGCAACTAAACCTTTAACATAAGACAAACGAAATCTACTTAATATCAATTTGCCTCCTAGAATGCATAATGTTCCAATGAGACATAATTCAACTAAAGTAAATTTAATATTTTATTTTACTACATAAAAAATGAATCAGTTGAGAAATGTCAAAATGGACAAACTAAGACAAGTGATTCGATGGGTAGCCAATAATAGCATGAGCCAATCAGGGAGTAATTTTCCTCCCTATATTATTAGTCATCAATCAGACTCTGAAGTAGCTAGCCTCTATCAAATGTCCAAGGTAATGCTGAAACAGGTTGTTAAGAACAACTTGTTGTGAGAGCCAATTTTCCCTCAGCCATGAAAGTTTTGAAATGTTCACTGCATTTTCAAGCATGATGACAGAGGGAGACTGTTTATGAGGACCAAGTAGAGGAAAAAAATACATGGTCAGCGGTTTTTGTTAAAAGGACATCTTTACAAGGATGCTCATGACTTTTCATTAACTGCAGCTTCAAAAAAAGTTGAGGAAAGTACAATGTAATCTTACTTGTGACATTTCTTTGTTTTAGGTTAAAGTGACATGACTGGCAAAGATCAGCTGTATGAAACAATGTCTAACATTTTTTCAGATTCAAATGCTAAAAGCTGTAATAGGCTGCTGTCTGCTGTAGTCATGGGAAAAATTGAGGAGACCCTATAAAAATTTCCAGTCCTTCAGTTTGTTTTACTCATAAAATTGAAGACAACAAAAATGCAATTTCCAGTTTAGTAAAAAGTTAGTCCATACTATCTCCTAATAGCAAGTCTTAATTACCCCTTCAGCTAAATTAACTTCAGTGAGATGCTTCTTGTAGCCATCTACATGTTTCTGTCTGAGGAAGGTGTGTCCAACTCCTCACTTTCAGCTTTGAGATGTTCATTACATGTAAAATCTGTTTCAAGCCACCCACAGCATCTCAATAAGATCAACATCTGGGCTTTGACTTGGACCAGTAAATTCCATCACCTAAATCTCAGCCAGTCCTTGATACATTTACTGGTATGTTTTCAGTCACTGTCATGTTAGTTAGGCAAAGTTTGAACAGATGTTGGGCAAATTATTTAAAATCTGTGACAGTAACAAGCTTCCAAAAAGTTTTGAGTGGTTTAACATCTGTTATAGAGTACAACCAGTATAAAACAACCAGTTAGGGTTCCATTGTTGGAAAACACTGCTTTGTTTTAACAAGAGTTTTTTTTCTCCCTCCTCCCACACAAGCAATGGCAGCTGAACGAGGTCAAAATATTTTGCAATTACCGGTATGTCATTTCACAAAATTATAAACTTTATTCATACTTTAAGTTTGCCTGCATTGAAGAAAAATTCCACACTGATGCTATAAAAGCCTAATTTCACTGTTTTTGTGAGCAATCTGTTGCTAAAAGCTGATTCAGGCAGGGATGTACTGTTTCCTGGGCACTCTGAAGTTGCATGAAAACAAGCTTGAATGTTTTGTTTGCAAATAACCAGTATTCCCACTCTGTAATTGGCAGTAAATACATTTACAAGCCACAGAAGACTTGTAGTGGGTACAGTCAGCGGCGGGCTGGCAATCTGGTTATTCTGGAGAAGTCCAAAACAGCTGTCGAGTCCAGGACTGATGCCCTGCCTAACCAAAAAGGTTTATGATTGAGTCTAACAATTGATAACAACAGGGTACACAGCACTCATGTTGTAGAGGGAGAAAAAAAAAACATTTCCAGATAGCAAGCCTTTGTGTGCAGGCTAGTAGGAGTAGACAAAGAGCTTGGTGCAGAGAATGTTTTCGATAAGAACCGACTTCTGACAGCGAATATGCTTATTGCAAGTCACATCAAGAAACAGCAAAACTTTTCAAGCTTAGAGCTGAGTTCCATTTGTTTTTCACTGCTGTGATTGGGAAGTTGTCCGTAGGGCAAGTAGTAGCATTTTCTCCTAAATTAAACATTTTCCAATGACCCTCAACCATTGTGTGAAGGGTAATACACTGTAAAGATCAACAGAATAACCAATTGGTTGGTTGAGCAGTAAACATTAACTGAAAGGTAGATGGAGATGTAAAGATAAAACAGTCATATTTATAAAATTGCGACTGCTTCATGCTGGATTTACATTTAGCCTGCGTCACCACTTTGATTCCACACCTAAAAAGAGAACTATGGCACTAAATGAAACAGGAAAATAAAACAGATCAACTCATGAGAAATAGCTGTAGGGACACCAGGGGCAAATGTAGCTTTACCTGTTAGTTTGAAGAGACAAAATCTGATTAAATCTTTTTTCCATCTGAATTCTGTTTGTCTCTCCCTCTGTCCTCCCATTTCATTTCAGTTATGCTCCATTGTAAACCGCATACTTTACATACAGGAGTGTAGGCTATTTAAACCTTAATTGTTCAGCTGGACAACAACCCAAAGCACACAGCCAAGATCTCAAAGGAGTGGCTTCAGAATCACTCTGTAAGTGTCCTGGAGAGGCCAAGCCAGGCTTGAATCCAAATGATCATTAGAGAGTCTAAAAATAGCTGTCCACAGACATCTCCCAACCAACCTGATGGAGTTTGAGATTTATGAGATAATACATTTCCAACAATCTCAGATAAACTTATTTCACATCGTCCGAATGGGGTATTGTGTGTGAAAATACATTCCAGAGGATAACTAGTCACATTAGGTTCAGTCCAAACACTGCGCCTGTCGGAGTTAAAAACCCACCAAAAACAATTGTTGTGTATTTGATAATTATGTTTTTCTCTCAAAAATAATTCCCAAAATACTTCAGCTCTGCACGACACAAGAAATGAAAGGAGGGAATTTTAAGCAATGCATTAGCCAACACAAAACTAGCAAATTTTCTTCAACAAGACAAAGTAAAGCAATAAAAGAGTAAGCTGATTTTTTTAATAGATATACTCTCTATTCTTACTCAAGGTACTGTGGTCACTTATTGCACATATTCCCTCACCTTCATGGTAGCAGAAGAAATATCATCCCCTAAGGCAGAAAATCCTTAAACTATTTCCGTGGGTATGTTAAAGCTTCAAAATCCAAACGTGGTTCATAGAAATAGTTTCAATCTTTAGTCTGAGGAGAAAAACCTCCACATCAGTCACATTTGAATTTCCTTTAATTAAGGTTGATTTACTCAAAAAAAAAAAGTTCATTCAAAATTTTAAAATATTAGAAATTGTTCTGGCTGTGGAACACTGGACCAGCTCTACACCCTCTACGGGGTGCTCAAGGGTTCATGGGAGATTGCACAACTGGTCAAAATGTGTTTTGTGGACCTGTAGAAGGCCTGTGACTGTGTCCCTTGTGGTGCCCTGTGGGGACACTCCAGGAATACAGAGTTTAGGGGCCTTTATTAGGGGCCATCCTGTCTCTGTACAATTGGAGCATTGTACAAAGTTTGGTTCGCAATGCCGGCAATAAGTCAGACCTTTTCCAGGTGCACGTTGGACTCCGGCAGGGCTGCCCAATGTCACCAGTCTTGTTCATTACTTTTATTGACAGGATTTTTAAGTGCAGCCAAGGGCCAGAGGGGGTCTGGTTTGGGGACCAGTGGATTTAATCTCTCCTTTTTGCAGATGATGTGGTCCTGCTGGCCCCCTCTAGCCAAGACCTACAGCATGCAGTGGGGCAGTTTGCAGTTGAGTGTAAGGCGGTGGGGATGAGGATCAGCTCCTCCAAGTCCAAGACTGGGGTTGCTTTGCTGCATCTTGTACAGGAAACCCCTTTCCCACCATTATTTTAGAGACAGTTGATTTTTGTTAATTTGGATGGGTAGCAGTTTTGTCAGTGTCTACATAACCCTGATAAGCATCCTTGTGTAGTTTTGCAATCCTTACAGAGCACACTTCTTTTTTTGGAGCTCTTCATATATCCTATTGTAATGATACCATTGATGAAGGCTTAGTAAACATGCAGCCCTGCAACAGTGACTGGCCTGATGCTTTTACTCTGCTTCCCATGAGCCTCGATCATCTCCTTCTCTGTGGGGTTCCTAACAAAACCACATCTTACCCAAGAACTTTACTCAAATGGCACCCTGGCACATGAAGGTGGAGCCATGGTGCTTTTATTGGAAATGGAAAGAGCATAAATCGTGGCGACATGGGTGTGTGAAGTGTGTGTTGGAACAAAAGACCAATCTAATCATATCTTTTAGTTTATTGGCTATCTTACATTTCACCTGAGGTGAGACGGCAAAGGCTGCAATGTTAGATGAATTTGTTCTCGATTTGAACTCCCCTTCGAACATTCAGGACTATCCCCTGTGGTTCTCATAATCTTCCAAGGTGAACAAAAGCGATTGGCAGAGCATATATATCTCTCGGCACAAGAGGAGAAAAATGATATACGCTATTAGATAAGAAAAACACCTACTGGGTCACTGCAGGACTTTGTATTGAATGTACTATTTCAAACTGCATCAGGATATGGTACAGCTGATTGCTTTTTGTAGCAGCCCAACTGGAACTGAACCACTGGTCCATCAGGAGTGGAGCTTATAAACTCTCTGTGATCCTGTGAACTGTTTTTGACTTCCTTCAAATAGAAGCACTCTCTTTTGTTGTTGAAATATACATTTACTGCAAATACACTGGAAGATTATTGAATTAAAAAATTATATTTTTCTTGCCCCCTGCACATAAAATAGCACATTGCACTGAGTGGATGATATTAAAACGCACAGGGTCTTTTACTTTAATAGTAGCATGTTGTTGGTTGGAAGTCTATTTTAAAAGGAACTATTTATTGACTGCTTTGCACAGAGAGACTCAGAAAACTGGGAGACTATTCTATTGTTTTGGTCTCTTCCTTAATAGGAAAAGAAAGTAATCTCAGTCAGTTACGTGCTGATAGAATTCTTATTGAATTTGCTAATGGATGCATTTCCTGCTGGTTATTTCAGCGTCGCCATTAACAAACCAATGTTCTGGTTTCACTTCAGACATCAAGGAAAAACCTGCACCCCCTAAACCTACAGGATCGGCTTTAACATTGAGACTAAAGTGTTATCCTTTAAAATGCCTCTTCTCTCTTCTTGTTCTTAGGGGATAAAAGCAGAGTGAAGTTGTAGCAGCAGCCAAAATGAAAGGCTATCAGTTAACACTGAGCTCTATTTGGTGCAAGCTGTTTTGGTTACGTTGCTGATAAATGAGAATCTAGGAGGCAGTTTGGTATTTCATCAGTTTCAGGAAGAACACGGGGTGTAAATTTAGAAAGGACTAATCTAATTAAGGTGATCTGATTGTTCAGCGCACCGTACCATGCCAACAGATCATTCATGTTTGGACACAGCTGCAAAGCAAATTCATTCCCTATGAAAATGAGATCTGAAACTATTTCATTTCACAGTTCTGGATACAATCAGAGAAAGAAAAAATAATACTAACAAAGACAAAATTGTTCATTAGCCTCTGGCACAAAGGTGATGTAATTCTTCATATTGGATGAAAAAGTTAATACAGTCAAATGAATAAATAATATGTTTTGAGGATTACATACACATACAGCAGTGTGATTTTTTTCTCTAAAGCTGTAAAACATCAGATCAGCTGCCATCAAATGAAGCAATTAAGAAAATTTACTAATTTCCAAAGAATGCAGAAATTAGCTAAATATGTGCTTGACGAAAGAATGTGGAGTTCAAAACAAATTTCATTCATCTTCTTTGCATGTTAGAATCACTTTCTTATTTACTATTAAAACAGCTGCTAAATGAGTAATAGAAGCTTTACTAGACACAGTTACAGAGCCTTACAAAAGTATTTGTACCCCTTGAACTTTTCAACATTTTTGACGAGTTAGAGCCACAAACTTCAATTTATTAAATTGGTAATTTATGTGATAGACCACCACAGTCATACCTAATAATGAATTGGAAGTAAAACGATAATAGTTTAATTTAATAAAACTACAAATATGAAGTCTCATGAGCATTTGCATTTAGTTCCCTTTAGTCAAAACTTTATAGAACCAAATTTTGCTCCAATTAACAGCTACAAGCCTTTAGGATATGTCATTAGCACATCTTTTTCATATCTTGCCACAAAGTCCAGTCTTCTGGGGCTTGTGTCCTGCATCTTTTGGATGCATTCTTGTTCCAACGTAGCTGAATCAAATAGCTGAATTACTTCCTCAGAATGCAATCAATTATACAGACTCCTGCTAATGGTCTAGTTATTTAATACAGGTATGGTGAAGGAGAAACAAATAAAAGCTGCAGCAGGATACCGGCCCTCCAGAACTAGAGCTGGAGATCTATTATATACTCTAGTACAGGGCCATGGACCGTTGTCTTGGCAATAAATGTCAAGACAAAAAAGTAGAGAAAACTCTATAGTCTCCTCTATTTACACTCCTCACAGGAGGTGGC
The DNA here is from genome assembly GCF_021462225.1 of Girardinichthys multiradiatus. Lineage (NCBI taxonomy): Eukaryota > Metazoa > Chordata > Actinopteri > Cyprinodontiformes > Goodeidae > Girardinichthys > Girardinichthys multiradiatus. The sequence goes on from NC_061817.1 coordinate 33,025,306, forward strand.
TGTAAAGTCTCGCGATGTGAGAATTATTATTTTTTACATATGCGTAGTAAGCAAGACGAAAAGGCTGCGATGCAGAACTTATGAGCTACTATTTTCCTGAGAAACAAACATATGACAACTGAATCTGTGACCCCTTTCCGAATCAACACATTAATAATCATGTTGCTAAGTGATAAGGAGGGTTAGCTCCTGGGGCTATCAAATGACCACCCACTGAAATCCACGGAGGTAACCTTCTCTCAGATCTGGTGCTCCACTGTGATGTCCCAGTAGTCTTCCCTTGCCATTTGAGCAGTTAAGTTCCTCCTACCATTCAGCACTACCCAACTCTGAGAGTGTTGCTTCTCAGCCCTGGTTCAACAGAAAACAAAACACAGAAAAAGACTGAAAACTGAGTTTGATCTCAGAGTTCGTCTATTGTAACTGAGGGATTTGAGGCTCCTATCAGGAGAAAAAAAACAAAAACAATCAGTTCTCCCATTAATTCCTGCAAACTCGGGTTTACTATGTCAGTTATACAAACTTGAGGAATAAATTTGAATGCTTTTGCCTATTTTCTATCAGAGTGGTGGTTAACCAACATGCAAACAGGAGCATGGGAACTGCATGGTGAGTTAAAGTTCTTAATAATAATAGAACTGGTAAACTTACAAAGAGTAAACAGGACATGACGCATAGGTGATGAGACCCACATGGTATGGCAAAGGAATGGAGAAATGATCAATGAACCAGAAGAGCTAATCGGATAAGATGTGGAGCAGCAGTGGGAAAATGCAAAGCAACTGAAGGAGGAAGGCTAATTAACGGAGATGAGCAGGAGCAAAGAGGATCCCAGGGGAGTAGCAGTAATCTAACAGGAAATAAACTCTGTATGGAGTAGAACACTAAAACATAAAAGAATAAACTAATAAGGAAAACACCAAACAACACCAATCATAAAGAAAAGAAGACAAAACCTAAAGAACAAAGTAAACAGAAAAGAAATGGTTAAAATACCCACAAAAGAAAATCAAAACTCAAACACCAACAGATCATAGCATTTCTTCCATTTTTTGATTAAACCTAATTATTTATATCTCCTTTGAAGAAATAGATTAATAGATTGTCCACATGCCTCTTGTCTGCTTCTCTGATAAATGTTACTCCTGCCCAGCGGTTTAAGTGGATGACCAATCTTGGAAGGCTTGAAGTTGTGCCATACTCTAACTTTATAACCTAACCATGCCCTAAACCTCTCAAAAACATTCTCCTTGACCTGTCTCTTGTGCTCCTTGGTCTTCATGATGCAGTTTGTTCACTAATGTTCTCTAACAAACCTTAGAGGCCTTCACCGAACAGCTGGGTTTACACTGAGATTGAATTACAAACAGGACTCCATTTGTGAATTCGGTTGAACTGGATTTTATTTATGGTATCACATTAAAGTGTCGCAGCATCATATAACATCCAAATAAAAGACATTAATACTTGTGCAAGATACTGTCTGAAGTTTTATAATGTAGTTTATTTAGAGATCCACCTATGAAAATTGGTAGGAACTTTACTGCATTAGCAAATAATATATGGTCTCCAATCAATCAGAATTATTATATTTTTCTGATGACAAAACTGTCATTTGAATCCACTAATTAAACATTTAAAGCTCTGCTATAAAACTTTGTCTTTCAACAATGAGGTCATAACAATAACACTACATATGTATGGGTATAATTTGTTTTTCTAATTCTTTCACTAGCATTTTTTTGCAATCCTGACTGAGTGCATGACAACATACCTAAAGACAACAGAAAATTTAAAAAAATAACATATTGATCCACACATTAAAGGATAGCAGGCAGGGACATGCACAAATAGACGCTAGGTGGTGCTAGAGCATCTGCCCTTTTATGCTTTGGAGAAAAAAGTTCCCACCTGAAATCTTTGTTTTTTTTTAAATTTTTTTTAGTGTATAGTGTGGTGCCCAATGTGAAATTTCTTAATTTAAATCCCTATAATACCAGTGCCCCACGTTTTGGAATGCGGCACCTGTAGCCCATTTCCTGCACACGCCTGTGCACGGTGGCTCTGGATGTTTCTACTCCAGACTCAGTCCACTGCTTCCGCAGGTCCCCCAAGGTCTGGAATCGGCCCTTCTCCACAATCTTCCTCAGGGTCCGGTCACCTCTTCTCGTTGTGCAGCGTTTTCTGCCACACTTTTTTTTCCCCACAGACTTCCCACTGAGGTACCTTGATACAGCACTCTGGGAACATCCTATTCGTTCAGAAATGTCTTTCTGTGTCTTACCCTCTTGCTTGAGGGTGTCAATAGTGGCCTTCTGGACAGCAGTCAGGTCGGCAGTCTTACCCATGATTGGGGTTTTGAGTGATGAACCAGGCTGGGAGTTTTAAAGGCCTCAGGAATCTTTTGCAGGTGTTTAGAGTTAACTCGTTGATTCAGATGATTAAGTTCATAGCTCGTTTAGAGACCCTTTTAATGATATGCTAATTTTGTGAGATAGGAATTTTGGGTTTTCATGAGCTGTATGCCAAAATCATCCGTATTAAGACAATAAAAGACCTGAAATATTTCAGTTAGTGTGCATTGAATCTAAAATATATGAATGTTAAATTTTCAGCATGACATTATGGAAAATAATGAACTTTATCACAATATGCTAATATTTTGAGAAGGACCCTGCTGACTTCTGTTTCACTCATGTTTTCTTATTGCAAATACAGCCAAATGAGCTGGTTAACATTACAATTCATACACTACTAAAATACCTTTAATAAAGTCCAGTAAATGTGGGGCATGTAGGCTAAGTTATATTTTCTACTTCTGTGTGTGTGAAAATGATGATGTGATCAGAATATTTTAATTTCTAAATAGCAGACATCTTATCAGTTCTCAGGACTTGTAATCTCATTAATTTTTATTCTCTAAGAATAATTTGTGTCATATATCACAGTGGCTACATGCAGAAGTATAGATGGTTCTTATGATCATATTCTCTGATGTTGGTTTCATTTTGACTATAAAGATTTTATAATTCATTTTCTGGGTATAGTTGATTTACACTGTAGAATGGTCACTGGTTACTCACATTTCTGAAGATAACTCATTTAGTGTGACCTATCTGGTAAATTTGGCAGTGTAACCTGCTTTGCTACAACATAAGGTTATTTGGTGCAGAAGACATTTTGTGATAAAATGTGTGTAAAAAGAAAAAAAAAATGAAGGATAACATAAGTTTCAAATTTGACTCAGGAAGTTCAGGTTGTAAATCAGTAATCTAACTTTAAATCAGTCTATGATCATTTTGTTGCCTTATTAATCTTAAAAATGTTGTCAAATGCATTCTTGTTTTTTAGGTTTTTTTTTTCCTGGGTGGTCATTTCCCTTCAACCCACAGGACAGTTTGTTTTGGGGGTGCTTAGTAATACATATAAATTATGTTCATGTTATGCCTGTAATAAATCTCACACTACAAAGGCAACCGACAGATCCATGTGCCGCACAAGGTGCCTTTTTTTTTCCACTTGAGCACCTGCCCCCCAAAATGTCTGTGCACGCCACTGATAGCAGGTGTTGTTGAGGAGGGAATTATCGACCTTTCCATCTTCTTAAACTAACAAGCTGTTTTAGTACTTCAAAATATTATATCATCATAACACTCAAATCAATTGTACATAAAAGAGATCTGCTTGACTATACAAATACTGCAATAACGCTGCTTAGTTTAATACAAGTAATGCAACGTTCTCCCTTTAGTTTACACCTGTGTTTTTGTTCCACTGATTGCCTGCAGTGGTGCATCATCTGTTGTTTATCCTTCTAATATATAGGCTTTTTTGCTCTGTGTTCACTGGCAGTTTGTCCTTCAGTACACCATTTTTCACATCTCTTCCTCTCTCTGGCCTACAACTTTATAACCTTTCTGTTCTGTGCATTCTTTTTGTTACTTCTTGTTGGATTTCTTCCATTGCTACAGTTCTGGCTGTACTTTTTTGGAGTTGGTAAGAGTTTGCCTTTATTTCAAAGTATGCCTTTGTCTGTTTGAGGCCAGAATTATCACATTTGAACCCTCCATTACAAAAAAGAACCAGTAATGCAGAATCTTCTGCTACTTTCTGGTTTACTTAACATGAAGCTACACTCTAAGAATGAGACATTGCTTGATAGTGGAACTGAGAAGCGTAATTTTCCTGGAAAGAGGATGATGAACCCAAGCATAAATATTTCTGAATAGTTATTAAAAGCATCAGTGTCAATTCATAAATCTTTAAAAATTTTACTCTAAGCTAGTTACCTCATTCTTTAAAGACATGCATTATGTGTAATAGAGAAATTTGGACATTTATTTGTACAGCTTTAATGTACAATTTTGTATATACAGTCAGCAGCATACAGCTGGTTGCAATGTTATTAGCAATGTAGCACTAATCCAAGGTTTTATTAGCATTCAAATGTTTTCTAGCCGGGTCACATACAGAGTAGTGTAAAAGGGAGTAAAATGAGTGTGCTATAATATTAATGCTTACATAAGTCAGTTCATCCGTAGCATCATTGGATTTTACTCTTTAGATTTGAATATTAATCTGTTCTAAATAACTTCAGTGGTTGAATCCTTCAAAGAAAATAGACATTAGCAGGCTGAGGTGCCGGTTCAGCTGCTTGTTATCATAATAAGCTCTGACTGACTGAACACAGGCTCTGATTAGACTGATCAACACTGCTTTGAATTTAGGGTTTTGTGCAAATTAGCATCCTTAAAAATCTCTGAGCCTGGAACAAGGGTAGTTTCACAGAGATAGGAGGCATCCTGCATCAGCTCTGGTGTAAAAGAGTTTTCTTCAAGCCACTTAAACCTACTTTTACATTCAGTTTGTTCAAAGGAGAAAAGTTATTATGTAATTAAGCTAAAAGCATTTCCCTAGTTAGGCAGAAGTCAGCAGCATGTCAGCTTCTGGAGCAAATTAAGGATTCTCAGAGAGTTTCAGCTTATAAACAGCATTGGTTGTGTTCCATACAAACTGAAAAAAATATCTGCAGTTACTTTAGAAATGTGAGCCTCACCACCTCCTGATTTCAAAGTAAATCATCATAAGCACGTGGCTAAACTAATGTCCTGATCTTGAAACAGTCCTCACTGGCAGCCAGTAAAAAATTGACAAAACTGCCTCACAAAGCGAATACACAAGCAGCATTGATTAGACTTCCCTCGCTCTGCAACAGCAAGGGTTTGTGACTAATCCCAGATACCTGCCTAGTTAAAACAAAACATTTCCTGTTGTGGTTGTGTTTGCGGTGTCAGGTCTCGTTATGTGAAGCTGTGTTTTGGACCACGTCTCACAATCTGGCAACATGACAACCACCGTCAGGGCTGATTTCATGAGTCTAACCTCAGAGGGGTGATGTCTGCAAACACAGGGGCCATGCTGTCACCTTACAGGCGTAAACGGGCGGACATGTGACACTGACAGGTTCATACAAGCTCAATGACATGTAGAAAACTGCTTCCGCTCCCCAGAACAACATGTTCACAACAGCTGACTTTGAACCAAACTCACCCCTAAGCAGTGACAATGAGGAGGATCACAGGGGAGGGCTGACAAAAGCAAATGTTTACACTCTGTCTCCTGAATAAAGAGCTGCTTCATCTGATGAAACTTTAAGACATACGCTAAAACCTGCAAGGAGGAACATGCCGCAAAGCTACTCTAGATTAAGACTCTCTTGTAACTATGCCATACCATCTAGTGGAGGAGTGAGGAAGAGCAACCAGAAGAGCAAAGATGTGATGAGATGTCATCAACCAGAAACAAAATAGATTGCCATTTTTAAAAAAGGGGAATGACATACTCTAAAAATATTTTCCTCACAATTATCCAACCTGATTAAAAAGGTAAATTTGGATAGAGAAAACTGATTAATGTTAACCTGCTCACTGTGAGTCCAACAAATTACTGAAGAAAAATCTCAAGGGTGTTTTGATTGAGGATTGTACTGACTGTAATAAACACAAAGCACTTAAGTGACTGAACACTGGAGTAACATCAAAGCCACAGGGATTGTGGGGCGGTCTGTGTTATATAAAGTTGATTATCAATTTAAACACCACCAGGTGGAGCAGTTATATATCCAGGAGGACATAAGGTGTGTGAAGTGTGAGCGCAGCAATCAATGTTTGTAGACAGGACAGAAAACAATCAGGTCTTCAGGAAATCTGTCGATGTCTTAAACGATTTAAAATGTTTGGAATGAAAACAACCATAAAACAAATGCTAACAATATTGTCAAATTACCAAATTAAATGATTAAGTGTTGACTACGCACTGTATCTGCCGCATGCATGTTTCTAAAAGAAGAAAAAGAAACCTTGAACTGAAAACAGTTTAAAGAAGGAAAAAACATTAATGCCACTCTTCTCTACAGATTCAATTAGCCTTTCTCTCTGTGACATTACTCCTGGTTTCTCCTCATTCTGTCTCACATTTTTCACTTTTGTACCAATTGTCCCAATTTATTTCTAAATCAAATGGCAGATCACATTATTTCACAAAATCCTTTGTTCTGCTGCAGGAACAATTTGAAACAGCTGCCTTGCAGTAAGACCACACACACACACACACACACACACACATAAGTATAAGTCAGAATTAGAAAGAGTATCATGGGATTACAATGTTTTTTTTTTTGCTTTTTGTGTCAACCTATTTTCTTCTCCACATGAACATTATTTTTTTACAATTTAGGCCTAAATCCAGCTTCGACACACTGACTCCTGAACGGAGAGTGTCTTTACTTAGGTCCGTAATTGTTTAGAGCTAAAGACACAAATCAGGGCAGTTCATAGAAATCTGGTCAGTTAAATCTGAGCCAGACCCTTGATATGAGTGGAAATCTGTGCTGCTAAAAGAGCTTTCCACACAGCCCCACAGCCAGAGGAGGCAGACTGTGAATAATACTTTAACAGAAAGCACTTACCTGAAAGCCAGAGGGAAGGTAAAAAAGCCCCAGGGAATTCCACAATCAGAAGAAGGCGACAGAAAGGGCACGCCAACAGGAACAAGGTCATGAGGGACAGTAAACAGTATGGTGAAAAGACAGAAATGAGAGAGAGGGAAAAACACAATTACTATAGGTGCATGTAAAGATTTACTTTATAAAACAATTGCTTTACCATCATGGTTTGTTATCCATTTAATGACTCTCAATGTTAATAATTGTCACGTTGTGGTTTTGGATCGGACCAAAGTGCAGACAAGAGCTCGGCAGGATCATCTTTACAATTCAAAGATTTATTTACAAGGTCAAAAAACGTAGCAAAATCACTGCAGGTTTCCCAAGGCAAGGCGTGGCAAAAAACAACGCATAATGGACAAGAACAAGGTGTGACGAACACAAGGAACCAGCAACAAACAATGACACAAAGCCAACTAATATACTGAAGGATAACAAAGGGCAGGTAATCAGAGAAAACAGGGAACAGGTGTGACAAGGAGGCAGAAGGAATAGGTGAAACAAATACAAAGACTGAGGATGGGCAAAGTAACTAATAAACAATAAACAGAAACACAGACCAAGCAAACCTATAGACAAAGATAAATAATTAAATGGGGAATAAGAAAACTAGAATAATCATGACTAAAGTAAACAGAGAAACTAGAGGGAACATAGGAACAACAATAACAACCTGAGAACAAACAAAGAACCCATAAAGAAAACCTGAATACAAAAGTAAACAAACCTAACCACACTGACTGAATTAACTGGAAAGGAAACAGAACATAAACTAGTAAACAAGAAGAGTGCAAAGGAACAAATAATAAAACACAATTAAACGCAAAGATACTAAAGAGAAATAAAACTAGAGAATCCAGGGAAGACCAATAACTATAATAATTACAATAATAATAATAATAATAATAAACCATACAAAGTGATAAGAAAACAACCATAAAAGTACTTAAGAAGTAAACACTAGGAGGCGGAAGAGGGAGAAAAGAAAACATGATACAAAAACCAAAATAGAAACATCCAAACAAAATAAATCACAAAAAACCATAAAACAAAATGTCACTCCGTGACAATAATATAAATGAAGAAAATGAGAAAAAAACTAAAATCAATGAAGTAGATACAATAAAATTAGACACTTAAACAGCTAAAACAAGTAGACGCCACAACAGAAAACACCTATTTGGAGGCAACCTGAACTCGAACTAATAGCCAATGTGAAAAAGTTAGTTTTCAGGAGGGGATTGAAAAGACTGCATGTATTCTGCAGTAAAATTATGAAATGGCAGGTTGTTTCAAAGTCACGGCCACTGAAAATGCCAGATCCCCCCTGTTCTTCAACATCCTAGCTTCCTTGCCTGCAGAAAACTCTCCTGAGATTTCATGGCTTGAGCAGTTTGGATTTTCCTGGTTTGAAAACTGTCACTGTGACTTTGATTTGGCATGGCACGTGCTACAGAAGTGACCACAATGCAAAGATAGGCTGTTCCTGGGTCGCTTAGAGTTCACTGTTGCAGTGATAATGGTACTAAGATAAAAAGATGTTGTTGACATTTTTGAGCAGTGCTCCGCTAAGTTTAAGTAAACATGGCATGCTCCAAGTTCTCCAGTAAAAGAAAGGTGGACGGTGAAAATCGCTAGTTTAAAGAGGAATGGACTGAACATTTTATGTTTATTCTCCCTCCAACCAGCACAAGACCAATGTGCTTAATTTGTTCTTGTTGCCTCGATGATGCCACAACAAAAAGCGTGCTCTCTCAGAGTAGTGAGGGTCTTAGGTAAGCACAAGAATGTCTTCTGATCTGATGCTGAATTAATAAAATATGTCTGACTGGAGTGATGGACACCATGTTTGAGGCAAAGAAATGGAGATAATGGCAGCTAAAAATAAGCAAAACTCACTATCAGATTCCACAGCAACAAGGCATGCTGAAATACTGGCTGGCAATTTACAGCTTTGTGATGGAATAAAAATGAAGACTGCATTTCCCTTGCTGTGGATGAGTCCACTGACACAACTGATAATCAGAATCAGAATCAGCTTTATTGCCAAGTTCGTGCATACAAACAAGGAATTTGACTCCGGTACACTTTGCTCTTTTGTTCTGTTTTTGCATTACAGAATATACAAATTTACAATTTACAATGTACAATATACAATGTACAATGCAATAATGCTCAGTTGATGGTGTTTGTGAGGTATTATTATGAGACAAGCAGTGAGTTTGCTGAAGATGTGTTAGACATCGCAAACCACTGTGGACAAACAAGGTGGGAAGGCCATGTATAGGTCCTTCTCAAAATATTAGCATATTGTGATAAAGTTCATTATTTTCCATAATGTCATGATGAAAATTTAACATTCATATATTTTAGATTCCTTGCACACTAACTGAAATATTTCAGGTCTTTTATTGTCTTAATACGGATGATTTTGGCATACAGCTCATGAAAACCCAAAATTCCTATCTCACAAAATTTGCATATTTCATCCGACCAATAAAAGAAAAGTGTTTTTATTACAAAAAACGTCAACCTTCAAATAATCATGTACAGTTATGCACTCAATACTTGGTCAGGAATCCTTTTGCAGAAATGACTGCTTCAATGCGGCGTGGCATGGAGGCAATCAGCCTGTGGCACTGCTGAGGTCTTATGGAGGCCCAGGATGCTTCGATAGCGGCCTTTGGCTCATCCAGAGTGTTGGGTCTTGAGTCTCTCAACGTTCTCTTCACAATATCCCACAGATTCTCTATGGGGTTCAGGTCAGGAGAGTTGGCAGGCCAATTGAGCACAGTGATACCATGGTCAGTAAACCATTTACCAGTGGTTTTGGCACTGTGAGCAGGTGCCAGGTTGTGCTGAAAAATGAAATCTTCATCTCCATAAAGCTTTTCAGCAGATGGAAGCATGAACTGCTCCAAAATCTCCTGATAGCTAGCTGCATTGACCCTGCCCTTGATAAAACACAGTGGACCAACACCAGCAGCTGACATGGCACCCCAGACCATCACTGACTGTGGGTACTTGACACTGGACTTCTGGCATTTTGGCATTTCCTTCTCCCCAGTCTTCCTCCAGACTCTGGCACCTTGATTTCCGAATGACATGCAGAATTTGCTTTCATCCGAAAAAGGTACTGTGGACCACTGAGCAACAGTCCAGTGCTGCTTCTCTGTAGCCCAGGTCAGGCGCTTCTGCCGCTGTTTCTGGTTCAAAAGTGGCTTGACCTGGGGAATGCGGCACCTGTAGCCCATTTCCTGTACACGCCTGTGCACAGTGGCTCTGGATGTTTCTACTCCAGACTCAGTCCACTGCTTCCGCAGGTCCCCCAAGGTCTGGAATCAGCCCTTCTCCACAATCTTCCTCAGGGTCCGGTCACCTTTTCTCGTTGTGCAGCGTTTTCTGCCACACTTTTTCCTTCCCACAGACTTCCCACTGAGGTGCCTTGATACAGCACTCTGGGAACAGCCTATTCGTTCAGAAATTTCTTTCTGTGTCTTACCCTCTTGCTTGAGGGTGTCAATAGTGGCCTTCTGGACAGCAGTCAGGTCGGCAGTCTTACCCATGATTGGGGTTTTGAGTGATGAACCAGGCTGGGAGTTTTAAAGGCCTCAGGAATCTTTTGCAGGTGTTTAGAGTTAACTCGTTGATTCAGATGTTTAGGTTCATAGCTTGTTTAGAGACCTTTTTAATGATATGCTAATTTTGTGAGATAGGAATTTTGGGTTTTCATGAGCTGTATGCCAAAATCATCCGTATTAAGACAATAAAAGACCTGAAATATTTCAGTTAGTGTGCAATGAATCTAAAATATATGAATGTTAAATTGTCATCATGACATTATGGAAAATAATGAACTATATCACAATATGCTAATATTTTGAGAAGGACCTGTATAACACAATACTGTGAAGGCTGAATAAGAAAGGGATTGATGTGAAGAAGTTGTGTCGGTTGCTACTGATGGAGCTCTAGCTATGATGGGGAATAAGAAAGGATTAGTTTAGCACCTGAACGTTCACCACCCTCACCTGATATCTTAGCACTGCATAATTCACCAATCTGTCCTTTGTCTTGGAGAAGCGTACTCTGAAATTATGGCAGGAATCATGAAACTCATTAACTTCTTGAGACCATCATCTGCACTGCAGCATCGCATACTGAGGCCATTCCTCAAGGAAGTCAATGCAGCATTTGATGACTTGCTCCTGCATAACATCAGATGGCAGAGAAAAGGCAAGGTCCTGGAGTGCTTTTGGGCCATTAGCAATAAGTGTTTCTGTCAGAGCAAGAGAGTGCTAAAGCAACAAAGTTCATGGAATTCCTACAAAATCCAGAAAAGATGGAAGCTGTGGCATTTATGGCTGATACAACATCTCATCTCAATGAGCTAAATCTAAAGCTACAAGGGAAGAACTGATATCAGCAGTGCGTGCTTTCCAGAAAAAAATGGAGGTCTTCAAAAGTGACCCACAGATAGGCTGTTAAATAATTTTTCTTACCACACATTATTTCCATTCTAATTAACCATTTTTGTTAATTGCTGTTTTTTAAGCAAAACGCCTTAATCCTCTTTTTACTGTTTACCCACAAAAGGAACTACTCCACTTCCGAAAACTTATGAAACAGACCAAAGGAAAGGTAAATCATTGGCATCACATTGAATTTGTAGAGAAGCTGATTGAACATTTCAAAACACTCTTTGATGATTTCATGTTAGGAAATGAATTCCTCTTCTGCATTGACTATCCATTTCTAGTTAGAAAGGTGAGAGAGTTCTCTGCAGAAACACAACAAATCCTACCGTGGGCCACAGCTGCTTCACTACAAAGTGAGTTAATTGACCTCCAGGAAAACATTGCACTCAAAGAAACTGCAACATTATCCCCTTCTGGACAAAGAAGGTAACTGCAACCAATTTCCCTCTGTTGTTTAGGATGGAACTCCACAATGTTTGGCTCAACCTACAGCTGCGAATCTGACTTTTCAACAATGAACTTGGACAAGAACAAGAAACGCAGTCGTCTGACCAATGAACACTTGAATCAGTGTCTGGTCATTACCCCATTTGTACCAGAGTTCAAAGTTCTGGTAACAGACACAACACACCATTTCTCTCATTAGAGAGTATTTGTTTGCCAAAATTATTCTATTGTGGAGCTGATTTTTGGTTGAATTGAAAAAAAAAAAACATTTTGTTTTACTTTAGCAAGTATTTCAGTTTTTTTTCCTGAGTGCCTTCAATCACCTAAGCATTTTCCTTTTGTGGCCCTTTGTATTCCTATTTTTTAATAAAAGTTCTTTTTTAAACCTGCTCCTCACATTAGTTTTAAAATTTTTTGCAGGGGTTTCTTTTTCAGTCAGTCAGTAGCTGTGTTTCCATTACAAATGTGCGCAAAACTGTTGATATTCTGCCAATGTTGAAAAAACACAATTTCGCAATTCCGGTGTTTCCATTCAATAAGAAATACAATTAAAATCACAGGTGAATAGGTTTGTTCATGCAATAACTCATTAAAAAACATGGCGGCGACAGATGGATGCTTTTAGATCTTGGTAAATGCTTGCATATCTTTGCTTTTTGGAATCTAAAATTGTGGTAATGTCCCTGTAGCAAACTTAATTTTAAAAATACTCCGTCTCCTGTTAAACCAAACCTGCCACGCCATCATCCTCCTACTACTTCCTGTCTTCTTCTTCGTTTTTTTCGCCAGTAGTACCATCTGGTTGTTGATCACGTGACTCGTGTGATGCGAAAAAAGTGTTTCCATTGCAGTTTTTCGAAATTCACCAATTTCGATACGGCCAAAAACCCACCTCATTCTAGGTCAAAAACGTTTTATCAAAAAACGTGGCTTTTTAAAAAATTGCCATGTTTCAATTAAATTATTTTTATTTCGTAATAACATTTGCAATTTGATGGTCCATGGAAATACAGCTAGTCAGTCATTTTCTATCCCACTTCTTCCATAGTGGGTCGCGGGGAAGCTGGTGCCTATCTCCAGCAGTCTATGGGCGGGAGGCGGGGTTCACCCTGGACAGGTCGCCAGTCCATCGCATGACTTCTTTTTGAAAATATTTTAATTTAAATGAAAATGACATTTTAATTCAATATGTATGTTTGTTTTTTTGAATGAAAAGAACAATTTGTTTTGAATATGAGAGTATTCAGGTTTGTGGCTTGACCATTATAAGAAATGACCCTTTGACTATTTGAAAAGTGTCGTCATGGACCTTCAAGATTAATATTTGAGTACCCCTGTTCTATTTGGATTTCATTTAGTGTAAGGGAGTTTTTTGTCAACCAGTCTTTAATATTTTGCAGGCAATCAAGCTGAGGTCACAGCAGGGCAGAGAAGCCTGAATAAAATAGGACCTAAGATCGACTCTTGGTACACCACAACAGACAGGAGCAAAAAGAGATATGTAGTCCCCCATACATTCAGAAAAAAGCCTCCATGACAGGGCAGTGCCTTGCCATCCAACATGTTCAGCTCTGGACAAAATAACGTTGTGATCAACTGTGTCGGAGGACGGCAATAGATCTAAGGAACTAAAACTATTGAAAAATAACACGAGTACGTAAAAAGTTCAAGAGTTGTTTGTAAAACAGCACTTTCCCAGGTTTTAGACATTAAGGCAGTGTGTATATGGGCCTATAGTTAGCCTTTCAACAAAAGGCTGCACAACAGCATGTTAGAGATCAGCTGGCACACAGCAGGAGAGCAAGGAAGCATTTAGCAAATGTAGAATACTGAGCCCAATAATGTGAAGGGTCTCCTTTAAGAGAGAAAAGGGGAGAATATCTAGACTGGAATATTGCGTTTTTTATTAATAGATTTCTACTTTTAAAAGGGGGAATGACATAGGCTTAAACTGTTGAAAACAGCCGAGCATTTAAAAGGTATAGGCCCCTCCTTGAACTGCCACCCCTCCTTGAACTGCCACCTTAACGTGGTGGAGGGGTTTGAGTGCTCAAATGATCCTAGAGGCTATGTTGTCTGGGGCCTAAATGCCCCTGGTAGGGTCTCCCATGGCAAACAGGCTCTAGGTGATGGGTCAGACAAAGAGCGGTTCAAGAATCCCTCATGAGGACAAAAATATCGAGGCACGTGACGTTGTCCGGTACGGCGGAGCTGGGGTCCCACCTTGGAGCCAGGCCTGGGGTCGGGACTTGCTGGAGAGCGCCTGGTGGCTGGGTCGCTTCTCGCGGGACCCGGCCGGGCCAAGCGCGAACGAGAGACGCGAGGCCATCCCCCAGTGGGCCCACCATCTGCAGTGGGAACCGTGAGGGACCGGTGCAAAGAGGATTGGGTGGCGGACGAAGGTGGAGACCTCAGCGGCCCGATCCCCGGATGCTTAGGCTGGCTCTAGGGACGTGGAATGTCACCTCGCTGGGGTGGAAGGAGCCTGAGCTTGTGCGGGAGGTCGAGAGATATCAACTAGAAATAGTCGGGCTCGCCTCCACGCACAGCGTGGGTTCTGAAACCCATCTCCTTGAGAGGGGTTGGACTCTCTTGTACTCTGGAGTGGCCCAAGGGGAGAGGCGGCGGGCTGGTGTGGGTTTGCTTGTTGCCACCCAGCTCAGCCGTCTCGTGTTGGGGTTTACCCCAGTGGATGAGAGGGTCGTATCCCTGCGCCTTCGGGTTGGGGATAGGTCTCTGACTGTCGTCTCGGCCTACGGGCCAAGCAGTAGTGCGGAGTACCCGGCCTTCTCAGTGTCCCTGTCGGGGGTGCTGGATAGTGCCCCTCCCGGGGACTCCATTATTCTGCTGGGGGAGTTCAACGCTCACGTGGGAAATAACAGTGACACCTGGAGAGGCGTGATCGGGAGGAATGGCCTCCCCGATCTGAATCCGAGTGGTGTTTTGTTAGTGGACTTCTGTGCTAGTCACGGATTGTCCATAATGAACACCATGTTCAAACATAAGGGTGTCCATCAGTGCACTTGGCACCAGGACACCCTAGGCAGGAGGTCGATGATTGACTTTGTTGTCGTATCATCAGACCTTCGGCCGCATGTTTTGGACACTCGGGTGAAGAGAGGGGCTGAGCTGTTCACTGATCACCACCTGGTGGTGAGTTGGATCCGCTGGAGGAGGAGAAAGCCGGACAGACTTGGCAGGCCCCAGCGCATAGCGAGGGTCTGCCGGGAACGCCTGGCGGAGCCCTCGGCCAGGCACGTATTCAACTCCCACCTCCGGGAGAGCTTTGACCAGATCCCGGGGGATGTTGGAGACATAGAGTCCGAGTGGACCATGTTCTCCGCATCTATTGTCGATGCTGCTGCCCGTAGCTGCGGCCGTAAGGTCTGCAGTGCCTGTCGCAGAGGCAATCCCAGAACCCGGTGGTGGACACCGGCAGTAAGGGATGCTGTCAAGCTGAAGAAGGAGTCCTATCGGCTGTGGTTGGCTTGTGGGACTCCTGAGGCGGCTGACGGGTACCGTGAGGCCAAGCGTGCTGCGGCCCGGGCTGTTGCAGAGGCAAAAACTTGGGCCTGGGAGGAGTTAAGTATCTCGGGGTCTTGTTCACAAGTGGGAAAAAAATGGAGCAGGAGATCGACAGACGGATTGGTGCGGCTGCCACAGTAATGGCGGCACTGTGACGGTCCGTTGTGGTGAAGAGAGGGCTGAGCCGAAAAGCAAAGCTCTCAATTTACCAGTCGGTCTACATTCCTACCCTCACCTATGGCCATGAACTTTGGGTCATGACCGAAAGAACGAGATCCCGGATACAAGCGGCTGAAATGAGCTTCCTCCGTAGGGTGGCCGGGTATTCCCTTAGAGATAGGGTGAGGAGCTCGGCCATCCGGGAGGGGCTCGGAGTAGAGCCGCTGCTCCTCCACATCGAGAGGAGCCAGTTGAGGTGGCTCGGGCATCTATACCGGATGCCTCCTGGACGCCTTCCTCGGGAGGTGTTCCAGGCACGTCCCACCGGGAGGAGGCCCAGGGGACGGCCCAGGACACGCTGGAGGGACTATGTCTCTCGGCTGGCCTGGGAACGCCTTGGGCTCCCCCCGGAGGAGCTGAAGGAGGTGTCTGGGGAGAGGGACGTCTGGGTGTCTCTGCTGAGTCTGCTGCCCCCGTGACCCGGTCCCGGATAAGCAGAAGACGACGAGTACGAGGCTTATCTGCAGTAGGCAGAATTTGTGAAAGGTCTTGAAGCAGAAATTTTATCTATAAAATGTCTCAAAAAATCATTGCAAAGCACAACAGAAGCCTCCATAGAAACACTGTCACTAGGATTACCAATAGGGGAAAAAGTATTGAATAGCACTTTGAATCTGTAATAGTTATTAGCTATCCTGTTGGGCAGGAAAGCAAATTTGGAAGATTTTACAAATTTCTGATATTATGTTAAAAATGTTACACAGAATCTCCCAAGAGACCTGGAGTTTGCCTTCATCCCACTTCCTCTTGGCGTGACGACACTAGTGTCTAAGTATGTGGGTGGGTTCATTCAGCCAAGGCTGAGGTGCAGATATGGTCTGTTCAGTCCTGAGTGGAGCAACAGTGTCTGGTGTGATGTGAGTGTCTAGCAACGTTTATCTGGTAATCTATAGCTTCTTGTTTCCCTTGTGTATAAATTAAGTGACACGGAGGCCCATTTTTCTCAGATACTCTCCAAATGGGAAAGAACATGGCATTCAAGTTTGGCAAATGAATGTTAAACTTCCAAAGTCTGGAAATTGCAACAAAATAAGCCTTTTCAAAA
This sequence comes from Girardinichthys multiradiatus, assembly GCF_021462225.1. NCBI lineage: Eukaryota > Metazoa > Chordata > Actinopteri > Cyprinodontiformes > Goodeidae > Girardinichthys > Girardinichthys multiradiatus. Next base: position 33,042,023 of record NC_061817.1, read on the forward strand.
ACATAAATATGTGAGGTTTACCTTATGCTACTGTGAATTTAATTTGAGCTGTGTGCTATAGTCAGAAGAATACAAGACTGAGGTTTTCAGAATCAGAATAAGAATCCGCTTTATTGCCAAGTTCATACATACAAACAAGGTATTTGCCTCCGGTACACTTTGCTCTTTTGTTCTGTTTTTGCATTACAGAATATACAAATTTACAATTTACAATGTACAATATACAATGTACAATGCAATATTTTGCATTACAGAATATACAAATTTACAATTTACAATGTACAATATACACATATCTAATAAAAAAGGTGAATTTGCAACATCTGTATGCCGTTGTTCTGTACTCTATTGAATGTTCAACAGAGAAACAGCCTGGGGGAAGAAACTGTCTTTGTGGCGGCTGCTTTTAGTGAACAGTGCTCTGTAGCGGCGGCCTGAAGTTAAAACTCTAAACAGTTTATGTGCAGGGTGTGTGGGGTCGGCAGAGATTTTGGCAGCTCTTTTCTTGACCCTAGACCTGTATAAGTCCTGGATAGAGGGAAGGTCAGCTCTTATTCTCTCTGCAGTCCTGATTATTCGTTGCAGTCTGGACCTGTCCTGTTTTGGGGATGAGCCAAACCACACGGAGATGGATGAAGACAGGACAGACTGAATGATGGCAGTGTAGAAGATGACCAACAGCTCCTGTGGAAGGTTGAACTTCTTGAGTTGCCTCAGGAAGTACAGTCTCTGCTGGGCCTTCTTTCGAACAGTGTCTATGTGCGAAGACCATCTCAGGTCCACAGAGATGGTGGTTCCTAAGAACCTGAAGTGGTCCACAGCTGATACAGTGTTGTTGAGGAAGGTGAGGGGGGTGTATGGGGGTGGTGTTCTCCGAAAGTCCACCACCATTTCCACAGTCTTGAGTGGGTTCAGTTCAAGGTAGTTCTGACTGCACCAGTGTACCAGCCGATCCACCTGCTGTCTGTATGCAGACTCATCACCGTCCTAGATCAGTCCAATGACAGTGGTGTCGTCTGCAAACTTAAGGAGTTTCACGTGTTGAAAAGAAAGAAACTAAAGAAAAAACATTAAGCAGTAATTTGTACAATGAGTGTTTAAAAGAACTATACTGCCCCCTGGTGGCTTTGTTTAAAAAAGTGTTACTGCTGTTCTGGTCAGTATTCACAATAAAGAAGGAGCGACACGTGCTGGAAGCTTCCGTCTATTATTAACAGGTTATGGGCCCAGAGCATTGCTAAAAAGCGTTTTAAGGAAAGTTCTTAAGTAAGATAACGTATTGTGGGATTCACAATGGATGATAAGCTTTTCATTGACAAGCTGAGTGGACCAGAGAACTGGGCAACGTGGAAGTTTCAGATGGAGCACTTGTTGAAAGCTAAAGGCCTATGGGGAATGCTAACTGAGACGGATATGCTAGCTCCTGATGCTAACGCACAAGCTCGAGCTGAATTCGAGAGGCGGAGATAAAAAGCATTTTCCATGTTAGTGCTGAATGTGAGTACACCTCAATTGTATTTGATAACAAGCTGCCAAACTCCAAAAGAAGCATGGGACCTGTTAAAAGGACATTTTGAAAGAGACACTTTGGCAAACAAACTGTTCCTGAAGAAAACATATTTCAGATGTGAGATGAAGGAAAAAGAAAACTTAAATGATCATTTAAAAAGAATGAAGGAATTAACTGATCAGCTAGGAGCAATAGGTGCTGTGATTGAAGAAGAAGATCAGATTGTAACACTCCTGGGTAGTTTGCCACCAAACTATGCTACAATTGTCACTGCTCTGGAAACAAAAATGGAGAATTTGACATTGCAGTTTGTTCAGCAAGCATTAATAAATGAAGAGAAAAAAGAGTTCATGCTAATGATGATAACAGTGCTGTTATATCAGGTGGTGCATCTGCCATGGCAACACAAGTACACAGAGAAACGAAGGACAGTTCAAAAACAGTTGGAGCTGAAAAAACAAGTTCATGGAGATGTTACAAGTGTGGAAAAGAAGGACACATAAAGCGAAACTGTCCAAGCTGGAAAAAAACGAATCAAAAACCACAAAGCCAAAAATGTATCCTGTGATAATGCAGAAGACTTATGTGAGAGTGCCCTTGTTGCTAAAAATTCAAATCCTACTGAAGAACAAAGACCAATGGAGTGGTTAATTGATTCAGGAGCATCAAAACACATGACTTTTAGTAAAGAAATTCTTCAAGATTACCAGCAGTTCTCAAAAACACAGTCTGTAAAACTGGGTGATGGCCGGGTTGTTGAAGCCCAAGGATGTGGGAATGTTAAAATGAAAATGACTTTTAAAGTCAGTGATGCTAAACCTGCCACCATGTATGACGTGTTGTATGTTCCGAAGTTGTCTGGAAATCTCTTCTCAGTGGGAGCTGCTACTAGAAAAGGACATATAGTGAAGTTCATGAAATCCCGTTGTTACATACGTGGTAAGGATGGAACTCTTCAAGGAATGGGATCACAAAGATCTGATGGGCTGTACCAGTTAGATGTAAAAGGAGTTTTGCCTGTCTGTCATGGTGCATCAAGTGCATCAGTAACAGCTGATCTATGGTATCAGCGCTTGGGTCACACTACCAAACTAAAGGAAATAGAAGATCTTGTTTGTGGACTTATGCAGACTGAATCAATAGGTGGAGCAAAGTACTTTGTAACTTTCATTGATGACTACTCTCGCTGCTGTAAGGTCTACTTCATGAGACAAAAGAGTGAAGTCCTAAGCAAATTCAAGGAATTTGAAAAAACATTCTCCAATGAGTGTGGACACAAAATTGCAAGACTGAGATCAGATAATGGTGGGGAGTACATTTCAAGTGAGTTTCAAGAATATTTGAAGGCTCAAGGGATCCACCATGAAATGACTGTACCTCATTCACCTCAGCAAAAGGGTGTTGCAGAAAGGAAAAATAGGACACTCGTTGAAGCAGCTAGAACTATGTTGTTACATGCTAAATTACCAAAGATGTACTGGGCTGAAGCAGTAGCCACTGCTGCTTACATACAGAACAGGTTGCCCACATCTGCCCTAAAGAAAGAGACACCCTATCAAAGATGGTGTGAAAGAAAACCAGACATGAGTCACGTAAGAGTGTTTGGTTGTATAGCTTATGCACATGTTCCAGATGCAGAAAGACAAAAACTAGACAAGAAAGCTGTAAAGCTTAGATTTGTGGGATATGCAAACAATGCAAAAGGCTATCGTCTGTTTGATGAAGAGAAGAGGAGAATTCTGATTCGAAAGGATGTCATCTTCAATGAGTCAAGCGTTGACTGGAAACAGGAGATGAATGTTTCTTGTTCAGAGAAAGAGGGGGTCACCTTCACAGAAGACAAGGAAAAAACAGCTAATGATGTCACTGTCGATAATGCTGTTAGAAGAGGAAACAGAGTCAGAAGGGCTCCAAAGAGATATGGATATGACGAGTTTGCAGACAAGGTGACTGTTGATCATACTGCTAATGTGTGCTGTGTAACAGAACCAATCACACTGAAAGAAGCACTAAGGAGTCCAAATGCAAAAGAATGGCAAGAAGCAGCAGATTTGGAATATGAGTCACTGCTAGAAAATGAGACGTGGGACTTAGTGGAGTTACCAAAGGACAGAGAGGTTGTAGGGTCAAGATGGGTGTTCAAAGTCAAGCATCAAAGTGATGGAGAAGTAGAAAGATACAAATGCAGACTGGTTGCTAAAGGGTTTTCACAGCTGTATGGTGCTGACTACGATGAAACATTTTCACCTGTAGTACGTTTTAGCTCAATTCGTACATTACTGTCCTTTGCTGTCCAGAATAACCTACATGCACATCAAATGGATGTTATCACTGCCTTCCTAAATGAACATCTTGATGAAGAAATTTACATGGAACAAAGATGATGGTGTCAGTAATCCTGTGAGTCCAGGTATTTACCAGTCCATGGTAGGAAGTCTGCTGTATGCTGCAATGACAACAAGGCCAGATATAGCACATGCAGTGAGCACTGTATCAAAGTTTAATGCAAATCAAAATGCCGCACATCTGACAGCAGTGAAGAGGATTCTTCGATATCTAAAGGGCACGGCAAACCTTGCCCTTAAGTATGACTGTTCAGGAGATAAAAATTTGGTTGGCTTCTCTGATGCTGACTGGGCTGGAGATCAAGATGACCGCCGTTCAACAACAGGCAACATATTTCTATTGAGTGGAGGAGCAGTGAGCTGGTTAAGCAAGAAACAAACAACTGTTGCACTCTCAACAGCAGAAGCGGAGTATGTTGCTCTCAGTCAGGCAGCTCAAGAGGCTACTTGGCTGAGAAGGTTACTGAGTGATCTCGGTATGAACATTATGCCTACAATGATTCTCGAAGACAATCAAGGAGCCATCGCAATAGCGAAGAATCCAGTGGACCATTCAAGAACCAAGCACATAGACATTCGCTATCACTATATTCGTGAGTGTGTGCAGAATGGTGAGATCAGGTTGCAATATTGTCCAACAGATGATATGAAGGCAGTTATTCTGACAAAGTCACTTCCAAGAAGTTTGAGTATCTTAGGAGAGAGATTGGACTTCATCCAATATAACTTAGTTATACAATGTTCTAAGTTGCTGTGATATAACATTGGTAGTATTTTATGTTAAACACAGAAAAACAGTAAAGAAATAGAAGGGGCTAAGTTAAGTTTATTACTCTGTTACTACCAGGTGTCTTAAAACTATTGCAAAATTAAGTGGGAGTGTTGAAAAGAAAGAAACTAAAGGAAAAACATTAAGCAGTAATTTGTACAATGAGTGTTTAAAAGAACTATACTGCCCCCTGGTGGCTTTGTTTAAAAAGGTGTTACTGCTGTTCTGGTCAGTATTCACAATAAAGAAGGAGCGACACGTGCTGGAAGCTTCCGTCTATTATTAACATCACGGCCGAGTCCGATGAGGTGCAGTCATTTGTGTACAGAGAGAAGAGGAGTGGGGATAGAACACACCCCTGGGGGGCACCAGTACTTATTGATCTGGATCGGGATAAAAAAAAGATGAACAACTGGAAAAGCACCCTATGCTTACTGTCAAGTATGGTAAAGTACCTGTGATGCTGTAAGCCTCCTTCTCTTCCAAACTTCAATTGGGACCTTGTTAGAGTGCATGGCATCAAGACCACTTTAAGATGCAGGACATCTGGTGGCCTCTGCCAGACAACTTAATATGTGTCATCATTGGGACTTTCAACAGGATAATGATCTAAAACGTATTCCCAAATCGACCCAGACATGGGTCACCAGACACCCCCAGCCCTAAGACTTAGAAAAACTGTGTAGTGAGCTAGAGAGCACAAGAAAAGACCCACAACTCTAGATAATCGACAGAGGTGGCGCGAAGAGGAATCAAAGGTTCCTTCTGTATGTTCTAACCTTGAAAATATACTATAGTAGAATCCTAAGTGCTCTCCTGTTTGGAAAAGCGGGTTGTATAAATACAAATTTTGCAGCACGTTTCTCAATATGGGTTTTTTCCCCACTAAGAAAATGTCTATAAATTCATGTTAAGGCTATTCTGATTTGTCATTGCAAAATTATCCCAACAAAAAAGGCTTTGCTACATCTTTAACACGGGTACCAATAAGGCTGAATGGCACTATATACAGACCAATTCAATAAATTAGAATATTGTTGAAAAGTTCATTTATTTCAGGACCTTGCTCACTAATAAAATACATTACATAGATTAACTGCACACAAACTGATGTTTTCAAGCCTTTATTAATTAATTGTGAGGATTTTCTGCTTACAGCAAATGAAAATACAACATTTAGTATAAGAATATTACTTCAGACCAATAAAAAAAAAACTTTTATAATACAGAAATGTGGACTTTTTCATAAATACTTAAAGGTTATGTTTTTCAAAAATATTCTTAATCTGACAATCCTAACTGGAGCACATTTTCTAATTTATTGAATATGACTGGACTAATATATAGAGAAACAGACAGGCCCTGACATTATTAAATGTTGTTAATAAATCAGCGTATAATCTGAGTTTATATTGCCATACTTAATTACAAGACAAAATTGAAAAACCATTAATCGAAATAGTAAATACCTAAAAAGCACTCCCACTGATGCACAAATATATAGTATGGGCTCTTCATCTAGTATTAAATCTCTCACCTATGTCTGCTGGGCATGATTTAAAAAGGATTATTAGGTTGTGTTGCTCCCAAGGTAACACTTCCCTCTGCACTTCTTGCGTGCCAACGGTCTGCAGCATTTGGCAACACAGACAGAACTGGATCAGTGACACTAGGAGAGGATATAGACATACAGAAAACAATGCAGTGTTGTACAAGTCCAAGTACTTCATTCATGAAAGCCAAAATTTTCTTGATGAAAGGCTAAAAGTTATTTTCAATAATGCTAGTAGTTTTATATAAAGCTTAACAGGCATTTGTTTGTACTGTTGATGTACAAACAGGAATTTTATTTCAGTTTGTACCAAAGCAAACAATAAAAACAAAAAATTACATTGCTCAGAAAAACAGATGACCAAACGAAAAATCTTTCTCTTGCTAGAAGTAGAGTTTAGCTGCAAAACTCCTGGGAAAAAGAGTGATTACAGATTAAAAGGATTGGCTCTCCTAGTCTCTTTAATTGTCTTCCAAACTTCAATAGAAACCATTTATCACTCTGCAGCCAGGAGACTATGTGGAAACTCACCCGCCTCAGAGGAAAAGTCTGTTTAATACTTTAGAAGGAAAAGATCTACTGTTCAAATCTTGTTCCTAAACCACACACACGCACCCACACGTCTGACAATATTGGTGTCACACACTGAGGATGACTCCCTACGTTTCCACATTTTCCTTTACAAAATAACTAAAAGATCTAAAACTGGGTGACACAATAGTTTTACCAAAGGTCATTGTCAAGCTTTGTTGCAACTGCAGACAGACTGCACTTTCTTAACCAATAATAATAGTGTTTTATTACATGTTGTGAATATGTTCAAGATCAATTAACTGCATCTGCAGTAATATTTCCAATGATCACACAATCTGATTAAGTGGTTGTTAAAGTATGCAGACAGGCTGACAAGGTTGCACTTGGATTTACTTTTATGACTTTTGCAACAAAGTGCTTGTGTGCCCTAAATAGACTTGAGAACACTAAACACTAAAAAACAAGAAGCCTTTTCACTTCTGTCACAATCGCCATATAAACTTACATTAAAAGACACTGGGGCTCTTTTGTGTCAATTTTGAGTCCATAAAAGCATAAAAAATTAAAAGAAATAATTTATTATTGAGACTGCATGGAGTCTTTCTTTATTTATTCCATAAATTATAATGATGAAATACATTATTAGTGAAGAAACGTTTAATGTTTATCACTTATATTTAATATATCACACTTTCCTTCAAAGAAACCAGGCTTTCTTGTAATCTATTAAAATAGTCTTGATCATCAGTACATAGTTTTCGAATATATATGTTTTTGCCCCACTGGCTACTTTTTCCACCAATTTCCAGCTCATTACTTTAAACCAACATGTATACTGAGCTATAGCATACAGAAATAAACTGTACCTTCAGAGATTTGCATGACATCTAATTTTCATTCAAAGTTTCAACAGTCAAAATACATGTTTTCTAACAAGCACAGAAATAATGCTCATGCTCAACTCCAAGCATGTTTTCCTGAGAACAAGTATTAAACCTTGACAGATGCCAAAAGGTTATTAAAGATCTTGACATTGAGAAATTCCCATAATCAATGCATTAAAATCAGTATTCATAGTTAGGCTTCATCACTGGATAATTAGCTTCCATTATCAATGTAAACAAACCACTTTCAGCCTGAATAAAACAGTTTGGTGAAAAAACAGACTAATCCCCATTGGCTTATCTGATTAGTTTCGCTGCTTCAGAGTGAATCACAGAAGCTTCCACTTCTACGACGCTACCTTTTTTGGGATTATCAGTCACTATGAGGGCTTGTATTTGTCACTGGATTGTGCTCCACACTGTTCTTGAGAGAACAGGATCTTAAGTTGTGCTTGAGGTTGTGTCACCAGTGAGTGTTAATTCCTATTTAACTCCACCTGCATAGAACAACTCCCACTGGATGGACCTTGACTGTCGGGCGAATAAGACTCCAGGTGCAGAATGAAACCAGCTTATCACAACATGCAATGCAATGAGGCCCTAACAGGCAACAAAAGCAGAACACAGGCTAGGCAGCTGTGTGAAAATTTCTATTAATTTAACTCAAAGCAGCACAATATAACCAAAAAGTACACAAAACTTCCATTACAAAACTGAAAAATTGCAGGCAGCTTCAAATGTAACTACAACTGCAAGCAGTTATGATCGAGTTCCAAGCCCTCCCAGCAACTCCGCCCCCTGCCCCGCCCATCCCAGTATACCATGTCACATGCCCTGCTAACCCAGCCCGCGATCATCGTTTAATATGACCACATTTTCCAAAGGGTCAGGTCAGATCTTGGTTGCAGAAGCACTCAGACCTCACAGGCTTAGCGGCACGCAGCGCAAACCCAGCAGCAAGCACGGCACAAACACGTCCTATTTGAAAGGCCCTTAAGGGATATTAGCAGCTATAAAGGAAGAATGCAAGGGGAAAGACGAGCTGCCAAGAAAGATACTGAACATGAAGCAGTCAAAAATTTAAATTAAAATGTTTGCAAACACTGGACAAACATAAAAATAATAGTCTTAAATAAAACATGAATAAACATTTGCTAGTTACAATAACTCAACAAAACTTAGTTCTTTGTAGCCAAATTTCTAAACTCAAACCTATTTACTAACCCTTTTGCTAACATTACAAAGATCACATTTAGTTTTGCAATCTGTAAAAACAATATACAAGATTAAGATTATTTTGTAATGCTAAAATGCTTGTATTTAATGCAACCTCAAACCTCACATATATACATAACAAAAATCAAGTAACTGAAGCTGAAAATGCATTAATCACTTAATAAACATGATGTTTTAATCCTATTAAATTTGAGGCAATAACATTTTATTTAAAAAACAAATAGAATTTTGTTCTTGCATTTTCTCTTTCATAAATATCTTAAGTTGCTACACCAACACAGAAATTGTTATTCGATTAATCGTCAGAACAATACATAGAATATTGAATTACTAAAATTGTTCACAACAGCCCTAAATTCAACATTTTATTTTTATTTCACTCAATGATTATTGCCCTGTTGCACTCACTCCCATTATGATGAAGTGCTTTGAGAGGCAGGGGAAGAACCACTTCATCTCCAAACACTTTTTTTAATCATAATATATGAATTTATACAGGCGATGTTGGTGTGCATTTCTCTCAGAAATATGAACAATGTCCAAGCACATGTTAGCTAACGTTGTAGCTAGCCAACTAATGCTATATAACCTCATGCTAGCTGGCGGGAATAGTTCAGAATTACAATTTAACTGTTGAATTCTCACTCCAAAAGAGGTGCTTTAATCAGTTGGGAGTTGTGTAACATTAAGAGGGTATTAAAATAGTTCACTTAAATGCTGAGATGGACTTTAGACGGAGATAGAGATGACATCAGGCTTAAACTTGTGTTGGTCACTGTAGCTTGTAAGTTAAAGACGAAGTTAGCAGTTGTGTTGAAGAGCAGCCTTGCAAATTGAGCTACTTCTGTAGGATTTGTACAGCTCAGCGAGAAGAAACTCGGGTGAAAGAAGTAAAATCAGGTGGATTTACCACAAGAAACAATCAACTTCATGAGGTCCATGTAAATGCCGCACAGGTGAAAGGAAGCAGTGCTTTTGGTGTAAAAAAGCATGCATTTTTACAGAGAGACTTTCCCACTTCTGTGTCACATCAGGATATCCCCCCGATGTTGTTCATGATCTTTTTGAGGGCATTGTCCCAGTTGAGCTGGCACAGTGTTTTGGTGTGCTAATTTCCAAGAAGTTGTTTAAACTTGAAGACCTTAATAAAGCTATAAAAAACGTTCAATACAAGTGGAGTGACAAGAAAAACAGCCCTCATTTGGTGCCACATAATTTTGCACAACGTAAAACAATTGGGGGCAATTCTCATGAAAATTGGTGTTTATTAAGGTTGTTACCTTTAATAATTGGGCACTTGATCTCTGAAGATGAGCCAGCATGGAAAGTAATTCTAAACCTAAAAGACATTGTGGAGCTTGTTGTGGCACCTGTCCACTCTGAGGAATCAGTGGCATGTTTAGAGTGTAAAATCTCAGAACATAGACAGTGTTACAAAGAAGTATTCCCAGATCAGCGGCTGTTGCCAAAGCATCACTTTCTGGAACATTATCCAGAAATGATTAAGCTGTTTGGCCCCCTTGTGATATTTTGGACCATTTGTTTTGAAGCCAAGCACAGTTTTTTCAAACAGGTTGTCAGACATACAAAGTGTTTTAAGAACATTACACTCCTTGGCAAATAAGCACCAATTGATGATTGGGTATCATTTGCACACAAAGAGCTATGAGAGATCAGCCTTTGAAGTGGCACATGTCTCAACAATTCCAGTAGATGTCATGAAAGATGACAGAACTTAAACTAACTCAGAAATACCCTGATCTCACAACAGTTACATTGGCACAGAGTGTCTCCGGTAATGGCATAGAATATAGAAATGGAATGATTATTGTGCATGGATCAGTTGGTGGACTGCCTGAGTTTGCAGAAGTCCTTCAAATGTGTATACTGAAGAATACATTGATCTTCATATGCAGAAGATTGTCTTCATGGTACAGAGAACATTACAGATCTTTTGAACTCCAGTCTTCACAAGTGGGAGAGATTGGTTGAGTTAAATAAACTGACTGACAACTATCCTCTGGTGGACTACAAGTGTGGAACACTCCGAATGGTTACGCTTAAAAGATATATAGACATATCTGGTAATTATTCTTTTCTTTTTTCTTTTTTTTTTATCAGAAAGTAAATGTGTGTTGGCTTTGAACATATAACTATGTTAAGGTTGTGTGCAACAGGTGAATTAAATGCTATAACTCACAAAATAATAATGGCCCTCTACATTGCAAGGCAACCCTTTCAAACCAAACACCCTAAAATGCAATAGCTTGACCCCCCCCCGAATTTTATTTTACTTTAGAGTAACCAGATGACCGGTATGGCAACCTCAGCAGTTCTTCGCATCATCCTTGGAGAAAATGACTCTGCCAAAGTTACCCTGCCATTGGGGATACCAGACTCTGTTGAGGGACTTAAAAAGGAGATTAAAAGACAGTGTGAAGTGTTGGGAGAATTTAGACTACAATACAAGAATACTGATTTTGATGACTTTATAAACCTGACATCCACTGCCGACATTCAAAACAAGGCTACAATCAAAGTAGTGTACCCCCCATGTGCTTCATCTACAAGCAGCTCCTGCCTCTATCTGCAGACGTCCAGGCTAGATGAGTCCGCTTCATCTGTGGACACTGACATTCTTTCATCTTGGGAGTCATCATCGCCATCATCATCCCTCAGGTGTGAACCATGGCCAGACATCTTTCCTGTCCCTGAGTTTGTCTATGATGTAGAACTCCAGCTTCAGTGTGCAAACAGTGACTTTAAAAGTAATGGTACCCTCTTCAGTCCCAGCCCAAAAATGAAGTCTGACATTCTTGAATGTTTGGCTTCGCAAATCATTAAATATAAAGTTTATCCCTCAAGCGCTGAATGTGATGCAGTTGCTGAAGCACTAGTAAAGAAACACCCATGTTTATGAGAGCAAGGTTCTGTTTCTGGCTTCTATGGGTGGAAGATAAGTTTGAAATATAAAATGGCGAACTACCGCACTAAGTTGAGAAACCTTGGGTGTTCAGAGTTGAATGTCAATTCCTTCAAGCGTGGCCCGAGTGATCCACGTACAGCTCCAAATCAAGTAAAGAAACCTAGAAGAGCAGAGGTGAACTACTGTCCAGACTTCCCAACAGGACAAACCAAAGAAAGCCTAGAGGAAGAGAGGTTGGCATTGTTGGCTGATGTGCAAAAGAGCAACAACCAACAGGTGATTAAGGAAAAAATGTAAAAGACCTTTGCATATAGGCGGCGTGAGGTGATCGAAGACAAGCCTTTCATTGCTGATTTCAAAAGAAGGTGGCCAGCCCTCTTTTCTGAGCATGAGGTCAGTTTAATTATGCTGTGTTGATTACTAAATGTTTTTTTCATACCCAGAAGTAGAAATTCTAATTGTCAAACTTGATTTGTAGTTGAGAATGAACAACGGTTTATTTAAGATTGTTTTAACCTAAATTAAGCAGGAAATAAAAACGCATATCATGAATTTTATTATTGCTGTCATTATCCTATATCATTTTGCTGTGGTTCACATAATACGGTTTTATTTTTTACATGTTACACTGTCATGAAATGATTGCAGGTGGAAGCAGAGTTTGCCCGCATCACCACTGTCCCATTGAGATGCAGATTCATGCAGCAGCTAGATCACCACTCATTGCAGCTAATGAGAATCTTCCGAAGGAAAGGAGGAGCTGCTGGAAAAAAAAATTAAGAACATCATGGCAGACTTGGACAAGGTTTATTTTTTTTGTTTTTTTACATGTGTTTTGGTTCTGTTTGTTTCTTAACATCAATACCTTTTTTGTTCAGTTCATTCTGTTATTGTGTGAATGTAATTGTTACTTTATTTATCTTAATACTTTTGACATTTGTTCCCCTTATACTTTCTAATAACTTTTTGTCACAAGGTGTTTTACAACGTAAGTAGATTTGAAAAATACCCCTAAAGTTAAACTCTTGAACTGTTAGAAAAGCTACATTCAACGATGGAAACTAATAAAATCTTCATTCATTGTGGACTTTTTTTTCCTATGTAATTTACTCCACAATATAACAATAATGGTCTCACTGACCTTTTTCTTTGTTGCAGGATGATGCCATTGAAACTAAACGAGCTTGTGTACTGAAAGCATTAGTTTATCTCAATGAAGACCCAGAAACCCTCATAAAGGAGTACATTGGAAGTTTTTTTTTTTTTTTGCACCTGCTTTCCACACATTTGATCTTTGAAAATGTTAGTAATGTTTACATTTTCAGAAGAGTTTATAAACAAATGAATGGGACCAAAAACTTTGCCGGCAATTACTGTAATTACAGTAATCGCTGGCAAAGTTTGACATAATGTGCTATGTTAAGCTTTGGATATATACAGTGCTTATCATAAGTATTCACCCCCTTGGAGGTTTTACACTTTTATTGCTTTCATAAATCAATCAATGTCAATAAAATTTGGCTTTTTTAACACAAATAATTATTAGAAAACCTCGTTAATGTCAAAGTGAAAACCGATTTCTACAAAATAATGACAAGGAAACAAAAATTTATAAAGAAATATAAGTGTTTGCATAATTATTCAGCCCCTTTTAACTTTAATGGTCTAATTCAATAGAGGTCCATCCAAATTTTCTAAGGCATTGAACATCCCCTGGAGTTCAGTGAAATCAGTCATCAAGAAAAGGAAGGAATATGGCATGTGTGTGAATCTGCCTAGATCAGGCTGCCCTCGTAAAGTGAGTAACTGTACAAGTAGGAAACTAGTGAGAGAGGCCACCAAGACCCCAATGACTACTCTGAAGGAGTTACAAGCTTCAGCTGCCCGGATGAGAAAGACTGTGCATGTAGCAACTGCTACCTTTATGGGAGAGTGGCAATGAGAAAGCCACTGTTGAAGAAAAGTCATATCAGAGCTCGACTAGAGTTCACCAAAAGGTATGTGGAAGACTCCATAGTCAAGTGGAAGAAGATTCTTTGGTCTGAAGACACCAAAATTGAGCTTTTTGGCCATCAGACAAGACATTGTTTGGTGGAAACCAAACGCTCCGCATCACCAAAAACATACCATCCCCACTGTGAAGCCTTGTGGTGGCAGCATCATGCTGTGGGGATGTTTCTCAGCAGCCGACCCTGGAAGACTTGTAAAGATAGAGGGCAGAATGAATTCTGAAAAATACACCGAAATCCTGGGGGACAATCTTATTCAGTCTGCAAGAGAACTACGGCTTGGGAGAAGATTTATTTTCCAGCAAGACAATGTTCCAAAGCATCCTGCAAAAGCTACACAGGAATGGTTTAAAAAGAACCAGTTAAATGTTCTGGAGTGGCCCAGACCTCAATCCTATAGAGAATTTGTGGCTGGACTTGAAAAGGGCTTTTCATGCCTGATATCTGCGCCACCTGAGAGAGCTTGAGCAGTTTTATAACTGCAGTGTGCAGATGTACGAGACTGACTGAGACTAATCCACACAGACTGAGTGCTGTGATTGCAGCCAAAGGTACATCTACTACATACTGACTTGAAGGGGCTGTATAATTATGCAAACAGTTATGTCTTTATATAGTTTTGTTTCATTGACATTACTTTGTAGAAATCCGTTTTTACTTTGACATTAAAGAGTTTTTTCCAATACATTTTTGTGTTAAGAAAGCCACATTTTATTGATCCTGATTGATTTATGAAAGCAATAAAAGGTAAAACATCCAAGGGGCTGAATACTTATGATAGGCACTGTATATAAACCTGTCATATCATTGTTGATTTTCTATTAAATCATAAGGTCTGTTGACATTAATAAATATAGAATATTGCCAGATATTATTTAATAAAGCTACACTTCCCTCGGGGCGAATAGATGGGGCCATGCTTGCATAGAAAATCTGTTCTGATGTTTTTAGACCAGTGTATAACTTTCAAATTTAAGGGAGAAGAAATCAAAATTAGACATTGGCAAAGCTAGAAGGGCTACACCAAATATTCTCTGGATGATTTTGGGCTGAATAGATGGTGCAGCAAAATGCAATAAAATGCTTTTACTTGCTTGTGTTCTGGCTGATTTATTTATTTTGATTCTGAGGATGTTGAGGACAACCAGGAGGGAATGTGGCAGATGATCCTGGGAATCTTCATCATTAAGAAGGAGGGTGCAGAGCCCACAGATGACCTTGAAGATGTTGAAATAATCATTGAAGGTGTCGAAGTGCTTCATGACCTCGGTAACATTGCTAATGCAGTCACCATTTTGTTTGGCCTCATTTACTCACTGGACTTGACCTACCCTACAAAGCTTAAGTACACATTTGAGGTTTTCCAAAAGATTGTGATGGAACTGGATGGAAACTGTCTCTCAACTAAAGCTCAAGTGCTAAAAAACTGTTTGAATGAACAGTTCAGAAAAGACATTGCAAGGAGGAGAGAGGACCGAGAGGTGGTAGAGAGGAGCATTTAGAATAACCTTGAAATGGCACTGCAGAACACTTGGACAATGGTTTTTATCCCTAACCATCTACAGGACTGGAATCTTTTGGACCCACACATTGAACTCCTAATGGTCTTTGAAAATGATGTCTGAATATGTTTTACCAGACGTTTAAATTGTTCATATGAGGTTTATTGAGGGTGAGACTTCAAAATGGAGAGCGTAGCAAAGATTGGTATAAAAGAGGGGGCAATAAGAGATGTCAGAAGGTTAGAGCAAGATTGTTGAGAATGAGAGAAGTTAAATTAGTCTCATGGCAGTAGACAAAATATTGAGCCAGACCTAGAGGCACAACAGGAATGTTAAGATTTTAAATTGGTTTGATATATTTATCAGGACATGTTGATTTTACAGGAGGTGCAATTTTCAAAATGTCCGTCTTTAGCTAAATGGTGAAGCAGTTTTGAGCTTTTCAGATTTTATTTTTTACAGATTTGTTATCCTGAAAGGACAAAGGGAATTTGCTTTTTTTAAGTATTTCCTATGGTATAGCACTGTTTAACCCTTTTCATATTCATATTCAGTGTTAGAAAATGCAATTTAAGTATTGATTTCCATTTTGATTTCATCTGAAGGCTTTTCTGGGTTAGAATTGTGCAGGTCACGCACAAGTCCAGACAATTTTTGTTAAATGCGCATTTTTATAATATTTAGAGGTACGGAAAACATGTTAGATGTTTCTCTTAAAGAAATAATAACCATCTCATCTGTCTGTTCTTAAATTGACAGTGTTTTCTTGGATGACAGTTATAGGAGTTCATTTATCTGTAAACATTCTTGAGAGTTGATCATTGTTAGGGTTAAAGGGTAAAGCTGGTGATTTTCTTTTTTGTTTTTAAAAATATAGGCCACAGGATCAAAAAGTAAATGTATCTACTATATGTAAGTATTTATTTCTCCAAAACCTGATATGTCTTAACTCTTTCTGCCATTTGTTGTTGGTTTGGTCTTTCAACAGGTTTAGAAAATATTAACATGATATATAAAATCAGAGATGTAACCTTATTAATGTGAGAGTAAAAAGACTTTTCCTTCTTTGCTCCTTAGTGAATGCTCTTAAACATGAAAATGTTTGATACTCAGGCAAAGGTTTGATTCTGTATTTCAGAGGTAATAAACATTTGCTCCAAAAAACTAAAATGGTTTAATTTGAATTTACTTGACTACACTGTGGAAATTGTTGACATATCCTTGCTTAGTAAGTCAACTTAAGACTGCTAAGGTTATACCAATTGAAAGAAGTTAGGTAAAATGAGAACCAGAGAGTGCAACAATAATTTAGGTTAGTTAAGTTGGAGCTGCAAAGTATTGTTAGATTTGTGTTACTAAATACAGTCAAGTTGTATTTACGTAAACAAGTTAAGTCTGTGAAATTATATATTTTTATGTCTGCATTAATCAACAGTTAAGCATTTCTTTGAACCGTTTAATTAGGTGAACACAGACTTATTAAATAAGTCAAAACAGGCCAGATAAGGTTGGATTTGCCTGATTAGGTTATGTTGGTTACACAAAAGTCACTTATTGGCATCTTAATAATTGTTTGGAATTATATAGAACAAAACTCAGTTTAGTGAAAATTGTTGACATAACTATATTAAGTAAATTGAACAAATAATTTTTTTGAGTGCAGGGCTCAGACAATTAAGACTCTTTGAACCTCCACCGTGGACTGTTCTCCTTGCTGCCCTCTGGCAAAAAGGTACAGCAGCTTCAAATGTAGAACAACCAGATTCGGCAATAGTTTCATCTTCCACATCATAAGACTGATAAAATCCCAATAATCTCTCCTCCCATACATACACTAGTCACTTTACATGGTCACTGTGAACTCTGTTACTTTTCATTCAGCTGCTACAAATACTTGCACTATTCATATTGCCCTACATATACAGGTCCTTCTCAAAATATTAGCATATTGTGATAAAGTTCATTATTTTCCATAATGTCATGATGAAAATTTAACATTCATATATTTTAGATTCATTGCACACTAACTGAAATATATCAGGTCTTTTATTGTCTTAATACGGATGATTTTGGCATACAGCTCATAAAAACCCAAAATTCCTATCTCACAAAATTAGCATATTTCATCCGACCAACAAAAGAAAAGTGTTTTTAATACAAAAAATGTCAACCTTTAAATAATCATGTACAGTTATGCACTCAATACTTGGTCGGGAATCCTTTTGCAGAAATGACTGCTTCAATGCGGCATGGCATGGAGGCAATCAGCCTGTGGCACTGCTGAGGTCTTATGGAGGCCCAGGATGCTTCGATAGCGGCCTTTAGCTCATCCAGAGTGTTGGGTCTTGAGTCTCTCAACGTTCTCTTCACAATATCCCACAGATTCTCTATGGGGTTCAGGTCAGGAGAGTTGGCAGGCCAATTGAGCACAGTGATACCATGGTCAGTAAACCATTTACCAGTGGTTTTGGCACTGTGAGCAGGTGCCAGGTTGTGCTGAAAAATGAAATCTTCATCTCCATAAAGCTTTTCAGCAGATGGAAGCATGAAGTGCTCCAAAATCTCCTGATAGCTAGCTGCATTGACCCTGCCCTTGATAAAACACAGTGGACCAACACCAGCAGCTGACACGGCACCCCAGACCATCACTGACTGTGGGTACTTGACACTGGACTTCTGGCATTTTGGCATTTCCTTCTCCCCAGTCTTCCTCCAGACTCTGGCACCTTGATTTCCGAATGACATGCAGAATTTGCTTTCATCCGAAAAAAGTACTTTGGACCACTGGGCAACAGTCCAGTGCTGTTTCTCTGTAGCCCAGGTCAGGCACTTCTGCCGCTGTTTCTGGTTCAAAAATGGCTTGACCTGGGGAATGCGGCACCTGTAGCCCATTTCCATCACACGCCTGTGCATGGTGGCTCTGGATGTTTCTACTCCAGACTCAGTCCACTGCTTCCGCAGGTCCCCCAAGGTCTGGAATCGGCCCTTCTCCACAATCTTCCTCAGGGTCCGGTCACCTCTTCTCGTTGTGCAGCGTTTTCTGCCACACTTTTTCCTTCCCACAGACTTCCCACTGAGGTGCCTTGATACAGCACTCTGGGAACAGCCTATTCGTTCAGAAATGTCTTTCTGTGTCTTACCCTCTTGCTTGAGGGTGTCAATAGTGGCCTTCTGGACAGCAGTCAGGTCGGCAGTCTTACCCATGATTGGGGTTTTGAGTGATGAACCAGGCTGGGAGTTTTAAAGGCCTCAGGAATCATTTGCAGGTGTTTAGAGTTAACTCGTTGATTCAGATGATTAGGTTCATAGCTCGTTTAGAGACCCTTTTAATGATATGCTAATTTTGTGAGATAGGAATTTTGGGTTTTCATGAGCTGTATGCCAAAATCATCCGTATTAAGACAATAAAAGACCTGAAATATTTCAGTTAGTGTGCAATGAATCTAAAATATATGAATGTTAAATTTTCATCATGACATTATGGAAAATAATGAACTTTATCACAATATGCTAATATTTTGAGAAGGACCTGTATATAATATACCATACATATATACAATAATATATATAATATTCTAGAATTGCGCCGCTCAAGGTGGCAGCAGGTTGGAGTAGCTCTGTTACTTTTTATTCTGTTTGATTCTTTTTCAGGAACTCAAATTCCTCTTGTGGTGGATACAATTGATTTTTTGGGACGACTGTCCTCTCCGGTATCGAATGATGTGCAGCTGGAAGGAATTTTTCCTAATACTTTACTACTTTTGGACATTTGATGCATCACCATGGCAATGGGGTTGTTTCTTACAACCGGGAGGAGCTGATTAATATCGCAAAGCTCAAATAATACTTCAACTACAACCCCAAATGCCTGATGAGTTGAAAAGAAGATGCTGTGGATGAAGAGGAGCAAAGAGAACGTTGGGAAAAACAAGTTGGATGAACTCCAAGACCTACAAAGGACCCAGCGAGAGTACCAGGAATGCAGTATTATGTGTTTTACTGAGACATGGCTGCAGGATCATATCCCTAACTCCAGCTTCTCTCTGCCGGGCTTTCTGACTATACAAGAAGACAGAGATTTAAAGAGGAGCGGCAAACGTAAAGGAGGTGGACTGGCAGTACTTGTGAACAACAGATGGTGTAATCCAGGACATGTTACTGTGAAGTGTCGTCTCTGCAGTCCAGATATTGAACTGTTGGCAGTAAGTTTTCGTCCATATTATTTACCCAGAGAGTTCACCAGTGTTATTTTGGCAACAGTTTACGTTCCACCTTCCGCTGTTGCTGACACTGCATGTGATGCCATCAGCTCAGTTGTTGCTAAGCTACAGACACAACACCATAATGCGTTTGTGGCAATTTCTGGTGATTTTAACCATGCTTAACTCTCTGCTACACTTCCAACAGTTTCAACAGTTTGTCAGCTGCTCTACCAGAGAAAACAAAACATTGGATTTGTTTTATGCAAATGTCAAGGACTCTTACATTTCTACAGCAAGACCTCTAGGCAAATCAGATCACAATCTTGTTTTTCGCTGCTCAAAATATAAGCCCCTTGTTCAGATACAACCTGTAATAAAGAGGACTGTGAGAAAATGGTCACAGGAAGCTGAAGAAGCTCTGCAAGGTTGCTTCGAGGCTACAAACTGGGACGCACTGTGCCAGCCACATGGAGAGGACATCAATGCCATGACTGAGTGTGTTACCGACTATATAAACTTCTGTGTGGATAACATTATCCCTACCAGAATGGTGAGATGTTTCCCCAATAACAAACCCTGGATCACCAGTGACCTGAAGGACCTGCTTAACAAGAAAAAAAGAGCCTACAGAGAGGGAGGTGGAGAATTATTGAGGAGTATACAGAAGTAACTTAAAGTCAAGATAAGAGACAGCAAGGAGGTGTACAAGAAGAAGCTGGAGAGCAAGCTCCAGCAAAACAATATCAAAGATGTGTGGACAGGGATGAAGAAGATCACAGGCTTCAAGCAGAAGGATGATCAGACCGATGGAGGTCTGGACAGAGCCAATGAACTGAACACATTCTTCAATAAGTTCAGTTCAGAAACAAGCTCAGCATCCTCCTCTCCTGCTCATAGCCAAACAGACATCCCACCGTCTTTTGACCCACAGCTTTCCAGTCACACCTCAATTTTTTTTTATCTTCTACCTCAGCCCTAGACCCTTCTGCTTCTACATGTTTGCCTTCAACCATATCAGAAAATACGGATGCTTCCTTTGCTTCTCCCTTCCACCTGTGTGTCTCAAGAAGTCAGGTGAAGAGACAACTGGAGAGACTGAATAGGAATAAGGCTGCAGGTCCACACCATGTCAGCCCTAGAGTCCTGAAGGCCTGTGCAGAGCAGCTCTGTGGGATTCTGCAGCACCTCTTCAACCTTAGCCTGGCCCAGAAGAAGGTTCCGGTGTTGTGGAAGACCTCCTGTCTTGTTCCAGTACCAAAGAAAACTCACCCATCAGTCCTCAATGACTATAGACCTGTTGCCCTGACATCTCACATCATGAAGGTCCTAGAGAGACTCCTGTTGGCCCACCTGAGTAAGCAAACAGTAAACCATCAGGACCCCCTTCAGTTTGCTTATCGCTGTGGAGTTGGAGTTGAAGATGCCATCAAACAAACCCACTGTCATCTGGACAAAGCCAGTAGCACTGTGAGGATCATGTTCTTTGATTTCTCCAGTACATTTAACACGATTCAACCTGATTTGCTTTGTCAGAAACTCCAGAAGACTCAGGTGGAGGCCTCAACAATCTCCTGGATCAAAGACTACCTGACAAACAGACCACAGTTTGTGAGACTGAAGGGTTGTGTGTCTAACCAGCTAGTCAGCAGCACAGGAGCACCACAGGGGACTGTACTCTCACCATTCCTCTTCACTCTGTACACCTCAGACTTCCAGTACAAGACAGACTCCTGTCATCTGCAGAAATACTCAGATGATTCTGCAGTTGTGGGGTGGATCGGAGATGGACAAGAATATGAGTACAGGGACCTGGTGAACCGCTTTGTGGCATGGTGTGGAAACAATCACCTCATCTTGGACGGGAATAAAACAAAAAAGATGATTGTAGATTTTAAGAGAAACAACAATAAGTCAAAAACTATTTATATCATTGGAGAAGAAGTGGAAGTGGTGGAGGAGTATAAATACCTCTGTGTTCACCTGGACAACAGACTGGAGTGGAGATGTAACTGTGAAGCCATCTATAAGAAGGGACAGAGCAGACTGTACTTCTTGAGAAAGCTTAGGTCCTTCGGTGTTTGCAGCAAGATGCAGCAGATCTGTTGTGAAGAGTGTGATCTCTTCTGCCATCATCTGCTGGGGAAGCAGCATCAGAGCCAGGGACTTAAAAAAGCTTAACAAGCTGATAAAGAAGACTGGCTATGTTCTGGGGACTCCTCTGGAACCTCTGGAGATCATTGTGCAAAGAAGGATTCTTCACAAAATGAAGAGCACTATGGAGAACCCTGAGCATCCTCTTCATAAGACTGTCCTACAACTACAGAGTGTGTTCAGTCAGAGGCTTCTTCAGATCTGCTGTAAGACAGACCGCTACAGGAAATTCTTTCTGCTCACAGTCATCAGCATCTACAACAGTATTAACAGATCCAGTGTGATGTGTGATAGATGGCTCCATGCCCAGTACCTCAACACAAACAGCACAGAATGTGAAAATCCAAAGAAAGGCAGCTGGAAATGTCCATCATGCAAGTAAAATGCAAAGTGTTAAGTTTGTCCAATAATGTTAGAAAGAAAATGTTATAAATTGTTGGAAATAAAACTGTAGATCTGTTAGATTGCTTTAAGACTGTTTCATGTGTCATGTTTTGTAGAATGATTTAACATTAGTTTTGTGAAAGGCACGTTTCCTCAAAGCTATTGAAAATAAAATAATGGATTTCAATGAAAACAATTCATAAAAAATAGAAAATGCAATTGAATCAGATAAAAAGAAGTGTGTCTCATTTATTCAGTCTAATAGAATGATTTAACAGTAGTTCTGTACCACTGGGTCATGTGACCTAAAAGATATTGAAAATAAAAGATCATGATTTGTTATAAAAGAAATTTATAAAAATAAAGAAAATGCACTAAAATCTGTGTCTCAGCTTTCCAGTCTAGTAGAATGATTTAACAAGGATTTTGTGTCAATTGATCAAGTGACCTGAAAGCTATTGAAGAAAAATTGTCAATTTTAATATAATAAATTTATGAAAAATAGAAATGCATCTAAATCAGAAAAGAATAAGTGTGCCTCCTTTTCCCAGTCTATTTGCACAATTTAAGATTGATTTTGTGTCAGTTGGTCACATCATGAAAGAAAGAAAGAAAGAAAGAAAGAGCCCTAACGAACCGTCACATATTTTTAAGTGTCTTATAACTTACCCTTCCTCCATTGTGTGATATGTGCGGCCAATCGTCTGTATCTGGCTGAACAAAACAACAGGCAGTACATATGGATCCACCTTGTTGATCCACTAATTAAACTCCCAAAACTTTAGCTTCGATGTTATAAAGCTATGACCCTTCGTCAACAATAAAGGTGGGCCTTCCTGTGTTGACGTCACATCTGCCTCCTCCCTCAGCCGGTGATCTGCTCCACTTTCTGTTCAATTTTGCCCGACTCGAGTGGTTACAAGATGTTAGGTAGATTGGTTGAGTAATTCCAGGCAGTTATGTGAGGGTTGAGCAGCAAATGAGCAATATACCGACCAGAGATAGTGGTTCTGAACACTACGAATGCAATGCGTTTCATAAAAAAATGTGTTTGATTAACAGGCAGCATTGCGTCTGATACTTGTGTGAGAAAAAAAACACCAAATAAAGAGAGCAGCAAAACCTGGGTTCTAACCCTGAATCTGAAGGGTGAGAGGCAGAGAGCTTAATCGCTGCACTAAACACAAATACTCATGACAAGGGGAAATGTCGATTTACATGTAGTGAAATCATGATTCCTTTTGACAGTACTTTGACAGTACAGGAAATCCTTAAAAATACATAGTTTGTCAAAAGAATTACCAAAGTATTCTCAATTAAACCTATGTATATCTACAAAAATATATGTTATTTATAACGTCACTAAATGTAATGGTCTTTGAAAAAAAAAAATGAAAAGGCTTTGTTTATACATTAACAACCTATAATGAACCGAATTTAAATATTCATTACAAATGCATATTTCATAAAAAAATTCCCAAAATATTCTTAGATCACCATGACTATAAAAGGCACAACATAACTGATTATTCAAGTGCCTAAATTAATTACCACTCGTACTCGTCGTCTTCCGCTTATCCAGGACCGGGTCACGGGGGCAGCAGACTCAGCAGAGACACCCAGACGTCCCTCTCCCCAGACACCTCTTCCAGCTCCTCCGGTGGGAGCCCAAGGCGTTCCCAGGCCAGCCGAGAGACATAGTCCGTCCAGCGTGTCCAGGGCCGTCCCCTGGGCCTCCTCCCGGTGGGACGTGCCTGGAACACCGCCCGAGGAAGGCGTCCAGGAGGCATCCGGTATAGATGCCCAAGCCACCTCAACTGGCTCCTCTCGATGTGGAGGAGCAGCGGCTCTACTCTGAGCCCCTCCCGGATGGCCGAGCTCCTCACCCTATCTCTAAGGGAGTGTCCGGCCACCCTACGGAGGAAGCTCATTTTAGCCGCTTGCATCCGGGATCTCGTTCTTTCGGTCATGGCCATAGGTGAAGGTAGGAAGGTAGACCGACCAGTAAATCGAGAGCTTCGCTTTTTGGCTCAGCTGTCTCTTCACCACAACAGACCGTCACAGTGCCCCCATTACTGCGGCAGCCGCACCGATCCATCTGTTGATCTCCCGGTCCATTCTTCCCTCACTCATGAAGACCCCGAGATACTTGAACTCTTCCACTTGAGGCTGGAACTCCCCTCCAACCTGAAGAGGACAAGCCCCCATTTTCTGGTTGAGTACCATGGCCTCTGACTTGGAGAAGCTGATCTTCATCCTAGCCGCTTCACACTCGGCTGCGAACCACCACAGCGCATGCTGTAGGTCTTGGCTAGAGGGGGCCAGCAGGACCACGTCATCTGCAGAAAGAAGAGACAAAATCCACTGGTCCCCAAACCAGACCCCTTCCAGCCATTGGCTGCGTCTAGAAATCCTGTCCATAAAAGTTATGAACAGGACCGGTGACAAAGGGCAGCCCTGCCGGAGTCCAACATGCACCAGGAACAGGTCCGACTTAGTGCCGGCAATGCGGACCAAACTCCTGCTCCGCTCATACAGGGACCGGATGGCCCCTAATAAAGGGCCCCCGATTCCATACTCCTGGAGCACCTCCCACAGGGCATCACGAGGGACACAGTCGAATGCTTTCTCCAGGTCCACAAAACACATGTGAACCAGTTGGGCAAACTCCCATGAACCCTTGAGTACCCTGTAGAGGGTATAGAGCTGGTACAGTGTTCCACGGCCGGGACGAAAACCACACTGCTCCTCCTGAAGCCGGGGTTTGACTATCGGCCGTACTCTCCTCTCCAATACCCTGTCGTAGGCCTTACTAGGGAGGCTGAAGAGAGTGATCCCCCTGTAGTTGGAACACACCCCAGTCTGCCAGTACAGAGGCACTGTCCCCGACCGCCACGCCATGTTGAAGAGGCGTGTCAACCATGACAGCCCCACAACATCCAGAGATTTGAGGTACTCAGGGCGAATCTCATCCACCCCCCAAGCCTTGCCACCGCAGAGCTTTTTAACCACCTTGGTGACTTCAGCCTGGGTGATGAAAGAGTCAAACCCCGAGTCCCCAGCCTCTGTTTCCACCAGGGAATGTGTGATGGCAGGATTGAGGAGATCCTTGAAGTATTCCTTCCACCGCCCGATAATGTCCTCAGTTGAGGTCAGCAGCCTCCCACCCCCGCTATAAAAAGTGTTGGTGAAGCACTGCTTCCCCCTCCTGAGGCGCCGGACGGTTTGCCAGAATCTCTTCGAGGCCAACCGGTAGTCCTTCTCTATGGCCTCACCGAACTCCTCCCAGGCCCGAGTTTTTGCCTCTGCCATAGCCCGGGCTGCAGCACGCTTGGCCTCACGGTACCTGTCAGCTGCCTCAAGAGTTCCTCAAGCCAACCACAGCCGATAGGACTCCTTCTTCAGCTTGACAGCATCCCTTACTGCCGGTGTCCACCACCGGGTTCTGGGATTGCCACCACGACAGGCACCGCAAACCTTACCGCCGCAGCTACGGGTAGCAGCATCGACA
This sequence comes from Girardinichthys multiradiatus, assembly GCF_021462225.1. Classification (NCBI taxonomy): domain Eukaryota; kingdom Metazoa; phylum Chordata; class Actinopteri; order Cyprinodontiformes; family Goodeidae; genus Girardinichthys; species Girardinichthys multiradiatus. The sequence goes on from NC_061817.1 coordinate 33,067,538, forward strand.
ATAGATGCGGCGAACATGGTCCACTCTATGTCTCCAACATCCCCCGGAATCTGGTCAAAGCTCTCCCGGAGGTGGGATTTGAAAACATCCCTGGCCGAGGGCTCCGCCAGGTGTTCCCAGCAGACCCTCACTATGCACTTGGGCCTGCCAAGTCTGTCCGGCTTTCTCCTCCTCCAGCGGATCCAACTCACCAGCAGGTGGTGATCAGTGGACAGCTCCGCCCCTCTCTTCACCCGAGTGTCCAAAACATGCGGCCGAAGGTCTGATGATACGACAACAAAGTCAATCATTGACCTCCTGACTAGGGTGTCCTGGTGCCAAGTGCACTGATGGACACCCTTATGTGTGAACATGGTGTTCATTGTGGACAATCCGTGACTAGCACAGAAGTCCAATAACAAAATACCACTCTGATTCAGATCGGGGAGGCCATTCCTCCCGATCACGCCTCTCCAGGTGTCACTGTCGTTTCCCACATGGGTGTTGAAGTCCACCAGCAGAATAATGGAGTCCCCGGGAGGGGCACTATCCAGCACCCCCGACAGAGACACCAAGAAGGCCGGGTACTCCGCACTACTGCTCGGCCCGTAGGCCGAAATGAAGCCGCCTCTCCCTATGGGCCACTCCAGAGTAGAATAGAGTCCAACCCCTCTCAAGGAGATGGGTTCAAGAGCCCATGCTGCGCGTGGAGGTGAGCCCGACTATTTCTAGTCGATATCTCTCGACCTCCTGCACAAGCTCAGGCTCCTTCCCCCCCAGTGAGGTGACATTCCACGTCCCTAGAGCCAGCCTAAGCAACCGGGGATCGGACCGATGAGGTCTCCACCTTCGTCACCCAATTCTCTTTGCACCGGTCCCTCACGGTTCCCCCTGCAGGTGGTGGGCCCACTGGAGGATGGCCTTGTGTCTCTCATTCGGGCTTGGCCCAGCCGGGCCCCGCGAGGAGCAACCCGGCCACCAGGTGCACTCTGGCGAGTCCCGATCCCAGGCCTGGCTCCAGGGTGGGACCCCGGCTCCGCCGTACAGGGCGACGACACGTGCCTCAATATATTAACCCTCATGAAGGATTCTTGAACCGCTCTTTGTCTGACCCATCACCTAGAGCCTGTTTGCCATTGGAGACCCTACCAGGGGCATTTAAGCCCCAGACAACATAGCCTCTAGGATCATTTGAGCACTCAAACCCCTCCACCACTTTAAGGTGGCGGTTCAAATGAACCTCAATTACCATTTCAACCAAAAATCGTTAACTGTCATATCCACAGTCCTTAGCCAAATTTAAAAATGTATATAAAATATGTGGTATTTCATAAAAATCCCTACATATTCTCAGAAAACCATATCTATATGTGGAATGCGATACATTGTTTGTCATGTCTCTGATTTTGAGGTACATTTTCGCACATAAGCCACGCCTACTTTGCTCAATCATTACCATATTGATAACATAGTCTCTAGGTGGTATCCTGAAGAAATGTACCAAATTTTATAAAAATCCATTCAGCCATTTTGGCTATATAAATTTCCCTTGCTTATAGCGCCCCCTAGGCTTAGATCCCTCTGAAAATGAGTACATACCTATAGTTTGACCGTAGGCACAACTGGTATGAAAATTATTCCTACATCTTAACCTGTTTTCAAGTTGGGCCAAAAAAACTTTTTTTTGCTTTAAAAAAGTTTGTGTATAATTCGCAAAGCGAAAAATTATTTTGAAATCCGTTCCATATCATTTTGTCGGCTATGTCTGCAGTCTTACCAGGCCCAGTTTCCCTTTGATTGGCCTTGCCCCTAAGGAGGAGTTAATGAAAATAGGTTTCGCATATTACACAACATTGTTGCTAAGTAGCATAACTCTAAGATTTTTTTTTCAAAACTTACATGATTTAGAATGACTCCAAGAACATCCAGCAATTGAGATTTTGTCTCTGCAAGTAACAGTTTCAGAGATAATCACAGAAACGCATTTTACGTTATAACATCTAGCGATCTAGTGGGGAGACATACATTTTTTTTCCATGTACCTACGTAGCACAATTCTGCATATGATCTGTAATTTCCCCGACAAAATCTTTCAAATTCACTGAGTTCAAAGGTCAAATGGGAGATAGCATATAAGCCACGCCCACTTTTTAATAATATTAAAAGTATGTCCGAAGGTCAGGGTCTTGAACATATGGACCAAGTTGCGTGTCAATCCATCAATCCGTTTAGCAGATATAAACTTCTGGTGCCTATAGCGCCCCCTATTATTGAATGTGTATCAAACTCAATGTATAGGCACAATAGCTCATTCTCTATCAGGTTCACCAATCTTGTTTGGAAATCATGAAATATGGCAGAGATACAGTCAATTAACTTTTGTGCTAGTTCACGAATAAAGTTTGTCCGCATGTAGCTTTAACAACTTTCGAACATTTGACAAAGATTTTATACAATTGTGTCCCTCTAACTCTGTAAATGGTATGTACAGAGTTTTATCCTGATTGAGCTCAAAATGTAGGAGGAGTTGTGGAAGATAGATTTTGCCTTTGTCGCAACCTAGCAAATAATCTATTTAGGCGGAAGAGGGCGTTGCCAAGTACAAATTTATGCAGAACCAAATCATCTAACAGTTTGAAAGGTTTAATAAAACTAAAGATTTTAACCAAATTTGGACCAAAAATCCTACTTTCAATTATTATGGCAGCCTTAGAATTATTAAATTCCATTAACATAATTTTTCCTCAGAGCACAATTTGCAAAACAGGTGTGGAGTGTTGACAGTAACATTTTACTGCATGTTCTAAATGTGGCCAAATAATGAAAATTGTCCAAAAAGTTGTTTTGCACAAACAGGCAAATAAGTACAAAAATATGCCTCTAGATCAAGTATGCAGCTGTTCGACTGACAGCAAAACAACTGTCTGTGAGGAAGCTGAAGGTAGAGCGGCATTTTACCTTCAAGCAGTGCAATCATCCCAGGAATTCAGCAATTTGTGGTTATGAGAAGAGGTCTTGGAGGAGTGGCCATTATGGTTACCTGTCTTGAACCCTATCTAAAACCTCTGGTGGGATTTGAAAAATGCAACTGCAATATACAAATCCAAACACATTAATGAACTGAAGGCCTTTACCCATGACGAGTGGGCTTACATTCCTTGGGAACGCTGCGAGAAGCTGGTATCTGCCCATGAATCAAGTTTGCAGCAGGTCTTAACAAAAAGGTCTGCTTTCCCAAGTACAAAAGATGCTTGTGATGAAGGAATTGAGAAATTTAAGGACTGCAGTAGTCATTAGAAGTGGCCTTGGAATTTAATTTGTAGAACAACACTTGAAATATTAGTTGTGTTGAGCTTTTAAATTGTTCTTTTATCTCCTCATTATAAACACTTGCTAGTTTGTACTTTAATTTTACGTAATTTCTAGTAGGGGTTGAAGATGTTTAGTGCCAACTGTAACTTTCCCTGTGCACAGCTTCATCTTTTGATAATTTTTAGTTTCACCATGCATATCATAAATATTATGCAAATGAATTTATTGTAAATGTTTAAATTGAAGCAATACAGTTAAAATTTTAGGTGACGGGTCACCGATTGTCCATAATGAACACCATGTTCAAATATAAGGGTGTCCCATCAGTGCACTTGGCACCAGGATACCCTAGGCAGGAGGTCAATGATCGAATTTGTTGTCGTATCATCAGAACTTCGGCCGCATGTTTTGGACACTCGGGTGAAGAGAGGGGCGGAGCTGTCCACTGATCACCACCTGGTGGTGAGTTGGATCCGCTGGGGGAGGAGAAAGCCGGACAGACTTGGCAGGCCCAAGCGCATAGTGAGGGTCTGCTGGGAATGTCTGGCGGACCCCTTGGCCAGGGATGTATTCAACTCTCACCTCCGGGAGAGCTTTGACCAGATCCCGGGGGATGTTGGAGACATAGAGTCTGAGTGGACCATGTTCTCCGCATCTATTGTCAGTGCTGCTGCCCGTAGCTGCGGCCGTAAGGTCTGCGGTCCCTGTCGCGGCGGCAATTCCCGAACCCGGTGGTGGACACCGGCAGTAAGGTAAACTGTCAAGCTGAAGAAGGAGTCCTATCGGCTGTGGTTGGCTTGTGGGACTCCTGAGGTGGCTGACGGGTACCGTGGGGCCAAGCGTGCCGCAGCCCGGGCGGTGGCAGAGACAAAGACTCGGACCTGGGAGGAGTTTGGTGAGGCCATGGAGAAGGGCTACCGGTTGGCCCCGAAGCGATTCTGGCAAACCGTCCGGCGCCTCAGGAGGGGGAAGCAGTGCTTCGCCAACACTGTTTACAGTGGGGGTGGGGAGCTGCTGACCTCGACTGGGTACATTATTGGCCGGTGGAAGGAGTACTTCGAGGATCTCCTCAATCCTGCCATCACACATTTCCTGGTGGAAACTGAGGCTGGGGACTCGGGGTTGGACTCTTTCATCACCCAAGCTGAAGTCACCGAGGTGGTTAAAAAGCTCCGTGGTGGCAGGGCTTCGGGGTTCGATGAGATCCGCCCTGAGTACCTAAAGTCTTTGGATGTTGTGGGGCTGTCATGGTTGACACGCCTCTTCCACATTGCGTGGCGGACGGGGACAGTGCCTTTGGATTGGCAGACTGGGGTGGTGGTCCCCCTACATAAGAAGGGTGACCGGAGGGTGTGTTCCAACTACAGGGGTATCACACTCATCAGCCTCCCTGGTAAAGCTTACGCCAGGGTATTGGAGAGGAGAGTCCGGCCGATAGTCGAACCCCGGCTTCAGGAGGAGCAGTGTGGTTTTCGTCCCGGCCGTGGAACACTGGACCAGCTCTATACCCTCTACAGGGTACTCGAGGGTTCATGGGAGTTTGCCCAACCGGTCCACATGTGTTTTGTGGACCTGGAGAAAGCATTCGACTGTGTCCCTTGTGATGGCCTGTGGGGGGTGCTCCAGGAGTATGGCCCTTTCTGATGGGACCCTTTACTACGGTCCATCCGATCTCTGTACAAGCGGAGCAGGAGTTTGGTTCGCATTGCCGGCACTAAGTCGGACCTGTTCCCGGTGCATGTTGGACTCCGGCAGGGCTGCCCTTTGTCACCGGTCCTGTTCATAACTTTTATGGACAGGATTTCTAGGCGCATCCAAGGGCCGAGGGTGTCTGGTTTGGGGACCAGAGGATTTCGTCTCTTCTTTTTGCAGATGACGTGGTCCTGCTGGCCCCCTCTAGCCAAGACCTACAGCATGCACTGGGGCGGTTCACAGCCGAGTGTGAAGCGGCTGGGATGAAGATCAGCTCCTCCAAGTCCGAGGCCATGGTTCTCGACCGGCAAAGGGTGGCTTGTCCTCTTCAGGTTGGAGGGGAGTTCCTGCCTCAAGTGGAGGAGTTTAAGTATCTCGGGGTCTTGTTCACGAGTGAGGGAAGAATGGAGTGGGAGATCGACAGACGGATCGGTGCGGCTGCCACAGTAATGGGGGCGTTGTGCCGGTCCGTTGTGGTGAAGAGAGAGGTGAGCCAAAAAGCGAAGCTCTCGATTTACCGGTCGGTCTACGTTCCTACCCTCACCTATGGCCATGAACTTTGGGTCATGACCGAAAGAACGAGATCCCGGATACAAGCGGCGGAAATGAGCTTCCTCTGTAGGGTGGCCGGGAACTCCCTTAGAGATAGGGTGAGGAGCTCGGCCATCCGGGAGGGGCTCGGAGTAGAGCCACTACTCCTCCACATCGAGAGGAGCCAGTTGAGGTGGCTCGGGCATCTATACCGGATGCCTCCTGGACGCCTTCCTCGGGAGGTGTTCCAGGCACGTCCCACTGGGAGGAGGCCCAGGGGACGGCCCAGGACATGCTGGAGGGACTATGTCTCTCGGCTGGCCTGGGAACGCCTTGGGCTCCCCCCGGAGGAGCTGGAGGAGGTGTCTGGGGAGAGGGACGTCTGGGTGTCTCTGTTGAGTCTGCTGCCCCCGCGACCCGGTCCTGGATAAAGCGGAAGACGACGAGTACGAGTACGAGTTTAAATTGTTAGAATTGAATGTTTTGAAAAAGATACATTATTTTCTCAACAACTTTCTTTCTTTTTAGTAGATCTTTAGTATGACATTGCTTTTCTTTCAAAGACAGCTCATTATGTCGATAGTGTTTTCCACTTGGTTTGGACTCTTGGCTCTGCCTGAATGGGAACACTGACATGGAACGGAAATGATAAGCAGATAGCGTGATTTGTTTAGCCATGAGTGATGATGAAAATGATTACAATTAAAATAAAATGCCTTTGGGAATTTCATCTTGCAAGAAACAAACAAACCCCTGTTTACATCACAGAACCCTGTACACACAAGATGGTAAAAAAAAAAAAACTAAGCTGAGGTTTTCTGCTTTGTGGAGAATGGCTGCTATCAATCTGAAAACATCAAAATAGAGCGTTCCTTTGACAAACAGAGCTGCCACCCCTCTCCTCCCACTAGCCGATATTCATGCAGTAGCAGCTCCATTGTACTGTACTTTACTGGGCATGTTTTGGTTTAATTAATGATTACCCTTTTTTAGCAGAAAAAGCAAAGAATTGAAGAAGTATCAAAGATAGATGGAACAGGCGGCCAATCTGATTCCCATTAATCTCCATTAGAAGTGCTATTAAATGGCATGATTACAATACACATGAATGTAACTTCCCACATCCATCTTCATTATTAAACAAGTTAAAAACTTCATGTGATTAGGAAAATGTATCTTTCTCCTTTAAAATGATCAACTTTGTTTCCACTGACCTTTTCAGAAGAAAAGGTTTCCCTGAAAATAGTTTTGCTTTTTTCTGTCCTGCCTGTTTTTGAACAGTCTTTCCTAACGCGTTTCACTGGGAATTAAAAAGTTGAATCCTTTATAAAAAAAATTCTCACATCATTCGATATAAAAGGAAACGTTTCATGTTAACCCAACTAAAAGAAATTTGATGATTGAAGCATTTTTTACCACTTTTTATTTCTTTAAGTCACTCAAGAACTTAGGATTCACTAAAGACATCAAGGTCTTTCAGAAGTCCTTTCAGCATCTTGTTCTGTTCATAGAGAGGATTTAGGCGCTTCCTTTGTGATTATCTCAGACATAGTGAGGAAAAGGTTCACCGTTTAATGTATGTTGGGCGTTGGGGGTCTGGGATCTCGTCAAAGGCTAACAATATACTTTAAACAATCAGAACTATTATTTTACTACAAAACTTTCAAGTTTTTTTTCTTTCACCTTTTACTCTGTGGCACTTAAAGCTGCACAATATCGAATCATAGTCATTGATATATCCAACGTGTTTAATTTATATGTGTGCAATACTGCAAGTGCGAAAGACTTTTTGGATGCAATATTTGTTAGGATATTATATTTCAAGTGTCATGCATAAATTATGTGACCCATGAATATATTTGGCTTGCTGGATAGACTTTTCCTGCCCTTAATGCACACTCCGGATGTATACTCTTAGTGGGTAAAAGACAAAAGGCCACAAAAAGTAGTAGGGGAAGTGTGATAAAGAAAAAATTGGGATGATCATAATTGACAGTCATCACATTCACCAATAGTGTTGAAATGACATGTTTTTCCTGATACTGTGCATGTCATATGGAGTGAGGGTTTTGCAGGACCAATGTGTAAGGACCAATGTACAAGAGTGTGAAAGCGACATGATAAGTAGAATATTTCTTACAAAAACAGCCAGGCATGGAACACAGACATAGAGCGGGTAGTTATCAGGGAAGTAGAGGCAAGGACATGGACCTGGTAGCAGCCAGAAGGAACAGGTGGTCAGAAATGAAAACCAGAGGGTATAAATACAGCAGTGGGGTGGAGAATAGACCAATGAACTAGAGAGGCTAATCAGGAGAAATATAGAGTATCTGATGAGAAAGAGAATGCAGGACAACTGAAAGAGGGATGCTAATTAACACAGATGAACAGGGAGTCCAGGGAAATAACAGAACATCTAAGCACCATAATGAGCCTAAACTACAATTAACAAAAACTAAAATAACAGCAAGTTAAGAACAGAACACACAGAGGGAACAGATCACTAAAGAAACTCAAAACCTAACACAGGAAAATCATGACAGTGCAGCCTTAGGACATACTCATGCATAATATACAGTAGTATTTCTTAACACTTTATTCTGCAAATAATCAAGATATGTCAGGTCTTTGAAAGGACCACCTAATTTATCAATATTAAATGGAATGCAAAAACAGTAGACAGCACTAATCCAAGGTTATCATGTGTGCCGCAGATTTCATCGGGTGAAAGTTCATTAACTCAGTCTTACTGATTTATCTTTAGTTTACTGTTTCGTTTAAAGTGTAACTATTATAATGTGGAAATCGAAATGGACAACATTTCTAAAGAGGCACTTTGGACACCAGTAGCCAAAGGGGCTAGTTCTTAAGAACCTGCAGAAACCCTGACACCAGTTGTAATTACAGATTCAGTACCCTGGGGTATTTTTAACTAGACTAGCTGTAGATCTGTAGCTCAGGGGTTTCCAACCCCAGCCCTTAGGGCCGGTGTCCTGTATGTTTGAGATGTGTCCCTGCTCCCACACAGCTGAATTAAATGGCAAAAGAAGCTCATCAATATGACATGAAGGTCTGCAGAGGCCTGCTAACTCATTAATTTGATTCAGGTGTGCTGAACTGAAGCTGAAACATGCCCGACACTGACCCTTGAGGACTGAATATGGACACTACTGCCATAGATGTTTACACTGAAATGCTAAGGTTAGGCTTAGCTTACTCAGTCAGTTCAGGCCATAGTACATTACTTAGAACACTGTAGTGTTCTCTATTCTTACTACTTCATGTACAAAGTTTTCCAGTGTGTTATCTAGTGAAAATCAATAAATTACAGTAGATATACAGTGCCTCAGTGGACAAAAAAAACCCAGTAAAGATGAATTAACACAATCATTTGTGAAAATAATGTGAAGAAACATTATGCTTATTATACTACATTCCAACTCAAACACTGACGGTTCCTAAAAAAAGGGTTGACATACTGGTGTGATAAATTGTCCAGTGGGCAGCGACTGAGTAAAAACGCATTCCAGTAAAACACACAAAACCTGGTGAACACAGATAATGTTTAACAGTGGGAGAGTCCAAGAGTTCTTTCCAAACTAGAGTAGAGACCAGAGATCCTTCAAAATAAGGAATGAACTTTTGCTTAGTAGATGGACACAAATGTGTCCCAGAAGACTTTTCAAATGGCCCTGACCATCTGAAAAAGATTCTTATCTGACAGATCTATCTAAAGGTGTCTATCAGAGGGTTTTTTTTTTTTTTTTTGGTTTGATGCAATGACATAAGCAACTACACACTTTACACACAAGAAGTTAAAACTGCAGTCAACTCCTAAAGCAAACCACTTTTCCCTCTTGAATCCTGAAAGTGAGTGAACTCAAAATGATACATCTCACCCAGAGCAGTGGATCTGTGTATACTGAAGGGGGGATATTTTCTACTCTCACCTCTGGATGCAGACACACACACACCTACGGCCTTACAGCAATGTGTAGCAAGTGAGTCTCTTTAATCTGTTCCTGCATCCTCTGAGGAGCGTTGTGTCAGCACAGGAGGGGATGAGGAGCAGGATTACAGCTCAGAGCCTCTAAATTTATTAAAGCCCTGCTGACTCCTGACGCTTGACTCCAGTATTCCAGTTCAGCCTCATGCAAAGAGCCTCCCAATGAGACAAGACACAGAATCGGCCCCTAGTGATGCATGGCAGCAAAATCCAAAAGCGACGAAGAGAGTGTGATGCATAGCGATAGTGTGATAAGAGATAAGCACAAGAGGAAACAGGCAGAATGAGATAAGAGGAATGGCTGACAAGACCTGTTAGTTTTATATTTGTTTATGTTATTGGCATTGCTGCAGTTCTTAACAGATGCTGCTTTACCTTCTCAAGTGAGGCCATTAAGGGCTAGATGATTTTAAGGCCATTGGTATGTCAAAGTTCTGCTTTATTGCTCACTTTGGAGCTGCTATGTGCTTTAGTAATTTTCGACCATGCTTACCCTCTTATACACAGTGGAGAGAAAGCAGTTTGTGAAGCAAAAACACCTTGAGCTGTTTGTGTGAATAATGGTGTTTGCTACACTGATCCAAGGTTCATCAGTCTCAGTGAAGTCAGTCAGAGAGCTCTCGTTAATCCTGAATCTCTTTTCTAAACAGCTGCATACTTATTTTTAATAAATACAGATTTTGATTAAAACATATACTCAATATACAGACCAGCCACTGCTTTAAGTATAAAATGGTCTTTCACATTTGCATTGGGTTATATTGATGATTGTGAGTGCGTGGAAAGTATGTTTCATAAGGGAGAACTGCTATCATAGAATTGATAAATAATGTATTGGTTCTCTGATCTGCTGCTTTCTCTTTTTTCTATTGATCACAGAGCACAGTTTGTGATTCCCCTACCTTAGTAAGTCAGATTGAGGGGGCTAAATATACAAAAGAGGGTTTCAAAAATAAATATTATTATGGGATTAGTGACCTCAAAAAATAAACTTACTCAGTATGAAGTTACTCATCCAGAGGCAATTTTTCATATGGGCAATATGGCTCACCATACTGGGCAGCAGCCCATTGGGGCACCACATGCACTTGGAAGTATTTGTCAGATATAATCTGAAGACCTTTCAATTGCACATGTACAGGATTCCCATTCCTAGTTTTCCTCCTCAGTCAATAAGGAGCAAGTTCCGCCCCTCAGGTTTGTGCACAGTGTAAATACTGTACAGAAATATGTCCAAAGACTGTAGCTGGTAATGACCCTGAAGTTAGCAGCTTTCAATTTGTCACTTATTTGAAGGAACTCCATTTCATTGTCTCTAGTTTAATCTGAAACACAATCTGGTAAAACCTCAACTAGGACAGTCTGCACCAAATAGAGATTATTTTCAGCCTAGCTTGAAATCTACGACACCTTTTTATGCTATTTTTAAAAACATAAAAACTGTACATTTTGAAGGCTTTTCTGGCATTAGGACCACTTTAGACTGAAGAGTGAAACCCACAACTATTTAAAGATACTTTAAAACATAGTGTCAAAACACAGGCTCATCTTACAATCTGAACACATTGCAACACCATTAAAATGAATATGTAATGACAGTCAAGTCCCAAATTTTTATAGCCCTGCCAGATTTAAATTTAAAATTATTTCCATACGTAAGTTTGGAAGGTGTCTCTTAAAAGATCAAACTATGTAAAAGGTGGGTTGAATTTGAGAAAAAACCCAAAACATTTATTTACATTTTATTTAAAATCGCATGTCAAACTAATTCTACCCATCTCAATTTATTGGCTTTATAGCAATCAAACCTTCTTGTAATTGCTGATCAGCTTAAAATGTTTCCACTGATATTTTGACAATTTATCTTTGGTAATGAGCTCCAAGTCTTTCAGGTTGAAAGGTGTTCTTGTCATCATAATCTCTCAAGTCGGGACTCCTGCTGGACCATTACAGAAATTCTAATATAGCTTCCAGTTAGAAGACACAAGTTGGTAAAATTAAAACAACACTCAAAATTGCAGTCCTTATTAAAACTAAGTAGTACCATTAATAATTTATTTTTTGCATACAGAGGAATTTAGGAAAAATCCTACAAACCTTATAAATGCTATAAAAGTGTTTTAAATAGATGACCTTAGACCTTTATGTTTTTTTTGTTAGTTTTTTTTCTAAACCAGACTTTGGTGGTTTAGTTGTAGGGTGTTAAAAAACTAAAATTTCTAGCCAAAGCCAACTGGAATTTATCAAGTAACCACATAACTTTTTTTCCTTATTTCAGAAAATAGTTTTTCTGTGCAGAGAGAATAAATTTTTAGAAACAATCATGCTGTTGTATAAGCAGCAAATAGAAGCATCATAATAAAGCTTTACATTTTATAAATTAATGGAGAAAACTAGTCACAGCTATCTTCATTCATTGCTTATAATTAAACAACCTCATTGCTTACTCTGAAAGCACTAATTACCTTTTTTCCCACACAGTTTTTAAGTTCAATATCAGACAGACAACATATACATCTATCCATCCATCCTCCCTCTATAGCCACTTTTTACGCACTGGTTCGCGGGGAAGCTGGGGCCTATCTAGAGCGGTCTCCGGGTGGAGAGGCACATACACACTATGTACACAATCTCAGAATTTAGTAACATATTCATTAAATGTTTAGGTTCAAAAGAAAATGATCCACTGACACGGTCATTATTTACTTTAGCAGTTTTTAGGAGCCCCAAACAGGAAGAAAAACAACAACCTTGAAAGACTTTACGGTGCAGAAAAGACAGGCTGACAGATTAAAAGCTCTGTTGAGGTTTTATGTGAAGCCAGTCATATTTTAATCTGCAGAAAACCCATGACAGCTATCTTTCCTCCTGTCAGAGAGAAGCTGAGTGTTAGGAAAGACATGCTTACTTAGAGACACAATATCTCATCTGTGAGCTACCTGAATATTTAACAGTGAAGAAGTGAGTAGGTGAATTTAGAGTAGGTGCTGATGAAAACACAGAAAGCTAACAATGTAACTTTGATCTTTCAGTTAGTGAGAGTTCTAGGAAAGGTATGTATGTAAATATGTATGCATAAATGCACAAATATTACATAGGATAAAGGCAGGATTAACATAAACAACAGCCTTGACTTTGGTTTTAGTGTTTGTTTTTGTTCTGTAAGTTTACAATATTATGTAGGATCACGAAGGAAAAACTATTCCAATGTTTTTATTTCTTTCTTTCAGCTTCACACAACACAACAGATTCTGCAACAAGTAGTCAGTCAATGATTTAAATAATGTTTGGATGCTACAGATTTTAACATGTAGTGGCTTCATGCAGGACAAATTAACACTATAACCGCCACAATGTTACAGTGGAAAGCTTAAAATTGCTCCTGTATCCAATCAAACATATAGTTACAGCACTAAATAATAAGCATCAATATAATCACAGAATTATATCACCAAGACAAGAGATAAAGCATATAACTGTTTTACCTTTTAATGATATTTGATGAAACTATCAAATTACTCTAGAATCTTTAAATAAATAAAACCTGTTGGCCACAACTGGTGCTGGGTGGGAGCAAAAAATCTAATTGTTTATGCATTAAGATGGATGATTCTAAATCAATGAACAAATCTCAAAAATCTTATTGTTAGTTTATGATAAACCTGTCAACATCAGGGCACCATTGAGCGAGTGAAGTCAAAGCTACTTTTACTGTGAAGGATTAGGGACCACTGGAGTCATTGAGAACTTGGAGTTTTGCAATGTGGAATGATCTTAGAATGTAATGTCCCTTCTCAAAGGTTTTTCACTCAAACAGCAATCCCCACACATAACAGTGACATTAAATCACAGTGATAGCAGATGGATAGCCAGTGTCATTGAGTCTTAAGTCACCATAACAGCCTGTTTTCTGATGCGTGGTAGCTGGTGTGTTGACAGCTCCAAAAGAGAGCAATGAATGAGAGTTGGGTCTAAAAATGAATGAGCTCTCACAGAATCTAGCAGGAATGGCAGATCACTGGCAAGGTTTTCAGACCTGGAGGTACATAAATGTTTTATAATATTTTCTGTTATTTTTGTTTTGTCTCATTTATTGAATCCCACATTTTTCATTGAACTAAATGGCCTCCTTATAATCATTGGTGCAAAGGTGGGGCATGGGGGGCTGGTTGTGGTTATTTTACATAACAGATACAGGATTGAAAATGGTTTGGTTTTGTCAGTTTTATTAAGTTGCACAATAAAAAACGTCCCTGCATTATTAATCAGGCCGGTAAAATCATTACTTTATTTTAAAGCTCAAAGTCTGAGGAATATCCACCCGGCACAGTGGACTACTCACATATTTTTTACTACTTATTCTCTTTAGAAAGTTTGCCCGGCAAGAACAAAATGCATAAAAAACAAACAATGTTCCCCTCTGCAATAACTCTTCTAAGTAAGCCATCAGTCACAGTGCCTTTACTCACTTCTTCAAATATTTATTGTATGAATCAGATTTTTCTCTTTCGTATTCTTTTGTGAATTATGCTTCTATTGTATGTTTTACTGAAGCCCTGCAAAGGAGAATTTTTGTCACCACTGGGACAGAGAAAACATCTATCCATCCATAGTACTGACCTGTAGACAGGCAGAAACAACCACCCAGTAGAGTTTGATCAACGAGGAATAAAATGACTCTCCTCCATGGTTTTCTTTCATCAGCCAATATAACCTTTTACTTTTTATCTCATTGCTTTTTAAATTTTTTTCACATTCATAGTCTGTGTCCTCAGCTAATATTTTTGTATTGTTATTTTGTACTCAATCCAGGTAAAATGTAAATTGCACTGTAGAAAATGTTTTCTGTTTTTTTTTTCTTTGTTGAAAATTGGGTAATTGTCAGTTTACTTTGCTAATTTGTAAGCGAAACAAATATGATTTGACTTAATTGCATTTTATAGTGTTTGGTCCATAAAATGTGTGTTTGGACTGCACAGTTTCAATGCTACAGTTACTTAGCATGCAGACAAAGAAAACTGACTATAATGTGCTCCAAATGCTCACTTTTATTAAAGTTCAGTCAAGCTCTAAGACTTTCAAATTTATCCTTAAAATCCCTCTATTTCAAAGATATTGCCTACTCTTACTTCAGAGTACCTCATGACTGTCACAGTGGAACCAGACCCCTGACTTCAAACTCTTCAGACAGATAAATTTCACATTTAAACAAAGTAATATAACTTGACTCTGGTTAAAATAAATACAGTCAGTCAGTCATTTTCTACTGCTTATTCCATAGTGGGTCGCAGGGGAGCTGGTGCCTATCTCCAGCAGTCTATGGGCGAGAGGCAGGGTACACCCTGGACACGTCGCCAGTCCATCGCAGGGCAACACACATACAACCACGCACGCACACACTCATTCATACACCTAAGGGCAATTTAGAGTGACCAATTAACCTAACAGGCATGTCTTTGGACTGTGGGAGGAAGCCGGAGTACCTGGTGAGAACCCACGCATGCACAGGGAGAACATGCAAACTCCATGCAGAAAGACCCCCGGTCGGGAATCGAGCCCAGGACCTTCTTGCTGCAAGGCAACAGTGCTACCAACTGCGCCACCGTGCGGCTTATTTTGTAGACTATTTAAATGAAATTGTTCAAAGTGAATTTTCTGAATTAAGAACATGAAATTCAAAACATCCAAATACATACACAGATGTTCACAACATTTTTTGACATCGTAATTATAGATTGCATTGGAGGATGTTTTGTAACACCAACAAATGTTCTGTATGCCGTATGTACTTCATGAGCTGGTTGTGACTTTTATTTAAACTGCAACAACATCAGGGGGTTAAGAATGATAAAAATGAGACCCTCACTGTTTACAATGACAACTCAGTCATCTCAGCACAAACATACTTACATCCTAACTATAAATCAAATATCTGCAGCTTGTTGAGCGTGTGTTTTGCATTCACAATCCAAATCCAATAATAGCTAAAGGTTGAACTGTTTTTTCGCTCTTCAGTGCACCACTTTTCTCTGCATAACTGAGTCTCAGCATGGGACTTTGAGGTGGGAACACAATACAGACCAGGGTTCAATAAACACAGTATATTGATTTTAAGAAAGCTTCTATCTGGTTAGCAAGGAGAAACAAAAAACAAAAAAACAAAAAACATCAAGGGACAGGTGCAAAATTGCAACAGGCAGTAATTTATCACATCTGCTACAGCCAGATGTATTTATTACACTGATCTTCTGCACAATCATATGCAGCCTGTGAAGATAGAAGAATTGCGCTATTTTCATCCATAATTTTTTATTTATATCCATAACGTTTTATGTATTTGTTTTGCAGTCAACATAGAACCTAATTGTTTCTCCATAGTGTGATTTGTTTAAAAAGGTCAGTTTAACAGTTTCCAAGAGAATAAAATCAACAGTGATCTTCAATGCTGTACAGGTCCTTCTCAAAATATTAGCATATTGTGATAAAGTTCATTATTTTCCATAATGTCATGATGAAAATTTAACATTCATATATTTTAGATTCATCGCA